>NW_006494614.1:38733098-38737614 GCF_000325575.1 Pteropus alecto | reverse complement strand
AAAAGGCAAGTCACAAAGTAATGTGAATAGTATGATATCTTTTTAAATTTAAAAACATTATAATTTTATCCTTTATTGGATTCAATCTAGCGATTCTCAGTTTTAATGATCACTCCAGACTCTGTTGAAATAGATGATGGACATTGGAATAGCTCAGACCTGAGTTTTCCTAAAATGACTAGGACAGATAATAGGCAGCTAGTCAGAAAAACAGTAACAAAAACAAAAGGGTATTGTTGATTATCTCTAGGAGTGGATTTTATTGCATGCCATGTGTATGCAAGGTGCAAATTGTGTTGCCATATTTGTTTGACTTTTCACTGCTGCAAGGGCAGTGTAGGTCAAATAGATCTGCCTGCATAGCAAAAGAGGAACTTACTTCCTTTTAGAGTTTTGTCTTTTTCAAAGAAGCCATGTTCAAGCTATATGATGATTTATAAATACATAAATGAGTAATATATAAATATTTTGTTTGTTTGTTTGCTTGTTTGTTTGTTTGTTTATATTATGCAACATTGGTTAATGAAATCCAGTAAGTTTCAAGTGTACAATGCAACAGTAAGGCATACACACGCAAATATCATTGTGTTCTCTCCCTATAGTTAGATTACTTTCTTTAAATATTTATTTTAAATAAATATTGGTGTCTACGGCCATGCCACCCTGAACAAGTCCAATCCCATCTGATTTCAGAAGCTAAGCATGGTCGAGCCTGGTTAGTAGATGGTTGAGAGACCACCTAGGAAGACCAGGTGCTGTAGGCGTAAAAAAATAAAAAACAAAGGATTGTAAGCTGACAAGGTCCTTGCAATCTGTGAGGTCAACCAAGGGTTGCCATAAATAAATAAATAAATGAATGAATGAATGAATGAATGAATGAATGAATGAATGAATGAATGAATGAATGAATGAATGAATGAATGAATGAATGAATGAATATTGGGCGATTGCTCCCATTCTATCCTTTAATAACATGGATCATAGCAACTTCTCTATTCTTCATTTTTGGCCCTTTTTGGTCTTTCGGATTTGCATCCCTCTTCCCTATGACAGCACTTCAGGCTTCTTATAGTGAACTAGAAACCTCGTTTTTATCAAATGCCACTGCAAGCTTTAGTGACAGGCATATTGTAATTATGATGACTGCATGTCGAATGAATCAAAATGGTTCTGTGACTTTTTAGGGAAGACTATGTTCTTGTAGCCATCCCAGCAAACTCTTCCAGATCTGCAGTCCAGCCAACTTCCCTCTGTCATTTGTAAAAATGAAAATAGTGGACAGATATGCTGGAACATCCTAAATTGTTTCTTTGGTCCTTTGGGACCCATACTCAGAACCCTCCAATGACTTTTCACTGATAATAGGGTAAAATCCAACCTCCTCGGGCTGCCTGCCAGGGCTCTCACTCTCTCTTCCTGGTTTTATCAATATTCCCTTTTCGCCACCTCTCCCTTTGCCTCCCCACGCCTCCAAGCAAACGGCTTGCCCGTCACCTCTGTCAGAGCTCCATTTGCTATATTTGTATTTTTATCTGTACTCCTTCTCTCTTCTGGATTGCATTTCCCCTACATCTCTGTTTTCAAATACCAACTCCCTGGCAGGGCTTTTTCACCCGCTCTCGTTAGAATTATTTTGTGGGTAGTTAACTTCATTCATTCACTAGAGAAATATTAGGCATCGAGAATGTGCTAGGTACTGTACTAGGTGCAGAGGAAGTCCAATGAGTCTCCAGTCAACATCTTTCCATGTGCCTCACTATGGCACTGATGTTCTCTGGAAGATGCAGAGCATGAAAAGGCAAAGTACAGTATCAGGTAAGCCCCTGTGCTTTACTTATTGGACTTTGCCACTTACTAGCTTTGTACTGGAAGATGCAGAGCATGAAAAGGCAAAGTACAGCATCAGGTAAGCCCCTGTGCTTTACAATCTTATTGGACTTTGCCACTTACTAGCTTTGGAATCTTGGGAAAGTTTCCTGGCCTTGGTTTGCTCAACTGTAAAGTGGGAATGCAATGTGGTACTTCATAAAGATGTGACAAAGATTAAATGAAATAGTTCATGTAAAGCATTTTTGGATAGTGTGTGGTATGAAGTAAGAGCTCAATAAATATTACCTATGTTATGATCCTGTATCTGGCCTGACGTGCCTGTCAGTGCTGTCTGTCCTGGCGGTGCCTTCTTTTCTCTCTGTGCTGTCCACGTTATAGGTACACCATGCTGCCCTCCTCATTACTGTGTGACAAAATAGTCCTCTCTCTGACTAGGATTAGTTAATAAAGGGTGGTTCTTGAGAAGTTGTTAGATATTTTCAAATAAAGATGTAAATGGAAGTTCTTAAATATTGTAAATATGTTAATGAAAGTCTATGGAAATTCTAGAAAGTATTCATTCAACAATATTTATTGAGAACTTCTAGAACAGTGTTTCTCAAATGTTAGCATGCCTCAGAACCAGCTGAAAGGCCTGTTTAAACGTAATAGGTCTGGGGTGGAACCCAAGTTTTCAGGTGATGCTTTTGGTATGGGAGCCACACTTTCAAAAGCTCTGCACTGGGTGCCAGGGATAGAAGATAATATGAGAGGGCTGTGGGTCAGGCTCCAAAAGAGCCAATAGCCAGGGTCTGAAGAAAACACACACCTGAGTGGGACAAACCCTGAACGAGTTTAGACAACCCCTATCTTAGCCCTGGGTCTAGACTTCATTGGAATATGTCCTTGGATGAGTCACTTATCTCCGTTGAGCCTTGGTGTCCTTATTCATAAAGTTAGTTGAGGAACATTCCCTTCATACTTTACAGTGCTGTGAGGACCCAGGACAAATGTAAAGTGTTATATGTACTGACTGGAGATTGAACTTAAGAGTCAGAGGAGAGCACATACCTTTTCCTTTGCCATTCCAAAGTGACCCCTTAAATGAAAGAGAGACTCTCTAAGCAAGTCACATTCTTTCCCAGTTCAGTGAAGTATTATTTAGTATCTTAAAGACCCAGCCTCTCGAATAGTAAAACCATTTTGAATTGTAAAACCGTTTTGAATCAAGAGCCTCTCTCTGAAAAGTGATGTTCAGGAAAGATCCATTAAGGGCTATGTGCACTCCATTTACCCTTCTGGATTTCTGTCTTGTTTTGAATCACTTCAGGCCACCAATAGTTAAATATTCCTACCACATAAGATTAGCACGTGTGAAAATCACCCTCACTAAATTACAGTTTAGTGTCCTGCCCTCAGTTTTTATCAACTTTCAATAGACGAAATCATCGTACAAGTTTTCTACTGCATTTGCTATTTTTAAAAAAGGTTAACATTGTTCCTTTTATTCCCGTGTTCCCCACATACTCCACATGAAACACTTTGTGAGAAGTGGCCTCATAATTCAGTGCCCCATGTAAAAGGAGACTTAATGTGAAGGGAAAATGCTAGTGATAAAATGTGAACAAAACACACTGCAAAATGTATGGGCTATAAGATCCCAATATTAAAAAAAAAGAGAAGAAAGAAAAGAAAAGAAAAAAGACAAGACAAAACAAGACAAGACAAGAAAAAATGAAAGAAAGAAAGAAAGAAAGAAAGAAAGAAAGAAAGAAAGAAAGAAAGAAAGAAAGAAAGAAAGAAAGAAAGAAAGAAACCAAAATGCTATTGTTATCTTCGGGAGGTAGATTATGAGAAATATTCTTTATACTTATCTGTTACAAATTTTCTACTGAGAGCATGAATTATTTTCATAAATGGAAAACAAATAACATTTTTTTTATTTCCTCCAAGAAATTAGATGACTTCTTTCACTCTCAGATTTTCTGTAACTGATTGTGTTTTACTTTTCTTTCCCCTCACCTTCCAAGAAGCTCAAAATCATATTTGAAGTACACTCTCAATAGTTACGTTGACCGTTATCACAAGTTCTCAGAGTCCTTATTTCCATTTTCTATTTTATTGCAATTTCCTATTATATGTGTTTCCTTCTTAGACAAGTAGATCCTTCTCGTCCTATATAATTTCTAAAATTTTTAAACACTATGAACTTTTCAGAAACTCAACAGGGGGCCACAAGTAAGTTAAATTTTTAATTTAAAAAATTAAAAAATGTAACTTTTAAGCACTTGAAAAAGAAATATCATTTTGCAAAGGCTTATGATTTATAACTGGGAAAAAGCTTAATCAGTGGGCAAATCTGATTCAATGTTTGGCCAAGACCACAATGTGTATTGCATTCTTTTTGTGTAAGCAATCGATACTCAGATGAGATACAATGAGGGCTCCACTGATGTGGAGCGTGGCGTCAGAAAAACTGTATTTCCTCATCACTGTTCAGCTCTGGTGGGCATCAGCTAAGAGGGCCAGTGTGAATGAAGACTCAGTATCTCATGGACTACAGAAAGTAGTCGAGGATGGCTGAGGCTTTGATCTTAGGGCACTGGAAGATGGCAAAGGTAATGTGAGAAATAGGAAATGTAAGGGAGACTGGCTTTGGGGGAAAGTTTTGATATGAGATGAGGTACAACGAGCAGTTTGGAACAGT
>NW_006494614.1:38725718-38733042 GCF_000325575.1 Pteropus alecto | reverse complement strand
TTGATTTGGAATAAATCCCTCCCTGGGACTCAGTTTCCTTATGAGTTAAACTAATTCATCTCTAAGGCTTTTCCAGTTCTTTCATGAGTCTTTGAATGAATCTATGACTATATGTATGTATGTATGTATGTATGTATGTATGTATGTACACACACACACACACACACACACACACACACATACTCACACACACACTCCACAACTGAGGAATGATTTCGCACAAGGAGATAGACTTGGGTCAACTCTGTCTCAGGTTGCATGGCTGAATAGATGAGTGGTTTTAATAAGGGACATTTAAGAAGTCAATGATTAGCTTTTAGTACTGACTGACACTTTTATCTCTTGTCTGAGAGTTAGTCTAAATGACAAGTAATTAGAGTTTGTAAGAACTGAAAAGAATAGCCATAAATCCAGAAATAGAATAAGCCTTGGTAAAAGGGAGAAATGATTCGATCGTAAGGTGAATTACTGAGGCTGGTTGCCTAGTTTTATGGGCTGCGCTGGGAAATGGAGGAAAATGAAATACCAATAAAATAGAAGAGCTGAGCTTCCCTGTGGCATATATTCACTGAGAGCCCATAATTCTCAATAAATATGTTAAGTCCTCAGACCTCTATCCAGAGACTTTTTCACAGCCTCATCTCACCCAATCTGAAGTCCATGTAGCCACACAAGAAGGGAGGCGTTGTGGGAGCAACTGCTGAGTAGGGTTTTGTTAATGTTCTTACTAAGAAGCCATAAAAATCCATACCTTTTGGGAAGAGGTGTGTGCAGTCATGCACAGAGCCATGTAAGTGCCATTGAAAGAGTAATGCCCTTACAATTCTGAGTGGGGGTTGGGGTTGAGTAAACGATATTGAGACAGAGATCTTGCACATCACATACCATCATGGGTAGGATCCACCACAGCCTGCTGGAAGAGTGAGCGTGGCATTCCACAGAGCTCAGCTGGGGCCTAACCGGCACCTATGCATCTTGGCTTAGCCCAGGAGTTGTGAGTGTGTGGGGAGAAAAAAGGATGAAGAGTCACATGGAACTATTAGGTATGGCGCAAGAAAGCAACAGTTAGGTCCAGATATGTGGTGAGGGAGATGTCTGGTTAAAAACAGAATACGAATAATTTTTCATTTTTTATTCATTTTAATTTACACATATTTGCATTCATTCATTCACCAAATATTGCCTAAAGACGTGATATGGGCTAAGCCCTGTTTGAGGAGTTAAAATACAATGCTTTTCTCAGATGAGTCTTTTATCTCCCTCTCCCATCTAAATTAGCCTCCTACCTATTTCCTTCATAGCACTTTTTATAATCTGAAATTACTTTACTTATTTCTTTCTGTCCTATCTGTCTCGTTTACTAGAATATAAGCCCTATGGAGGCAAGGACCCTGTCTACTTTGTTCACTGCACCTAGAACAGAGCCTAGCACCAAGTAGGTCTCAAAAACTATTTTTCTTTTTTTGAATGAGTATCTCAGAGATGAACGGAACCTGAGTCCTTCGAGAAAAGATTCTAAGAGCATGTGGAAAAGCACCTATGGGACACTAAGGGATAAAGAAAGTCAGTACAAAAACTGAATTGGCCCTCCACTCCAAATTTTAAATGGTATTTGGTATCAAAAAAAAAAAATAAACAAGTAAAATATCAGAGCAATCATCAGTGTATTGATTCCTTGTGTTTAAGATGAGAGAACTGAGCAGAAGTAATTCTGAAGTACCTTCCAGTCTGTCTGGACTGTGAGTCTACTATCTTCAGCTAGATGATGTCAATGCTCTTTCATGTCACCTGTGCTGTCCTTAGACTCACTATGCTAAAGAAGAAAGGATACTGGGCAGAAAATCAAGAGGCCCAGCACTACATTGACCTATGTGACTTGGGGCAAGACACGTGACTTTGGGAGCTTCAGTTTTCTTTTATCATAAGATAAGGAAAATGACATTTGGACTAACTGCCTCCTCATCCCACAGTTTCGTTTTGAGGTCCAAATTGGTAACATAGTACATAAGCTCCATAAATCATGACACTACTTGCAGATGTTCACTATCCAACAGTCACCTGGATGCCTCCTCCTGTGACTCACTGCAAGCTGAGGCCTCTGTGGGCTTGGTGCTTTTGTCAGGACTGGTTATTCACTAAATGGAGTTCTAAGAGTGGATATTTAAGGGAAAAAATCTTTAAGTGAGTGCCTTTGTTCATAGCCTTCAATCAAAATCACTTATGAAGAATTCAATGAATTTTCCATGATACTTTGTTTTCAAAGATGAGAAGACTGAGACCTAAGAAATCCTTCTTTTCCTCCATAAACATTTGTTGAGCAGCTCTGTGTTAGACGCTGTCCTCACATCAGGACAATAAGGTCAATAATCACCATCCTTGACCCTTAAGGGCTGACACAGAGCATCTAGCATGCTTAGAAGGCAATGGGATGGGAGTGGTGACAAAGTATGCATAGGGTGTTGGAGGAATACCCAAAAGAGACTTAAACCAGGATGGGTGGAAGGGTGGGATTGAAAAAGCTTCAAAGAGCTAAGTCCAGGCAAAAGGAATAAGAAGGAAAGTCCAAGGTATAGAGAAAAGCATGTGCAGTGTCTGGGAGGAGAGAAAACTTGGCCACTCTGGGAGCCCTGAGCAATTTGTTCAGTATGGTTGTCACTTAGGTGATGAAGTAGAGAATGGTGAGAGCTGGGTCTAGAGAGATAAACAGGGATCAGATCCTGAAGCAATACATTCTAGCTATAGCAGAAATTTAAGATTTAATCTTGCATATTAATTTGAAGGAGAGAATCAAAAAGCTGTATCATTTTAGTACAGCACAGCAGGAAATATGCATATTTCCCCTCCTTGTTAATTTCTTCCCATAGTTACCTTTTTGTAAAAAACATACTCACCTCCAAACAGTGTTTACCAAGCAGTGCAAGAGTAAAGTGACTATTTCTTAACCAGCTGTATTGCAGATCTCTGTTCTTCCAGACATACTCTACACCTTCTCTACTCAGTCTGGATCCTGAGAGGCTAAGAAGGGGGACAGTATCAAGGGCCTCCCTGCCCTCTGGCTGCCAAGGATTGGGTTGACCAGTGAGTCACCATAGGAAGATAGGAGGTCTGAAGGAGCGTGAAGCTGGGATATTTGTTGCCCTGGCCCCATCCATGTGGGGATACTCTGGGTTGGCTGCACCCCTCTCCTGAAGGCCACACTCCTTCCATGGACTCTGAGTTTAGGTAAAGGTTCAGACATAGGCGTAGAAAAGGGTCTTTGCTGTTGCTTTCCCAGATATGTTTCTCTACTATCTCCTGATGGTGTCTCTAAACTCTGCTCATATCTTTGTAAATAACCTCTTTGCTAAACTTTCTTCCAAGTGCCTAGTTTGAGGTGCCAGTAGTTCCCACTGAGCTCCTAACTGACACACCATCGTCTTTCTTGTGTCTCTGGGATCTTTGAAAGTACTTGAAAGTACTTGAAAACTACTGGAACTGATGAAGCTGTGAGGTTCGTTCCGATTTTTAGAGCTGAGATTTCCTCTCTGCTCATTCATTGGATAGAGAACCTGGTAAGGATGCAATCCCCACTAAAATCCACCAGCGTGGCAGCCAGTGGCTCAAGCACTCGTTGGCATCACTTAATTGCTTAGATTACAAAGATACAGTCATTGTGACCTTGCCCAACATGAGGCTTGTGCAGGGACAGACAACCTGGAGCCTATTGCTTGTGCACAATTCCAGAACAGCTTTAACGTGAGTCATTTTCCATGAACTACGCATATGTATCAGTGGCAGTTGTGTCTCACTTGAAAGTCAGTGTGGCTCCTGCGTTGCCCATAAAACTGGAGACCTGATACGCTTCCACTGGTAGCCAGTGGAAGATGCTGAGAATAGCAACATGAGTGGTATTGTGGATTTAACCCAAGCATTTGACCCCATTAACTTAGCTGATATGTGGGGAGCTCTACAAAAAGTTTGCTTCCTAGAGACGTCTCACTCCACAAAACCTTTCTTAGTAACTTTCTGCCAAAAGTCACTGCTCCTCCTTCCAAACTCAACGTTTAGCACTATCTTTGGCTGCCCTTTGAAGTTAGATACCTGTTGGTGTGCATACCTAAGGTTTATCTCTTCTGCTAACCTGGAGTCGCCACTGGAGAAGGAGACATGTGCTCACTTGTATATTCTCTGCAGTGTCTTATACACAGATTAATGTAAGACAATCTTCATTGATTTATTGGATGATGGTAAAAGTTGACCTAAGAGGATGCGTATGTGTGTGTGTGTGTGTGTGTGTGTGTGTGTGTGTGTGTGTGTAATCACAACACTAAGATCTTAAAGGGGTATCTCAGTCTGCTGGGGCTGCCGTACAACATATCATAGACTGGGTGGCTTAAACAACAATAATTTATTTCTCAGAGTTCTAGTGGCTAGAGAGTCCAAAATCGAGGTATCAGCTGGTTTGGTTTCTGACAAGGACTTTCCTCCTGACTTGTAGACAACCTCATCCTCACTAGGTCCTCACATGGTAGAGAAAGAAAAAGATCTCCCTTTCTCCTTTTATAAGGCCACCAGTACTATTGGATGTGGGCCTTACTCTTGTGACCTCATTTAACCTTAATTACCTTTTAACAGCCCTATCTCCAAATACAGTCACATTGGGAATTAGGAATCAATATATGGATTTTAGGGCGATGCAATTCAGTTCATAGCATTCCACCCCTAATCCCCTAAAATTTATGTCCTTCTCACACGTAAAATCTATTCCAGACCAACAGCTCCAAGTCTTAACTCATTCCAGCATCAACTCTAAAGTCCAAAGTCTCATCTAAATATCATCTAAATCATGTGAGACTTCAGGTACCATTTATCTTGAAACGAAAATTATCTCCAGCTGTGAATCTGTGAAACCAGACAAGTTATGTGTCTCCAAAATATAATGGTGAGAGAGGCATAGGATAGAACTTCTCTTTCCAAAAAGGAAAAATAAGAAATAAGAAAGGGTGACAGGTCCCAAGCAAGTTCACAACCTAACAAGGCAAATTCCCTTAGATGTTAAGGCTCAAGAATAATTTTCTTTAACTCAATGTCCTGCCTTCCAAACCGACTAGGGCAGCTGTCCCGCCCACATGGCTCTGCTGGAATGAGGGTCCCTCCCCCAAGGCTCTGGGAAGCTGTGCTCCCAAAGCTCTGCGGGGTGACCCCATCTGTACTGCTCTGGTTGAAGACCATTTGGCTCACTGAAACAGAGGCAATGGCCTCACTCTTTGAAACTGAGAAGGCAGCTCTGATGATCTCTGAATCGCCCTCAGGGTCATTCTCTTTTCTTGAAGAACAGTGCATGCTGGCTCCATGGTCTAGTCCTGTAGGATCTATGAAGTCCAACAGGCTTCCTTCATTTCGTCTCATTTTTTTCCTGTCCTTTTTAGTTCAAGCCAGCAGTATTTCTGTTGGTATAATCCCATCTCTATTTTTGGCTTCTGCTGAGATGGCTGATTAGGTCTATGAGTTGCACCCGTGATCTCTTTACCAAATGGTTGTTGAGGCACGTCCTCAGTGTTCTTCTTAGAGCAAACTTTCTCGTTTTTTGCAATATGGGTTGACTGAGAATTTTCTAAATCTCAATTCTGGTTTCTTTGTGCCTAGCAATTCTTTCTTTAATTCATCTCTCTCCTCTCACATTTTATTATAAGCAGTAAGAAGGACCCAAAGTGCACATTCAATACTTGGTCTAGAATTCTTCTCTACTTACGATTCAATTTCATCATTCATAAATTATTCCACAAAACACTAGCACACAATTCAGGCATGTTGTTTGACATTTTGTAATAAGGGTCATCTTTTCTCCAGTTTCCAATAAACCGTTCCTCATATCCTTCTGAGACCTCACCATAATTGCCTTTAACATCCACATTTCTAGAATGTGCCTCAAAACTCTGCCTGCCTCTACCCATTACCCAACATTCATGACTCTCTCAAAGCCACTTTCACAATTTTAGGTATTCATAACAACAGCAGCACATTCTCGGTACCAAAATCTGTATTCATTAGGGTTCTCCAGAGAAACAAAACCCATAGAGTATTCTGGTTACCTGGAGAACACTTATAATAGATGTATTATAAGGAATTGGCATATATGATTGTAGCAGCTAAGAATTCCCACGATCTGCAGTTGCCGTTAAGCCAGAGACGCAGGAGAGTCCTGTCAGAGTCAGAAGGCCTGAGAACTAGAAGAGTCAACAGTGTAAGTCTCAGTCTGATAGTTGGCATGCTCCAAGAAGAGCTAATGTTTCAGTCCAAGTCCAAAGACAGGGAAAGACCAACATCCCAGCTCAAGGCTGTCAGGCAGGAGGAGTTCCCTTTGTTCTAGTCAGGCCTTCAATTGATTGGATGAGGCCCACCCACATTAGGGAGGGCAATCTGTTTCATTCAGATGGTTATCTTATCCAGAAACACCCTCACATAATCAAACATCCAGCATAATGTTGGACCAAATGCCTGGGCTCCCCACAGCTCAGTCAAGTTGACATTTAAAAAATTAACCATTACAAGGGGCCTCAGAAGTCATCTTGCACAGCCCCTTCTCCAAAGCATGAATCCTTGTGGCCATGCATCGACAATAAACCCAAGGACATCCATACACTCTTATGTAGTATTATTTTTATCAGGGTTCTACTAAATTGGTTTTGCAGGCAAAGTGTAGATTAAAATCAGAAAAAATGTGAGCTTGAGGTATTGGATTTTGAGAAGTAAGGTTGCCACTGACCTCTCCAGCCCTTCCTCTCACACACTGTAGTGTTCACCCAGCACAGTGGTGCCCACGGGTAAGCAGAGCCTTTCCAGGGCAAGACAAATTCAGTCCCCGTCCAGACTCCGACCTCTGGTAGGTTCGGTGCAACTGCAGTCACTGGCAGTGGGACAATCACTTGGGGAGAAAGCTAAAGGTCGGTCTCAGTCTACAAGGCCCTCATCGTGAGGACAGAGGGTCAGTACTGAGGCCGAGGACTTTCTCTCCCCGTCCCCCAACCCCGCCCCCAGCAGAGAGCAGCATGAATCTCCTGCCCACATGGGTAGAACTGCTCTGCCTTCCGGAGGTGTTAAAGTGTGAGATTTGGTCTGCCTTCCTAGGCTGCACTTGACATCTCCTTGAATCTTGTTTCATTTTTGTCAGAATGTTGAGGGGAGAGAACACAGTGTGATTAGCTCTGACTGGAAATTCTCCTTATCCCCGCTGATGCTTTCTAGGTGTCATTTCACATGAACATGTCCTCTTTCCTGATTGTCATCATTAAGACTTCAGAGACCCCCTTCCAGCTTTTCCTACAAGTAGTCCCAATCCTGCTGA
>NW_006494614.1:38704894-38725686 GCF_000325575.1 Pteropus alecto | reverse complement strand
AGCCATGTTGTTCTATAAGTATCCTAATTCCTGATGCCACCTTTGAAAAGAAAAAAATCATCTTGATGGGTATAACTCAGCACTGCTTTGAAATTTTGGAAAAAGCATTAAGAAGAATCCTCAGGTTATGATGTAGATCAACAGAAGTAGTTTTCTAGATTTACTACTTTTCTTTGCCCGATATTACTGTTTGACCAGTATCTTGGGTGCTGCCTTCACAACAACATCTCATTCACGATGTCAATAAACACAAAACCAGGTAGTACAATGTAACCTGAATAAGGAAATAGGAAGGGCCCATCCCATTCTCTGCAGGGATTCTCTGCCTGGCTCTGTTTGTAAATGAGGGATATTAAATTACACACAAAAAATTAGATTGAGCAAGCTAGGAATCCCATTAAAGGTACCAAGATTATGCAAGGGGCAGAGTGCAGGGGAAGTCACGTCACCCTCCAGGATGGGAAACAATAGTCCTAGGCTTGAGGAGTTTCACCAATAGGATGTTGCTGGCTGAACTCTGGGGTCAACCCTGGATGTTCCTATGGGTCCGTGATGGGATTCACCTCACATCCGGTCACTCTCCTCAGTGACATCTCCACCCAGATACCCATCCTTGCTCATGATAGGGGAGTGTAAAGGGAGAGCTTGGCAGTAAGTGCCTGTGCAGCAGACCCAGCTCTTCCTCCTATGGACTGTGCCGCCTTGGGCAAGACATGGAGCCTCTCCCTGAAACCTTCTCTCATCTGCAAAGCAGGGGCAGGTAAACAAAGTTGTTAGAACAATTCAATTATATAATTATGCAAATATTCTTTATAGACTGCAGTCTGTTTTACAAAAGAAAGGAATTACTAAGATCTTGCTGAACAAGGTAACTCTCTGCACTCACCCTCTTGTTTAACTGGAGGCAGCACTGATGTCTTGCTATTATTTTTTAAAGTGGTTTCCATTCATGTTTAAGTTACTAGTTTCCATTCCAGGAACAGGTCAGTGAGGTAAAGAAGCTGCTAAAAATACAGCTGCCTAAAGCAAACAAAAAGAAACCTCCATCTTGTCTTTTATTTGTTTCCTTTTTGAGTCGGCCCACAAGTTCACATTGGAACAAAGAGTGATAGAAAGATCAGGAGTTTAATATCTGACTCTCAACAAGTGTAAGAAATGTAGTGTCACATATACCCTCCTTGAGTCTATAGGAGAGTTTCCTCGTAGCAAAAATTTGGATAATAACATTCACGTTGCAGGATGGTTATAAGGGAATATATGCAAAAACCCCTGTTACATGGTAAGAGTATCCTTCCTCCCTCAGAAAACATATTGATGCCAAGTCCAAAGTCATAGATGTGCTCTTAATCTAAGCTTGGGCAAAAACATAAATAAAGTTCGTGAGCATCCAGGAAGGCGAAAGTAATGCTTTAGTTTCCAATACGATAGTGTCCTCTGAGTGCTTAAGACTCTCAGCTTCTTTAAGTGGCACATAGAGTTTTGGTTGATTGGTTTGATTAGATAGACCAGGTTCTGTCCCTACTGGATGTGTGACTTTGTGAAAGGGACCAGATCTCTAAACCTCAGTTTCCTTTCCTGTGAGATGGGCCCATATCAATTTTTTCCTCATGGAGTTGTGATGGTATGAGATGATGGTATATATGAGGTGCTCGACTAATGTTAATATGTGTAGAGGAAAGTTAGCTAAACCTACCTGGAACAGATAGATATGGGCTATAGGTGACCCCAGCCCCCGTAGCCCCGTCTTTTGGCATTTATGCTCTTGTATAATCCCCTCCCTTGAGTATGGATGGGATCTATGACTTGATTCTAGACAACAAAATATAGTAAAGGTGAAGGAATTTCGAAGATGTAATCAAGGCCCCAAATCAGTTCATTTTAAGTTCATCAAAAGGAGACTATCCTGAGTTAGCCTGACTTAATCAAGAGAAATCTCCTAAAAGAGAGACTCTTCTACTGGCCTTGAGGAAGCAAGCTGTTATGGTGTAAATTGCCCGTGTAGAGAGTCTTGCAGCAGGGAATGTGAGGAGCCTGGGCGAGCTGAGGGCCTTAGTCTTACACCTGCCAACAACGACTTGGAAAAGGACTCTGAGCTCCAGATAAGAAGCTGAGAAGAGGACCCAGCTAAGCCATTGTCAGACTCCTGACTCATAGAAACTCAGAGATAATAAACATATTGGTTTTAAATCACTAAATGTATGATAAATTGTTACACAGCAACAGGAAACTAAAACCCCACTGCTTCTGGAAATCATTTCCTAACGACAAGCTTGGATTAAAGGAAGACAGGGTTCACCTTTATCCCATCTTATAAACTGTTGAATGTAGGGGTGAGGGAAAGAAAAGGAAACTTCCCCAGGTGCATCTTGTCCCTTTTCAGAGGACCATACCTAGCGTAGCAGCTGGGAAGACTTCTTGTGGAGCACTACAGACCCTCACCCGGCCTTCGTCACCCCAGTTATGCCCAGGTCTCCATGAGGCAGAATGGTGGCCACCTGGCTCTGGTTTGCTAACCTACACTGTAAAGTTTGGCTAATCTCTGTGTGGGAGGAGTCTTAGCTTCCACATCTGAAAAAAAGGTATTATTATGAGTTTTACTCACTCAGAAGGATGTTATGAGGATAACATAAAGTAATCACTGTGGAAATAGTCAGTTTTCATTTTTTTTTTTTAAAGTTAAAACTAAAAAGAACTGCAGTGACTCTTATATGAAGATAGAGAGGAATAATCTCTGGCCCCTTAAAGGGAAGGCTTCTAATGTAATCTGGAAACAGCCACTACTCACACACAGGGGAGAATTAGACTCAATAACTCGTAGGTCTCAGTAACTGAAGCTAAATACAGATAGGAGCTGTAAATTTTTTAGGGTGTTAAAAAAAATTAGTCTGTAATTTAATGTTTTTTGGTTTTACATATTCCACCATCTCCCAAAAAAGGTTTTGAGGGCACTCAAAATCAAAACAAGCTGGGAGCATAACGAAAAATAATTACCAATGTTAATAACGTGACGCCTAAAGTTGATAAAACTGCCTCTCAATGCCTGTACAACAAACTCCAAACTCTTCTACCTTGTGTTCAAGAACTGTCATGATTTGGTCACAGAGTGGATATGCGGGCAGTGCCAGTTTTTAGATATCGAAATATCTGCATTGATTGGTCAGTAGCTGTCCTAAAGCACCTGACCACCTGGGCCGCCCCCCACAGAACCCTTCGGATTTCCCCAGTGTCCAGCATTCGTGGATTAATGGAAGCTGTGGCGCGGGGCCACCGGATCTTGTCCCAGCACTATAACTGGTGCCAAACATTAGATCATTTGATTATTATCTAGACAACCAACTTTTTCTAAGTGTAGCTATTACTCCTCCTGGCACATAGCCAAAATGAATTTCTTTCTGGATACCTTCACCCATACGCCGTGCCTTGTATTTTCATGTTCTGTCTCAGTTTTCACTGTTACTTCTGCCTGAAATGTCTTTTCTGCTCCTCACACTATCTGCCTCACCATATTCCTACCAACTCTAAAATATTGAATGTTGGTGACTTTACCTCGTTAAGATTCAGTTTCCCCATTCGTAAAATGGGGACTCTAGGAGGACCTACTTTATAATGTAAGGATTAAAAGACAGTGCAGATAATACTTGAGCACAGTTCTAGGTACAAAGTGATAAAGTGTCCTGCTCTTTTCAAAATGTCTCCTCCAATGCCAGGCATCTATGAAGCCTTCCTCAACCTCACCCCCAGGTTGAAGTCGCTGCTCCCCCTGTGAATCCCTGGCCTCTCCACTGGCCTTCCTCCTGTCCCAGCTCCTCTCTGTCCCTCAGTAGTAGGCATGTGTGGAAGTGGAGTCTCCCTCTCCAGTCTGATCAAGGGCAGACACCCTGATTCATTTTTGGCATTTCTGAGCCCAGCCTGGCAAGAACCTGAGACACTGAAAGCACTCAGTGAAACTTTGTTGACATAAGACGAGACAAGTATTTACTGAAGGTATAAAGGCCAGAAGCTTTATATAAGAAATGCCATAGAGCTTTGTAGACAATAGAGCAGCACAGGGCTATGCAGAAAGCCAAATAATAATAATAAATGACATCTATTGAGCACATACTATCACCTGCCAGGCACTGTTTTAAGCACTTTGCACACATTAATTCTTGTCTTCCTCCCGACAACCCTGTGACGGAGGTATTGAAATTGTGGATCGTCCACGTGTACACCTCGCAGGGCGGAAGCTTGCTGCTGGCAGGGACTGTGTGCTTCATCTCCTGTTCTGTGCCCAGCACGTGGGAATTGCTCACCAAATGTGGAGGGCTCACAGGCATGTTCAGTTTTCTCATTCTGCTTCCCTCCCCCACCTTCGTGAGTCCTGTTCCCCTCATCCCCACCTCACATCTGACTTCAGGTTTTTCGCTCACACTGAAGTATAATAACCATTTAAGTCTCTAAAGGGTAGCTACGCCATTTGGAAAAACTTGTAGTTTTTCTTGGTGTGCTTGAAATCACACCTATTTTAACCATATGTAAAGCAAGTATTGCAAATCCATATTCTGTTAATTGAGATAGAGAGTATAAAAAACAATGGGATGCAGGAGAGTTCTTTAAAATGACCAAATCCTGAGCTGATTCCGAAGAGGTAAAGGGGAGAGGATGAAGAGAAGAGCATTTCAGGCAAAGAAAATGGCTCGCCCAGAGGCCTGAGGCTGTAATGCAAAAGTATGGCATTAAGACAATAGTAAATACAGGTTTCCGTTCCCACACTCGAGTTCCTGGATGGAGCCTAAGAGCTTGCATTTTTTGAAGCTTCCTGGAAGATTCCAATGTGCTGTCACTTGGGGACATAATTGATTAATCCAGTTTTCTGGCTCAGAAAAACTGTCCCTTCACCTCCATACACCACAAAGACTGCTTTCGCCCCTATGTCACTCCTTCAGGGAACTAATAGGGTAGGAACATTTACGAGCTATGTGACCCTGGACAAGCCATTTGTTGGTGCCTCAGTTTCCTCATCTATACAATGAGAATACTAATAATAGTATTTAATATACCAAGTTGTGGAGAATAGATGATGAGTACGTGTAAAGCGGTTAGAAAGCATACAGTAAGCACATAATAAATGTTAGTTGTTATTACTATTACCCTTTTCTCTTGAAGGAGGATCTCGGGAACTATTGTAACTTGTTTTCACTCAGTGAAAGGGCTTCACTTAGTGAAAGGGCTTCACTTTGGTGGCACTAAAGTTGATGAGGAGGGAGGAGAAAAGAACTTAGTGTGATCTTGCTTTACCCCAGCTTCCCCCATGCTGGCCCAGTGAGTCAGATGATTCGTATTCATAACAAGTCCTACATGTAATCCTGGATCTACATTTTGTCCATCTCTATTAAAATCACCCCAAAGAACTTACATAGGTTGTGAAATAAATATTTTATGTTAAATATCCTAATAGGACATTCTAAGCACTCAAACTAGGTATTATAATTAATGTCATAGGAACTCTAAGACTTCAAAGAAGATTCCGTTGCACAATTTTTTTAAAGGAAATATTGATAAGGGCTCTTTTGCAAACCACAGAACTCATTCTAGCTATTTTAAGTAGAAATGGAATTGGTCTAGAAAGTCATTTCCTAACTTCTGCCTTGAAGAAACTGGGCCCAAAAGAAGTATGTTTGAATGGTGCTAGGCAGCAACAAAATTGGACAAATGTCCACTATACTTGTCAATATTAAAATCAGTTGAAAATACTCTCCAAAATATAAACATATGAATAATAAACAACATGCCCTTTATTATTACTTGTTGGCATAGGAAAGAACCAGTTTCCTGCCAGATCATGGTATCTGAGACTACTGAAAAAGAAAATCTTGAAAATGAGTGAACAAGGTGTGCACACACACACATACATACTCAGACTGAAACTAACTAATGTGAAAGTTAACCATAATAAGTAAACAATAGCCAGAGACCATAAGTGGATTCCACGAATTTACACAATTTGAATTGAGGCCAGGATCCAGCAGGCCCAGGAATGTTGTTCCAACTAGTTCATAGTTGAAAAATTCCCCAGAGAGGCCAAGTGTCTTGGTCAGGGGCACAGAAGAGTCAAGGGCACAAACCAACCCAAGTGCTTGCCATTAGGAATGTTTGCCTTATGACAAAGTTCTCCTTTCTCGGGAAATGTACCTTCTGGAACAGCTGTCTGTGGTCTCACAGATTGGCTTGCCTGTTTGAATTGCTCACCTCTCTCACTCAGTGTGCAAAATTGGTGTGAAAATGAGGTCGTTGTTGTGTTTTCACTCAGTGACATTCCCAGGCAGACCCTGTTGCATCTCTCCACTGCCAGATGGCCATGTCCCAGCACACCAATGTCAGGGCACTGCCCGGAGAAGCAGCTTGTGTCAGCAGTGCATAACTTGGTGGGTGCCAGGCCAAGCAGTAAACATTAAGGAGATTGTTTGACAGGACAACACTCCAAGTGCAGCTTGTGTCAGCAGTGCACAACTTGGTGGGTGCCAGGCCAAGCAGTAAACATTAAGGAGATTGTTTGACAGGGCAACACTCCAAGTGCCGGGGGGTGAAAAGAGCGAGAGGGTGGAAGCTGGGAATGAGTTTTGTCCATGTGTGACTCTCCACACGACCGTGGACACCTTTCCATGGGTCTCACAACGAAGTCTAGAGCCTCAGTCTGTGACTATTTCATCACATGCAGAATAGGAATGTTAATAATTTTGATTCGCAAAGGAACATTCTCCAAGAAATTCAGAATGCTTCATCTTACAACTCAACCCTGGCCTAAACAGGCTTCAACACTTATTGGCATGGACTGAGACAGGTGAGTACAGCCACTTCCACGGAAGGATGCCTTCCACAGTGAAGGCCAAGTCCACAGCTCTGGGTACCAAACCACATTCAGTTCAGTTCCTTGTCAGGTGGGCACCTAGGTCAAAGGTCAACCCACTGCCTATTTCTATTAAAAAAACGTTTAATTAGAATACAGGCATACCCATCATTTACATGTTGTCCATGGTGGTTTCATGCTGCAGTGGTAGAGTTGGGTAGCTGCTACAAAGACTGTATAGACTGTTAGGCCAAAAATATTTACTATGTGACCCTTTACAGAAAAGTTTGCTGACCCCAGCCTAGATTACGGGAGCTCTGAGACCCTGACCAAGTAGATGGTAAACTGCCTGAGAAAGTCCATTTGGAATCTCCCACAGGGCCCAACACAGGGCTCAGTATACAGCAGAATCAAAGAATCAACGACCTCAGATATTTCATCCAATCCCCTCATTTTAAAGATGAAGAAACCCAAATGACTAATCCAAAATAATAGAATGACAGGAAGCAGAAGCAAAATGCAAGTTTCCCGAGTTCCACTGTATTGCTCTGTTAACGCAACAAATATTTGTTGAATATGGAATAAATGCAAAACTATGTGTGGATTTACCTATACAGCAATTTGATTAGTTGGCGTATGCCAAACACTATTTGGACATAGGCATTTCAGTCTTGGATATCAAATCTCAGGAGAGAAGGATAGATAGACTCTATCTAATTTGTATGTAGAATATCTATCTATCTATCTATCTATGAATAATAAAATGATGGTGCACATGCAGTCTAGTAAAGAACAGCCAGCCACGAGGAGAGAATCCATCTGATCAATGACTTTAAGGTCACCATTTTTAGTGGATTATTGTCCTATCCATTTGAACTCCACTGAAGGAAATCAGCACTGGGCCTAGGGAGTAGAGCCATGGCAAGGATGATCTTCATCTTCCATCCCTGGCCTCCTTTTTCAGCTCTTAGTAGGCCATCCTTCCCTCATGTCAAACCCTCCATCAACTAGGTACATCTGATAACCACTCCTTCCTCCTCCTCAGCCTATGTCTAATTGTACATTGGGAGGTACCCCTTCACTCCAGAGTGGTAAATAGCCAGGCGTTCCCACCGAGGGCCATTTATTCCCACTCTGGAATGAGAGGTGTGTCGCCCGTGATAGTGTAATTCTTGGCACACAGGTAGAAAAATGTTTTCTGAAGAGCATTAGGCTTAGATAAGCTTCAAATAGCTCTTTAAGGTGATCCAAAGCGAGAGAGGGGCCAGCAGGGATAATCCGTGTGTTTTCTCCAGTGGTATCTTTGTTCTTCTTGTCAAGAGAAGCTCCTGGGGTCCTGATGGGGGTGGCAAACCTGAGGTCCCTTCATCATCTGATCCTTTCAGAATCTGCCCTGGCAATAGGTCCGTTATAGGGAGGGGTAGGTGGCTTCCTCCCCCTTCTCTGCCTCCACTTAGATAGTACTCTTCCTTCATGTCCCACCCCTGAATTGAACCCCAAGTCCTTCCCCACCTATGCTGCAGGGTAACATATATTTTGAAAAAGACCTCTGGGGAACGTGACTTAAAACAAAGGAGTCAGTCGAAGGATGGGAATTGATGTTATTGTGGCAGAGAAGTAGGAAGTAAACTTGAGAACAGGCGAGTCTTCAGATGGCTCTAACACCTCTATCTGGTAAACATAAAGATTAGCCTCGACCTTGGGCTATTTATTGTGACTTATGGAGAATAAAGGAAAGACAAAGCCTTGGACATCCTGCTCTAACTAGCCATTAGAAAAAAAAAAAAATGTCTCTTGCTTTAGCGCAAGCATTTTCTCTTCACACAGCTGGGAGGTCTGGGTGAAATAAGGCCACAGAGCACAGATCCTGATGCCCCAGGAATTGGGTTTGAATCCACTGAATTCCATGTTCTGACATGTCCTAGCTCCGTGGCCTTGGTCAGGGGATTCAGTCTCTCTGAGCTTCAGTTTCTCACCTGTAACTTGGGTGTTATAACAGGACCTTCACACAGAATTCAAGGAGTTAATGTAAGCAAAGTTCAGAACATCACATAGCCGCGGCTATTATTATTCATCTTCCAAACTCAGTCTCTGAATTCTGAAAATATAGAGACTCATGGGACCAAAAAGAACTAGGGAACAAGGACCAATTCTTCTGCTTCGTAAGTTAAGTCAGTTCCCTTCTGTCTCTCTTACCCTTTATCCCCTGCCATCCCTCCAGTCTTTTTCCCAGCATTTTCGACTTCAAACACCTTGTACTCTGGGGATGGGAATGAGCAGCTGTGCAAAAAAAAAAAAAAAAAAAGTCCATGACTGTTTTTATAACTCCATGGAGTAAATTCTAAAGTCAAGGGCCAATATTTAAGAAGACTGGAATACTATGTTCATTAGGATGACCTAGGAGCAGCTAGAAGGTCCACTGTCCCTTAAATTTTTCTCTCATGTCTGCATATCACAGTGCTTTAAATTTCCACCATTAGACTCACTTCTCTGGGTTCAGGATATTCACATGGGCCCTTGTTAGGTTATGGGAAGTGTTCCTATAATGGACTGTGCCTCAGAATCACTGAGGCACTAATTAATTACAGATGTCTGGGACCCCTGAAGACTGATTCATAAGTCTGTGCTGGAATTTGGAAAGTGCCCCGGGTGGTACGTAAGATCATGTGAGGCTGGGGAAACTGGCTCTGGGAGAGATTGCTCAGGCCTGCAGTCAGCATCTTCAGGTTTTTCCCTTGACTCGTGCAGAGCAACACAGCATACAAGCCTGGGCAAGTCACCTTGTCTGTGATGGGGATTAAATCTCTTTCTTCCTCAAAGGGACTATGTAAAGATAAAATGAAGAAGAGGCTCAAAAATGCTTCAAAAACTATATGAACCCACAAGAAACCATTTTAAGAGAGTATAGGAAATAAGATGGGGAGAGGGAATGCAGGCCTAGTTGAAGCGTTTTCAATAAGAGGTTGAAGCAGTTGAACTTGATCTAGCAGGGTGTGATAAAGAGAGTATTCTAGGAAGATTAAGCTAATGGTATCAAACATGGTGGACAGGAAGTGAGAGAGACTATAGGCAGGATGCTGTCTTAGCGGGTGAGAAGGTGATGAAGTGGTAGAAAACAAAGAAACAAACCATTTCTGTGATAGAGACAGCTTCGTGGTTTGCCAAACCTGCTTCTCTCTTTTCTCTGGAAACACGGCTAGATGACACTTGAGTTCTGGACTACGGAAAGTGGGTGAAGGGATTTGACCACTTCCGGGCAGGGATCATGCAAACCTCCCATGTGATCCTTCATTCTGGATCTCCCACCAGTGCTAGGAATGCAGGATCCAGCAGAGGAATTGGCAGACCTTGGGTGTGGCAGGATTCAGAGTGGAGGGAGCCTAAAAGACTATTCATCAAACACAGCGTTGAGCTATTATGTGAACAAGTTCACGGGCTGTTGTTTCAGTGGTGGGGCGTATACAAACCAACACAATGCCTTACATTTGAACAGTGAAAACTCAAGTTTACAAAAGGGATTTGTGTTTCTTATCTTATTTGACACTTATAATAATCCTGCCAGACAGATCAGATCTCTATTATACTCATGAAGTACCCGAGCAAGGAGAGGTCATATAACTTTCTCTACATGGCTCACCTCTCCTGGAGTCCTGTGGTCAAGCCTTGTCCCAAACCTTTCATTCCTACAAAAAAAATCTGAGGCATTTTTGATAAACAATCATAGACATAAAGCTCCTTACCTTTCTAAGGCAACTTATAAAGACACTGTGGATAAAAGGCAGGTGAGATTGCCCCATCCCCCCACCTGCTGGGTTTCCTGGGTGTTGGCCCAGTGATAGCATTAGGAAGCAGAGGTGTCACTGAGGGGAGAGGAGTCTTGGGCTAAATCAAGAACCCTATACCTGTTGCCATGACAACCTCCCAAATTGGATTTTTAAGAGACAGTAACTGGTACATGGTTTTCACTTCCTCTTTATTCCAGGCAATGGGTCCCCAGTTGGACTCCATTCATTACATATGCTCCCCGCTTTCACCTTTTGTGTTTTTCTTCTAGTCCGATATTTGTTCCTTTCCCCCTTACCATAGAATAATGATAAAAGTAGAAGATATTATCTAAAGTTCATAAAGGTTGATGTAGAGTAACCAGCATCAAACTTCTACACCCCACAGCCTGTGGGTGACCCAAGACACACTTCGAAGACCTCCCACTTCAGAATACCTCTTCTTGAATGCAACAGCACCAAGCATGCCATTTTAGATAATTAAGCACTTCCTTCTCTTTTAAAATATAATTGTCCCACAAGCAGGCGGTAGCACATGCAATCTTATACATCATAAATGAAAGTCCGAAATCACTCAGTCTGTTGTCAGAGGTACCTATGATTCAAACTTACTTTATATTGCTGTCCACCTTTCCAAGATCCCTTCACATTCTCTTTGCAGACGCTTAGTTCTTCATGACACTTCCTGCCATTTCTTGCTTATGCGTGAGACATTGTCTACATAGTTCCCTTCATCTAGGATGTTATGTTAATTTCCCACCTCTTAGATCGCTTCATCGCCTTGACTAACTCTGCTTGTGCATCATTCCTCCCTCTCAAATGGGCATTTTCTAAAACACAATCCTTATTTCTTTACTCCTTCTCCATGCTCCCTCCTCCAGGGAACTTATTACTTCAATTTATTTTGCTCTAAGCAGAAGTTCAAACCCACATTCTTATCCCTGACCTTCCTCTCACTCTTAGTTCTGATTTTCCAACACTCTAATGGATATCTGCACTTTCCTGTTCTGCTATCACCTCAAACAGAAGACTTCTAAAATCCTATTATCCTCATTAATGAAAACTCCCTTCCTCACAGCTCTATTTCCATCATAAAGCCAGATACTTTCAGGGTTAAAAGGAACCTGAAAGCTCAAGCTCAATTAGTTTATCTGTACTCAGTCCATTTACATCTTTGACCATAACGGTCAAACCCATCAATGGTATCACCATTCCAAATATGGAAACCAGTCTCTCTAGAGGCAAATTTACCAGGAAATATATTTGCACACATATCTTCGAAGGCCCATGCTCAATTTTGTATTCACATCAGTCTTCTTTTCAGCCCTAGTTTGGGCCTATTATCGCCTCCAGACAGGAAAACTGAAGAATCATCCTTATCAGCCTCTGCCTTAAGGCTCTCCTTATTCTAACATGCTCACAGTGAAAACAGTCATAGGAACAATGGCAAAAACAGCAGCAGCTCGCATTTTATCTCATTTCTCTTCAAGACTTAAATCCATATAGCTTGTATCCCAAAATGTTAAGATTGTCAATTTTTCTGAAAAGAAGGGGTCAGACTAGACAATTTCGGAGAGGTTTTCTCAAAGCAGAAATTCTACAATTTTATGATTGTTGATCCCATTTACTGAAGAGGAAACTTAGCCTTAGAAAAAGTCACACAACCAATGTGTGACAAAGCCAGATCTTGAGTTCATTGACCTTCCCACCATATCATGCAACACAGAATATGAACCTTTCTAAACAGGGACCAAATCAAGCTCCCACCCCATGTGGAAACTTCTGGTCGCTCCCCATTAATTACAAGGGGCAAAAACCACTTATCCGCCATTCAAAACTCTTCCCACTGTTTCTTTTTTTCTGTGTTATTTCCAATTGCACCCCTCCATATACCAATCTCTTCAGCCAACCTCGTATACCCACTGGGTCCTGAACATCTTCACCTCCACACTGTTGCTGGATCTGACATAGTTACCCACTCCTAGCCACTCTGTGCATCCTAATCATTTTTCAAAGCACAACTTGGGTCCCACCTCTAGACTAGACCTGGAGACCTCATTCAAGCCACATTGGTGTCTTTATATGCACCCTTCATTTCATCTCCTACCACTCATGTGACACTGATGCTTTCTCACATTTTTGCTCACAGCTGCAAGCAATGGACTACTGGAACCCCATCTTCTTTGATATCCCCTCCCCCTTTCAGCTTTCACAGAGGCTGGCTCAGAGTACATGGCTCCACATGTGTGTCCGTTAGTTGGTTGACTGATTGTTTATTTTCGATCCCTTAACTCCCTAAATTCTTTATCTTCCTAATATTTCCTTCATGCCTAACTTTTAAAATTACTTGTCCCTCTTATAACATAAAAAAGTTACAAACAAAGAAAAGCAAGGTCAAAAGAAAGGTCAAAAGCATTCCTTCCCTCCCTTTTCTAGTTTATTGGTGGTCAGTCTGGGGTAATTCATGCTTAATAGCATATTTGCCTCAGCCTCCTCCACCCTATGAAATGCAAGCTTATAGTGGGGACTGAACTTCCTCTTGCCTTTTGGGTCCCCACTGGGTAGTTCAGCCCTATCGACCCATGGTCCGGGCCAGTGGTTTTCAGTCTTTGAGGAATCCCGGAATCACCCACCCAGGGGTAGTTTTTTTAAGGATACAGATGCCTGAGCCTGACTCTGACCTCCTGAATCTGAATCTCTGGGGACGGAGACCTGGGCAAGTCCATGTGAAGAAGCTTGGCAGTGACTTTTTCACACCCCAAAGGCTGTGATACACCAATGGCCTGGCCATTGTTCACCATGTGTGCTACAAGCAATAGAATTCAAAGACTTTCCCCATGCTCGCAGAGCTAGAGGGTTTCTAGAGGTTAACGACTCCATGTCTTTTTCTCGGAAAAGATTCATTTCAGTTCTGATAACATTTCATTATCTTTAAGGAATTTCACGTTTCAGAATGAAGATACTCCTCAACTGAATCTATGAGTTTCCAAACTAGATTCTCACTCAGAAGGCTGGCAAAGCAATATCCCCGGTCATTGGAGCCGACCCTTCAGAACGCCAGCATGAGCACTTCTCAGACGCCCCCGGGTAGGGAGAATCCTTTCACTACTGACTCACATCTTCAGGAAACCTATGCTTAACCACTTTGTTTCTTCACTATTTCTAGTCCTCCAGGCTTGATGATAAAGACAACTGAGGATGTCTCCTGGGTAGTAGTTTTAAAAGATAGCAGACATTGAGACTCTGTTATATTTTTTGCATAGTCCAGATAGATAATGCACGTGAACATGTGTGTGTATATATTTTCTATGAGAGCAACTATGGCTATGATGGGCTGGCAAGCTGCTGGAGAGAGAGTGGGAAAATCTGCACAGAGAGCCTAGGGGTCCTTTTGGAACTAAGGGTCAAAGTTGTAAGCATTTTTCAGGTGAACCTGGGGAGGCCATGCCCAGGGCCCATTGACAAGACAGGGAATGAAGCCCACGAAATAATGTCCCCTTACAGGTAAAAGAGGAGAGGCCAGTGCAGCATGCCCAGTGGTTTGATGCATTCTGGCCCAGGCCCCAGAGCTATGTGGAAGCTCCCTTTGATTAACTTCTCTTGAGCATGAGAACTCAACAATTGGTCAGGGATCTGCACTTACCCTGTGGTCAGGCCAACCACATTGCTTTGGACAGTGGTTTCTGGGGTCTCCAGCTCTCTGAGCAGCAACCTCATTAGAGGCAATCAGTTCCAGTGAAGGTTTCACTGTACTCTAGCTTTTCAGCGGTCTGTGTCCTGGCTCCGGCAATGAGGCAGGGGCAGACAGGACTGAGTCTCTGACTTCTTGGACACATTAAGGGAGAAAAACTCAAGGCTTCTCACCATTTGAGCTATACTTGGCCTACAGAAGAGGTTCTACTTACACCCCAGATTCATACACAGCTCTTTCAATGCTCACATTATCAGCACTGCACCGGTAAGAAAACGGTGGCTCAGAGAGGCCAAGCAGCCTGTTCCAGACCACAAAGCAGGTAACCCACAGCCTAGCACCCAAAGCTGCCCTCTTCTACTGCACCTCCTGCGCCCACTAACATGGGCCCAGCATCTGGCAACTCAGAAAGAAACAAGAACGAAAAGCTTTTGACCTGACTGTCTAACTCGATATACTCTTTGCCCTGGGTGGAGAGAGTCAAGAAACACCCAGAGAAACACCACAAGTCAGCATAGAAGTAGGAGCTGGCATCAGTGACAGTAGACTTCAAGGTCTGCACATCCCCAGTCCTCACTCCCACTACCTGCCAAACGGCACCTGAAATGTGCACTATTCGACCTCTGACACTAGCACTCTCATGCATGCATCACCAGGAAAAGACACACTCACTGACATAACAGGAAGGATGAATCTGTGTATTGGATTACTGACTGCAGATCAAAATCCGAAGGTGGTGGGAAAGAAAAACAATTGCTTAATATGATGAAGCAAATGTCAAAACCTAATGAGCTTACGCTCAGGCAAGCTGCCCCAGGTGACCAGTCAGCCAGTGGGCAGCAGGGATCTGAGATTTGATCCTGTCTGTTCTAGAAGTCAGATGACCACAGCATGGGTCACCATGACTTGACTTGACCCTGCACCACTGTCAGAGCATTTCAGATCATTCAGTAAGTGAAACAACTAGTCATTTCCACCAGACAATCAGCAGGACTCTGTTTAGTTTCCCCCATGCTGAACTAATGATTATTTGACTAGACAGACCCCATGCCCTGATTGTTCTAGAGTCCTGTGGATAGGGCATTATAGGCCGTCAGCATCCGTTAACCAATACCGTTTGGGTGAAAGATCTCTATCAACAACACTCCTGATCACGATGCCCCAAGGCCGTTAGAAGTTCTAGACATTAACCCGCCCTAGCGAGGTCACCTATTTCAGCTGTGGCAGAAGCTGCCTGACATCAGACTCGCCTCTGATTATGACTCAGTGGCTCTCCACTAGAGCTGCACGCTGGAGTCACTTGGGGTGGGGTAAAAATGTTGTTTCTGAGTCCTACCCACAGAAACTTTGATGTAATTGGCCTGGAGAGCAGGCTGGCATCGGGAGTTTTAAAATCTCCCCAAATGATTTGACTATGTAGCCAAGGTAGAAAACCGCTGGTTTCTTTTGAAACCCACACCTGTGGCCCCAAGAGACATTTGCAGCAAATTGCCTCACCATCATCACTTTGGTGGTTTTCTACATTTGGGGTCTAGGGGTGGTATAGGAGGTGGACGAGTCAATACAGATGGGAGGGATGTCTTGATCTAACTACTCAGCACTTCCTGTCTTTCCGAATCACTTTCTGTTTTGCTTTTACTTCCTCGCTCTTTTTTTCTTTCAATTATTAATTCTCTAACCTGTTATCCTCCCTTTATGATCAAAGTCTAAGCTATATATGATCTCGTTTATTCTCAAAATAGCCCTGGGAGTGAGGAAGGAGCCAGCTTTTTGTCCCCTAAGGCAAATCGGGGACCTGCAGATTAAGAAAAGTTCTATCTATCTGCCACAGAATTCGTATCATTATTTCACATCAAGGTGTTTATAGCAATTTTCCATTTACGAAACACTTTCACCTATTTGCCTCTGTGGAACCCTCACAGCAAGACTGTGGTGACAGTATTTTCATAATCAGGGCGGCCACACATCCTAACTGGCCCTGAACAATTCCAGGGTACACCTGTTGCCCCAGCCTAATTATTGATAGCACTCCCTTTCAATCTCAGAAGTGTCTTGGTTTGGACAAAAATTATATGGTCGCCTTATTTTATAACCACCATCTTGTTTTAAGAGGGGTCTGTTGAGACTCATAGAAGTTAAGTAAGTTGTTCAGAATGACTCAACTAACTAGAGGGAGAGACAACACTTGAACTCAGGTTCTTTGTCTCCAAACCTCTGGCCCAACCACGGATATTATGGAACATTAGAATCAGAGTGTATTCACTCAAATCTTTCTTCTTGTAGATGAATAAACTAAAAACATCGGAGAAGTCTCTTAAAAGTCACCATAAGAATGTTCCCTGGAAGGGAAAGACTTGGAGTGCAAAGCAGGGATGGCCAGGCTTCTTGACAGCAGTCCACGACCACATTAGAATGGGTTAGTAAGTTATCGATACTCGTCATCTTGGGTAGCACTGGAGAGCCTAATTTGGCAAAAGAAGATACAAGCCCTGACATATGGGTGTTTGAAAAAGAGTAAGGAATTTAGAGTCTAAACTGCTAGATTTGAGCACTGGGTCTGAATGTTATTTATCATTGACATCTGGGCATTTCACATACCCTCTTCTGAGGACCTGTGTTGTTCAACCATAAAACAGGACAAACCATCATTCTTATTTCCCTGGGTTGTTACAAGAAGAACAAACTGCTGCCCACTGAGTGCTCTGACAGCAGCAAGTCTCGCAAGGTTCCTGTGAGTCACAATTATTTGTTTTCTTCATTTTTCACATGAGTGAACCAAGGCTCATGAATAAGGACTGGAGATCCAATAAGATAAAAGTATTTGAATATGCTTCATGAGTCCAAAAATGTTGCCTATTATTATTATTATTACTAGCAGTAGCAACAAATAGTGATTATTAATTGATGTGACACAAAGTCATATGTCCTTGAAACTCCCTGAGTGACAGAGATTTTGTATGACACACCTAGCTGACGGTCCGGGTTGAAGGGTCACTTCATGGGAATGTTGAAGATGATCAATATCACAGCTCTTACTGGGTGGAGCCAGCCTGCCTGGGAGTCATCCTAGAAAGTGGGTTGGTGGGTACCTTACCCTGCAGAAAGCACTCAGGTACCTGACACCTTCAACAAGAATGCCTTTCTTCCAATGGAAACCACAGGGCTAAGAGAAATGTCAGACTCAGAAATGCTTAATTCTGTATATCAGGACATTGCCTCCCGAAGATGAAACCATTCAAAAATTGGCCATTGTCTTATTTCACAATTATTTTCAGCCTTTACTTGTCTCTGTAAGTGATAACTACTAACTAGAGGCTCAAAAAGGGGGGAAAAATCAAAAGAGCTTTCCTATCTGATTTTTTGTTCTCTGCATCGGTCTGGTTTTTGAGCTAACCATTAAGGCTTGCCTGGTTCTCTTGGATTGCTTTCCTTTAGGGAAGAAACAAATGAAAACACAGGCATTTTAGAATTCTTTGGGGGCACTGGGAGCTGTGCAATGAGCTTTTTATATAAATGGAGAAAATCTCCAAAGCTGCCAACATGAAATTCCAAAGGTGCAGGTAGAATTGGTCTCCATGCCTAGTAGTGGGGCAAAGGGCTCCTTTGGCTCTAAAGAGTCAATTTGTGTTTCAAATATCTTTCAGGAACTTGACACTATGAAACTACCTCCTCCCAGGGAATCTGAGAAAGTCCTAGAATAGCTTTCTTCAAGGAGAGCAGCAAGACTCATTACTTTGTTAAAGTCCTCTCTATTCACTCCCTACACCGCAGGCCTGGACCCTGAAGTGCAGGACATCACTGTGCTGCCCACACTGCCCGGCCTCCGAAGGGACGTGACCCCTTTCAATACCTGGGTCACCCAGAAGGCTTGGAAATCCTGCCCAGATGGGGTCGCAGAAACCAAATGAGGGTGACAGAAACCATATTTGAGGGGAAAGAAACAGGCTAAGGAAAGTAAGTGTCATTAAATGACACTTTAATTCTACAGATAATTTTTTTTTTAAAGAACATAAAACCCAGCCAAAGAAATTTAACAAACTTTTCTGGTAGGCTGAGCCAACTGGGACATATCATTTCCCCTATTTCAGGGAATACATGTGCCTTTTAAATTCCATCAGGAGGCCCTTGGGTAGGCACCAAGGACTCTTCTCTTCTTAGTGATCTGCATATTTCTAGGGAAACTTTGCATTCTAAGGTTTTTTTTCCCCTTTGTGAAAGGTCTCCGCTCTCAGGCAGCCGGCCAACGGCCCCTCCCCCAAGTCCTGGAGACTCTTTCTGCGCCGCCCTGGAGGCAGCTCGCCTGCCGCCTCAGGTTTCCAAGCTTCTGCGGTGTCGGCACAGAGGACTGATCAAATGTTTCTTTCTTATTACACCAGCCGACCGGGAAAGCACTGCCTCGGCCTCCATCCTTCCTCCTACAGGTTGCAAAGGAAGCAAGCGGCTTTGACGTTAGATCGTGTCTGTCCCGGGAGCAAGGCGACTTAATTTAATTTTTTTCACTCTGTGCCTTCATCCCAGTCTGCTCAGGTTGACCGGGACGTTGTCCGAATTGCCAGCCCCTCAGCATTTCCTGATATCACCCTGCAGCATCATGATTACGACAATAACAACAATGTTGGCAAATGGAATGTTTGTTTTCTGCTTTTCAGGTCAGAAAGCAAGAAAGCATCTTTGTTTCCTTTTGCTTTCTTTCATTAGCTCTAAGAGAGAAAGGGGAAATTTTAAGACGTGATTTTTTCCCTTTTCTTAGGGTAATTCTATCAGTAATGCTTCCTTTTATCCTCCTCCTCACCCTCGTTTTAGAGGAAAGGTTTACAGGTCCAGCCAGGTTCCTGCCATCTCCCTACACCTGGAGATGCCCTTTAGGAAAAGCCAACATCGCTCAGGGCAGGGCTCTGGACCCGCAGCGGTGACCGCCTGTCCTGCGGCAGCTTTGACAAACCGCGAACTCTCCAAGAAGACAGCCACTTGCGAGATTGCACCTGACTCCATTTCGCCCGAGAACCCTGAAGCCAGGCTCTGCCTTGCAGAAGGCCACCCAGGGGACGGCAAGGGCTGGGCTGCCCTCCCTGGGGACAGTCCAGCGTCCTGGCGCGGCCCGCGCCCAGGCACGTGAGCCAACGCCGCCGGGAGCCCTGCTGGAGGAGAGGCAGGTGCGGCGGGAGCCGAGACACCGACCTACCTTCACGAAGAGTTCGATCTCAGGGTCCCTGTCGTCCCCGTTGGCTGTCGCTGCGTCCGTCATGCCGTCGGTGCCCGGGGCCACCGTCCCGGGCCGGGGAGGCGCCACCTCTGCGGCGCCGGGGCCAGCGCTCTGCGTTCCTGCTCCTGCCCAGGGGGCCTCTTTTCAGAGCGGCGTCTTTTTTCGTTTTTCTTTTCTCTTTTTTTCCCCTCCCTAATCTATTTCTGAAGCCGGGGACAGCGATGTCTGAGAGATCAGTGTCCCGGGTGATCACATGAAAAGGAGAGAAGCCAGGAAGGGACAGGGGGCAAAGGGGAAAGGTGCCTTCAGGGATGGTAGCAGGTCCTGGGAGCAACAAGTGCTGGGCTGCAGGGAGGTGTCACAGGATCCGCGCCTGTCAGCGATCCTGCCGTCGCAGCCAACTCGCCCAAAATAGCTGGCGGCTGCGGGGCGGGGTCAACCCGGGCAGGGCGGGAGGGGCACCCGCGAGCCAGCGGGGCCTCAGCCCTGGCCCTGCCCCAGCCAAGCCACCCCACGGGGCGCGAGGCGCGGACCCAGCTGGTCCCACACCGCCACCAAGGACCAGAGGATGTCTTGGGGAACGAAAGAGGAGAGGGAGAAGGAGCCTGAGAGAAGAGGAAGAGGAAGTGGAAGAGCGAGAGGTAGAGGTGGAGGTAGAGGTGGAGGTAGAGGTGGAGGTAGAGGTAGTAGAAAAGAGGAGATGCCTTTAAATCTTCAGTTTCAATCATGAAGCCTTACCTGCTCCAGGTTTACTATCGGCGTTACCCAGTTGGAAAGCCCCTTACTGCCTAAGCAATGTTCAGTGAGGGAGTGGGAGAGGGAAGGAAAGGACCCCCAAAACAGGCCTTTGCCATCCTCTGCTGGACAAATAGAGTGGGGCGGAGCGGGGCAGGAGTTGGGGGGAAGACCAGACTGGCAGTGGTGGCTTGTAAGTTAGAGGGGTGAGCCAGCCAAGTCAGGTGCAGCTGGAGCCAAGCAAGAGTCCCTGCCTTTAACCTTCTTTCTGGGCTTGTTCTTTCCTTCCTTTCTTTTTCTTTTCATATGCTTCCTATTCTATTCTTTTCTTTCTTTTTTGTTCTTGTTTTTTGTTTTTATCTTTGTTTTGCTTTTTTAATGAAGTATGATACACATATGGGGAAAAACACACATATCATAAGTGTACAGCTCAATGAATTTTCACAATCTTAACCTACCCACGCAAAATAAACACCAGATAAAATAAAATAAAATAAAATAAAATAAAATAAAATAAAATAAAATAAATAAAATAAAATAAAATAAAATAAAATA
>NW_006494614.1:38692460-38704398 GCF_000325575.1 Pteropus alecto | reverse complement strand
AATAAATAATAGTATTTATTATGTACCAGGCAAAAAAAATGCTAAGTACTCTACATATCTTAACTTGTTTAATCTTTATAATTAGTGTTATTATCCCAATTTTACTAGTGGAGAAACTGAAGTATAAAGTATTTGAGTAACTTGCCTTGTCCTCCAGCTAGGAAATGGTGTGAAGTCGGGATTTGTACCCAGGAAGACTGAGCCTGTGCTCTCAACTACTCTACTAACTGCCTCTCTCAAACTAGTGCACACGAGGTAAGTCACTTTGGGGAAACAAAGACAATGCTCTCGTCTTAATGGAGATTAAAATTCATTTCAGGGTAATAGTCTCATGAAAAGAAAACTAAGGCTGCCACATGAATTAGGCAGACGAAAGGGCTACATAAGTCAGCATGTAGAGAGATTATTCACCACAATTGAAATGGGTAGAGGAAAAGTCTTCATAGAGCAGAAGGCACTTCAGCTAAACCTTCCTGAATGGTCAGGCATCTGATAGGCAGAGAAGATGGCAAGGTATCCTGGCCACCCTTAATGGCAGCTGTTTGCCCATATACTCCAAGTGTAAATATCTCCTTCTTACTGAAGAAACAGTCACCAAACCCAATTTGCAACCCTCACAGTACACTATAGCTTAATCAAGGTGAAGTTTAATTTCTCTCCTCCTCCTTGGTTTCAGGCTTACATCACCACAGTCCTGAGAGAAGCAGTCACCTTCATGGCTGTACATTCTGAGCCAATGACTACATCCTCTGGGAAGGACAAGGTTACAGCAGGAGACTGGTACCTTCATTGCATGCTGCGCAGATTTATCACTTCCCTGCTCTGGAGTGTGGACGATATTTGCAATAGTACTGTGGCAGAAATAAATAAAATTATACTTATAAAACGTCTTTAAAGTTTGTTGTTGTTGTTATTGTTATCGCTGTTGTTGTCGTTTTTAATGAAAGATGCCTTCACATATGATCACTTTCTTGGCTATGATCTAAACAACATATGGCATGACCTCTATGCTCCTTATTCTCAAACCTAGCAGAATTGGCTTGCATTTCATCTTCACCAAATATCTCCTGCTTGTTGGAAAATGGAACAGTTCCCTTTTAATTTGTAGATAATATCTTTCATTTGGACATCCCTACAGATAACTGATAGTGTTGATATTATAAACTTTCATGTTGCAAAAAAAGCCAGCTTTCATCATAAAATATTTCTAGTTTTTAATTCCACATTCTGCTTTAGTTCAAGATAAAAATATTTCATTTACACCCTTTAATGTCAAACCATACTAGATTACAATCAATTCTAGCTTTGTTCAGAGAAAAACATTTCCTCGATCATAAACTATACGTCTAATAATCATAGTTTCACAAACTTGATGCAAGTTTTAGATAAATATTTACTGGAAGAGCATTTCAAAAATATATCCAGTGCTCACTTTGGCAGCATATATACTAAAATTGGAACAATAGAGAGAAGATTAGCATGGCCCAAGTGAAAGAATGCCAGGCAAATCTATGTAACATCTATACTTTTGTATGATGTTGAAAGCAAAAATTATAACATATCTTATGGGGTTTCGATATAGTCAGATTAATGTTATGACATAATGGGGGAAGGTAAAGGGATTTATACAGTCATTTGGTTTCTATACTTCACTCAAAGTGATAACCTATGAACTCTAAGCAGATTGAGAAAATTTATGTTCATATAATGTAACAACTCCTAAAGGAAGAACTATAAAAGTTATACAAAGAGATATAGCAAAAAGCCAATAAATTAAATGCAATGGCAAGAAATATTCAAATAATCTAAAAGTCCTAACAGACATGAAAAAGAGAACAAACCAAAAACTACTAATACAATGGCACACCTAAATCCAACCATATCAGTACTTGCTCTAAATACAAATGGTCTAAACACATCAATTAAAAACTGGAGATTGTTGGACTGGATTTTAAAAAAAAAAACCCCAAGAGCCAACTATATGCTATTACAGAATCTCACTTCAAAAATAATGATGTAGATAAACTTAAAAGATTGGAAAAGAAATACCATGCAACGCTAATCAAAAAAATGAGTGGCTATAAGAATATCAGACAAACAGACTTCAAAACAAGAAAATTATCAGAGATAAAGAGGGATGTTACATAATGATAAGTCAACTCATCAAGAAGGTACATACACTATATGTGTATGTACTTAATAACAGAGCTTTAAAATACATAAAACAAAAGCTGACCATGAAAGGAAAAAGAGACAAATAGACAATTACAGTTGGAGACAACAATAGTCCTCTCTTAGCAATCAATAGCACAAGTAGACAAAAAAAAAAAAAAAAATCAGCAAGAATGTAGAAGACCTAAACAACTCTATCAACCAATTTGACCTAATGAAACTTTATAGAATATTCCACTCAACTGACAACAGAATACACCCTATTTTCAAGTACACTTGGAACATTCACTAAAATACTTAGTCTGGGTCATAAAACAAACATTGTATTTAAAAGAATGAAATCATATGAAGTATGTTCTCTACTCCTAATAGAATCAATCTGATCAATTAAAACAGAATTCTGGAAAACATCTAAATATTTGGGAATTAAGTAATACACTTTAAGAAATTCCTTGGCCAGAAAGGGAGTCTTTAGAAAATATTTTTAGAAAATTTCGAATATTAGAAAATATTTTTAACTAAATGAAATGAACATACAACATGTCAAAATTTGTGGCATGCAGCTAAAACAATGCCTAGAAAGAAATTTATCCTTGAAATGTTCTTTTTAGAAAAGAATAAAAGTCTCAAATCAATAATGTAAGCTTCTACCTTAAGAAAATAGAAAAAGAATACCCAGCTAAACTCAAAGTAAGAACGAATAAAATAATAAATATTTAAAATTAATAAAATTAAAAAAAGAAAACAAAGGAGAAAATCAATGAAACCAGAATTGGTTCTAGTAGATATCAATAAGATTGGTAAATTTCTTCCTAAATTTGCCAAGAGAAAGAGAGAGAAGATATATATTATTAATATCAGGTATGAAAGATGAGATGTCACTACAAACTCCACAGACATGAAAAGATAATAAAGGAATACTATGGGCAACTCTCTGTGTATAAATTAGCAATTTAGATGAAAAGGATCAAATATTGAAAGATACAAACTAACAAAATTCAGTCAAGAAGTAGATAACCTGAATAGTCCTATATCTGCTAAGGCTATTGAATTCATAGTTGAAAATTCTCCAATTAATTAATTAATTAATTCTCCATTAATGAATTCAATAAAACATTTAAGAAAGAAATAATATCAATTCTATACAATCTCTTCCAGAAAAGAGAAGAGGAGGAAATAAACGACTCGTATCCAGGATTTGTAAAGAATTTTCAGAACACAAAAATAAGAAAACGACACAATTTAAAAAATTAGGCATAAGATCTGAACACTCCACCAAAGAAGATATACCAATGGCAAATAAATGAATTAAAAGATGATAAACATCATCATTCAATAGGGAAATACAAATTAAATGTAAGATACCAGAAATACCTATTAGGATGGTCAAAATATACACACGTGACAATGTCATGTGGTAGCAAGAATAAAAAGAGTAACTGGAACAGCCATATGTTTTTGATGGGAATGCAAAATTATACAAATCTGGAAAAAAGTTTGGTAACTTCATATAAAGTCAAACATACACTTACCACATGACTTACTTACTATCTTCTGGAGATTATCTTAGAAAAATGAAAATTTAGGTTCTTACAAAAACCTGTGCATAAAAATTGTTAGCGGCATAATTCATAATTGACCCAAACTGAAAAGAATGCGAAAGTCTATCAATGGGTGAATGAATAAACTCACAGTGGTGCATCCATATAACAATATACCACTTAGCAATGAAATGAATAGGTGCAAAACATATGTAAATCTCAAAGGCACTATACTAAGTGAAAGAAGTCAGTCTCAAAAGGTTACATACTATGTGATTCCATCTATGCGACATTATAGGAATGGAGAGAAAATCGGTGGCTTCCAGGTGTTGGGTAAGAGAGGGTTTGGCTACAAGAGGAAGCACAATGCAGTTTTTTCAGATGACAAAACTATTCTGTATCCTGTTTGTAGTGATGGTTATAAACGTTTTTTAAAATGTGTTAAAACATATAGAACTGTATACCAAAAGAGTAAATTTTTGTATGTAATTTTTTTTATGATCGAGATGCTTAAAAACTTCAAAAAATGTGAAGTCACTAGGTTTTATTTCCATATCTTCTTTCCACACATTCTTTCCTTCAAATCTTTAACATCAGATCTCATCTCACTGACTTCAGAAATATAAAACAGATCTCTATTCCATGAGGCCTAGAGTTCCTAACCACGGAAAATCAATAAATTAGGACAAACATTCATTGAAATAAAAAACAAAACAAAACAAAACAAAATAAATATATTTAGAATGAGAGAGAGCCTGCGTATGTGATAAAAGGACATTTATTATGAAATAATGATGATGCTTATAGAGAGATTTTCCAGAAATGTTTATCTTACCCAGTACTAGAGAATAACTATATCATTAGTTACAAGCTCTAACTTTTATGTATTTAATGAAACTTATTTAAACCCACGCATTCTGCCCACAGTAGCAGCTATTTCAATGGATATTAGGTTGTTCCGCCCTGCATTCTCTACAAGGGATCTCTTGGACAATCCCAAGAGCTTGAGGTTCAAGCTGAGAGGACTGGTAAATTTTACTGACAGCTGCAGAAGCACCAGTTACATTGTGTCTCTGTGGAAGGATGAAGTGGGTGTGTCAAAAAGGAGGTGAGTCCTGGAGAGATCACGCCTGCATGAGGTCACAGATTGGACTGTAAGGAGGATTGGAGTGGGTTGTTAGTTCTATCTATTCCCTTATAAATTAACATGCCCTTGGGTGTGCCCAATATTATCAGTGATCTTTGACCCCACAGGATTCCATCTACTTGTGCTTAGCAAAGGGAAAGTTCTGGGAGCAGGCTGGACTAAAGCCAAGAGCCCTGCTCAACAAGTGTCACTCATCCCACTGATTCACTCATTACTCATTTCTCCAACCAGTGTACTGAGAGTGCCTATTGTGTGCCGGGCACTGCTCAGTTCTTTCTAGAACCCTCTGAGAGCATGCAGTATACATATCAACCCCTGGTGATGAGCAGTCTTTGCTCTTGCATTATTCCTTGATGAGTTGGGTCATGTCTTTCCCACAATAGTAAAAGCTCCTTCAGTACAAGAATTCACTTTTGTGTCTCTTTTGCATGGTCCACAGAACAAAACGGTCCCTTGCTATAAACTTGTTAACTGATAATATTCCCAGCACAGTGTACCTGCACAATAAATAATTGTTGATGGACTCAACTAATGAATAACTGGCACCTCTTTTGTTCAAAACCTCTTACTCCACTAAAGATCCTGCCCTTACATTACTCAAAGGCTGACATCAGTAAAATGGTCATTACAGTGTGGGGTTTTTATAAAGATTCTAGTTTTGAACTAAAACATAGGAAAGAATTACATAATAATAATGTTAAGATTTACTAAGAGCCCACCATGTGTCAGGAGCTATTAGCTCACTTCATCTTAATATTCCAGTGAGGTAGGTGCCAGTAGTCCCATTTCACAAATGAGGAAGCAAAGAGTTAAAGAGATTAAGTAACTTGTCCAAGGTCACATGGTTAATTATAAATAACACAGCTGGTGCTGACTGACCCAGGTCTCTCCATCGTTAAATCCCATCTTATTAACCACCATGTTTTACTGTGTATGTGAAGTAGGATATGGTTGGAGAGGTTAGGATGCTGATAAAAATTTAGAAATTGCTTATCAAGTTGGTGGAATCAGTAAATGACTCGTCTTGGATAAGGAATGGCTGGATTTGGGGATTCTGGAACCTTTCTTGACTCTACTTAACCTAAAAAACATTCAGAGATAAGCTGGAAAAAAAGAAATAGGAACCAAGAGGTGTCATATGCACGTACACACACACACACACACACACACACACACACACGCACTATACCCAATCCCTAGAGAAAGGGAAACCATGGGAGACAAAAGCCAGGAGAAGGGGAATCTGAGACCATATTCTGTTGCATCATCATGCACTTTGGGCAGGATTTACCACTCTGGTGATTGTCCTCACTCAATGTCAAAGTTCATATTTTAGTCACAGCAAGATCACTTCAAAATACAACTATTACACAAATACATTTTTAAAAACTTGGACAAGATCCCAAATAAATACCTGTAACAACTTTTTTTTTCAAAAAAAAACCTGTTGATCTATATTACTTTTATCCATATACCAATTTTCTTTTGGTCAACAGGCCTTTTTTGCCAATTGACCAGAGGTAGCCTTGAATAACAAAAAAGAGTAAGGTGATAAAGAGAACCAGGGTTAGAGGAGAAGCAAGATGAGAGACATTCAGGAGGGGAAGTCAGCATTTATATGGGTGGGAGCAGAATATAGTATGTTTTGAGAAAAGTGGGCAAATGCCCATGATCAAAGAGATTAGAGTTTTGAAAGGAAAAGTGAAGTGTCGTTACAATAATTGACAACTACAATTCATTCGCCCTTTTGTTAAAGGGTCTCCCAATATTCCTTGGAAATCTATACTTCTATTCATAGCCCATTAGTTTCAAGTGGAGATTTGAGGGTGGGCAAGTGTTTGTCAATGGTAGCACTAAATCCCTGAGCTGTGATTGGTTCAAAATGAACGCATGATCAACATGGATCCAGTGAGATTCAAATCTGGGACTTTTGTCAGATATGTATTTAAGAGAATGTTTTTTCTTCTGCTGGACTTATGGAGAGACTAGGATATGATCCTGAAGATGCTTGCACTCTCTTGCCACTACTAAGACAGACTCTGACTGAGAGAAAAGTCAACAGAAAAAACAAGGGCCAAGTTCTGATGTATTTTTTTGTGTGACTGAATCTCTTGGTATCCTTAGACTATCCTGTCTTGATAGTCAATAAAGTCCCTTTTTGGCTCAGACTAACTAGAATCGGGTTTTCTGATGTTTGCAACTGGATATTTACATCCACAACAGTTAGAACTTGTATGGAATAAAGAGGGCTATGGGCAAGAGATGGTCAATATGATAGAAAAAAAGATCTTAGGGCTATTATAAGGGGGACACAAGTCAACAATACAACGATGCATTTTAAAAAGGAGACCATACCCTGAGACTAATGAATAGTATTATTTTTAAAGTTCCAGACCCTCATAAAAACACTATGTCATCTTTCCAGGCTTGTGAACTAAAATACTAAATGGAAGTTAAAATATGTTCAGAAATTGACAAAGTTGCAGAAAAAGGCCCTATGTGTAGATTTAAGGTGATCAAAAGTAGCTCCAGAATAAAATGATAAAATTATAAAACTATGTCTCCATGCATTAATTTTTTTTTATCAACAGAGAAAATATTTTACAGTATTGTACAAAGAGCACTGGGCTTTGATCCAGACGTTCCAAATTCATGACTGGGCTCCTGCCGCTTTCTAGCTTTGTAATCTGTTCATCAACCTGTCTACACCTCAATTTTTTTTATCTTTTCAATAGGGATAACGGTACCTTCCTTGAAGTTTATGTAAAGTTTAAATAATAGTATTTGTGAACATACATAATCTGGCATATTGACTGACTCATAAGCAAAGAACAAAAGAGCTATTTTTCCCCTATGTATATAAGGCGGCACTACATTTCACGGGCAAATTCTCACTTAATCCCTCAATGCAACCCTACATACAAGGTAGCTACTATCGTTACTCCATTTTACAGATGAAACTGATACACACAGATGAGTCAGTAAGCAGAACTAACCAGAAAGCTCTAGAGCTGAGACTTGAGTCCAGGTCTGCTTGACATCCAAGTGTCTGCTTTTAGTGACCTCAATAAATGAGTACTAGTTAGAGTTATTTTATTATTAATGAATTACATAAATGAACAGAAAGGTTAAATGCATGCATACATACATACATACATACATACATGCACACATATAGGCCCAGTCTGGAAGTAAAGGCTGAAGATCAGCTACTGAAGCATTCAAAAAAGAAATGCTCCCAGGTAAAGAATGGCATACAGACCCTGTCATTACCCTGACCATGCTGAGGGGCCTCGAGCCTTTATCTGTCTCCCTGTCATAATTTCAGCTCTCTAAGCTACATAAAGAATTAATTCCTAAAAAGCATAGAATATTACTGAGAAAAATTACAAATTCCTTCTTGGAAATGGGCAAAGTTAATCTAACTGAATTGTTATTATTATTTTTTAAATAATGTATGCTAAGGATAGGGCAGCAGTATGTCTGTTCCTCTCCTAGAATTCTGGGAACATATCTGTATTTGAGTTACATGTATATATGTGTACACACATACACATGTTAGGATTTTAGAGAAACAGAATAAAACATTTTTATGTATTATTACCTGGTCATAGCTGGACAGTTACAGAGAAAATTTATTTCTGCTGCACAGTAGTAAGAAGTTCTCTTTAATCTATATTCAGGGAGTAAGTTTTGATTCTATTTTCTCCAATTGTGCAATCTTTTATGATCCTCCAGGAAGATTAACCCTATTCGCACAAAGCTTGGTGGACAGACAATCAAGAGTCCTACCACAAATTGCTTCAATTTCATTCTTCCAGGAAGAAGGCAGAAAACATTTCTAGTATCTCATTTTAGCTAAATTCAGCAAACTTAGCTTGCTCTGCTGTTCTGTGCCAGGCATTGTGCTCAGTACCGGGGATGCATTTATGAATAAGACCCAGCCTCTGCCTGAAATAAGCTCACAGTGCCTGAAATATGTGTGGGCTGCTCCCACTATTCACCCCATTTCTAGCTGAGTAAATACCATGTACTTTTAAGAAAATAGGCTTGAAATAAATCTGACAGTGTTGAGAAAAGGTGTTCCTTGCCTAAGTTTTCAAACCCAGAGGGTGAGATAGCACTTGGATCTACATTAGCTACTTCACAAATGAGTTCTCTTGCACTGAGATGGTAATGACCAGAGTTAGTTTATTATTTTTACTTTCATTTATCTAGTGACCGGCTATTATATATCAAATACTCTTAGAGACACTGGGTATATCTTGAGGAGTATAAAAGTTGTGGCTAGCTCCTGCCTAGTGGGTCCTATAATCCATTGTGGGAGATAAAACAAACAAGTAAATAAATATATAAATGTATAATTATATAATGTGATAAATTTTATTGGGTGATCTGGGTTATAATGCTAACGAATCACAATGGAGTGTGAAGAAATCTCCTTTGTAGGGTATCCATGGGGAAGGCCTCTCTGAAGAGCTGACATTTAAGTCCAGAACTGAAAGATAATAAATTGCTTTGAAGACTATGCAATCTTTAAGGAAAGAGGGAAGGGAACAGCATGCGTGAGGGCCTTGAGGTAGAACAAAGTGTTTTATGCCTGAGGAGCTGAAGGCCTAGCTTGAATTTTCCTATGGTATCTCTATAGGATCTACACTGTGGGGCCACATTTTTATCTTTCTTATGTAATTACAGGTAACCCTTGAACAATATGAAAGTTAGCAGTCCCATCTTCCAGCAGTTGAAAATTCATATATAACTTTTGACTCCCCCTAAATGTAACTACTAATAGCTTACTATTAACCAAAATCTTTACCAATAACATAAACAGTTGATTAATACATATTTGTATGTTATGTGTATACATATATAATATACTGTATTCTTACAATAGAGTAAGCTAGAGAAAAGAAAATATTATTAAGAAAATCTTAAGGAAGAAAAAATAAATTATAGTACTATATGTATTTACTGAAAACAACCCACATATAAGTAGACTCATGCAGTTCAAACCCATATTGTTTAAAGTCATGATGTACAGTTATGGATTCTTTGTAATTTCAATACATCATTGGAGACAATCGACTCAGAGGTTTTCACTCAATGAAAAAGTTCTAGCATGAAGGAATAATGAGTATCACTGAATGTGTGTTCTTTGCAGCTAATGATTTTCTGTATTACTCTGTAACTATTCATAATTTCTTTAGTTAAATGCACTTTGAAAAAGTTTGCAATGAGCCCTGTAAAAAAGATAGACATTAGTCTAAAACTCCTTTGGCATATACGCTTTCATCTCAAGGTCCCTCACAGTTGGTTTTGCTCATTGGCTGCATGTACACCAGGACAGGACATGTGGTGGATGGCAAAACCCTCTCCAAAAGCCTGGTATTTTAGCTAAGAGATTTTATGTTTAAAAAATTGCTTCGAAATTCATTTGATTACATTAAAATTCATTCTTTTTACCTTGCTCTTTTGGCATCTTGTGAAACCAACCATTGTCACTTTTTCTTCTCTCATAAAATTAAGTCTCAAGATGAATAAAGCTGAATTTAGACGCAGTCATTTATCTCTCATTAACACAGCACAGGGCAATTGCATCAGTAGACGCAAGACTTAATATTCTTAATGAAGCCTCACAAGGTTAAGGCCCAAAGTGTCAAACTGCTGACTTAAGCTCTGCCTTACCGCACCCTGCTCCCTGTGGGAAGTCATCAAATTAAACGGCAGAGGGATGCAAAACAGCCACGCCAAAGTGGTCTGGCTGAGTTCACCAGCTGACACCAACTCCTCTGCTCCTTCCCTCTGGTTATAGGGATGCTTCATGCTGCCAATATGGATGCCGACTGGACAGTACCCTGTGCCCCTGTCCCAGGGTTCCACAGGTGGTCGCATTTGCACACCACCGAGTGACCATTTACTCTGCAATATATAAAGGATAAGAGGGTCCTGTCTGAATAAGAAAGAATTCTGACCCTTTACATGCACCTGTCGCAAATGAAGAGAAAATACTAGAAAAATAAAAAAAAGAAGGAGCTTGCTCACATTGGGTACATACATGACTATACTTCCCATTTATTGTTATTTAAAGATCTGTTCGCATTCTTCTCTCTTCCAGTAAGCCAGAGGGACCTATAAGACACATACAATCCATTCTTTTACTCTTTTTCCCTATTTTTTTAACAGACTGTTTTTTAGCACAGTTATAGGCTCACAGAAATATTGAGCAGAAAGTACAGAAAGTTTCAAATACCCGCTGCCCTCATTCATGCACAGCCTCCCCCACTATCAACATCCTGCACCAGAGCAGTTGGTTACAACTGATGAACCTACAAGGACACATTGTTATCACCCGAAGTCCATAGTTTACATTAGAATTCACTCCTGGTGTTATACATTCTATGGGCTTGGACAAATGTGTAATGACATGTATCCACCATTCTAGTATCATGCAAAGTAGTTTCACTGCCCTAAAAATCCTCTGTGCTCTGCCTATTTATTCTTCCCCTCCCCCACCCCTCAGCCTCTGGGAAACACTGATCTTTTAACCATCTCTATAGTTATGCCTTTTCTAGAATGTCATATAGTTGATATACAGTATGTAGCCTTCTCAGACCAGCTTCTTTCACTGAGTAATACACGTTTAAGATTCTCCCATGTCTTTTCACAATGCCATTCATTCTCTTTTTATCCCTAGTGCCTCACACAGGATAGACAGTGTGGTTGAGCTGTCGTTGAATAAATATGTTGAATAAATGAGAAAATGAATGAGTGTAGTTCACACACAGTTCATTTCACAACTGTTTACGCTGAGGCCTGTTAAGTAAGTGCAGGCTCTCTTCCAGGCATCTTCAAACACTGATAATACTTGCATGGGACTTCCAAAAATATTTCTTATTTTATTATACAGCTGCCATGAAAAGTAAGAGAACAGATATTTCTCTTATTATCCCCATTTTAATAATATCAGGAAATTTAGATTCAAAGTAAAATAACTTGTCCAAATTCCCTGTACTGGAAAGTAGCAGAGCCAGCAGTGGCCTCTGCCATTCTCTGATGTACTTTAGTGAAAGCCAGGCTC
>NW_006494614.1:38685265-38692418 GCF_000325575.1 Pteropus alecto | reverse complement strand
GACAGATGAGGGCTAAAAAGACCCTTCTCTCAATCTTGTGATTCAGGGGAGCACATCTCACAAAGAAGAGTGCCCTTGACTTTGACCATGCAGCCTAAATCAGTAAACCCAAGTTTTTCTTTCACTATTAGTGAACTACCGCTGGGCTGAGGAACTGATCTCTAGTGAGGAAACTTTAACAACAGGTCAGTAGATAGCTCATTCTCATTCAACAGTTAGTAATGTACTGCTGGGCTTCCCCTGCTTCTGTTAGGAATCAAAAAGGCTTCAAGGATATACGCCAAAATTCATTCTAGATCTGCAATTATAATGGGCCCTCAAAGGGACAGTGAATTTCCCCTGGGAGGTATGCCTGGTTATGAGCGAGTTATGGGTGAGGCTCATGAAGGTTCCTGCCTTGAAATCCAGTGCCATTAGGAATTCATTCATTCATTTGCAGATCTTAACTTTTAGCCTTTATCTCTTCCCTGAAAGCCTCATGTTGATGTATAACTATTTGAGTTTGTTCCTTGGGGGTCCCAGGTTCCTCAAAGTTAGCATTTCCAAAATACCACACTAATGATCTTCTCCCCCAAATCCTCTCCTGCATTTTCTTTCCCAGTCAGTGACACCATTATCTATCCAGTCACCCAAACCAGAATCAAGCCTATACTTTTGTCTAATTCTTCAGTCATCCTAAATCCTATCATCAAGTCCTTACTCTCATATGTCTTCACTTTTCATCCTTGTTACTGCAGCTGCATTGCTTCATGCCTGAGGAGTCATGGAACATTTCTAACTGCACTCTTTCTCAACCACCCACCTCACCACTCAAATCCATCCTCCATCTGGTAGCCAGAGGGAGCCAACTATAATGCATTTCAGGTCACATTAGCCCCTGCTAAGAATCTCTCAGTGACTCAGTGTGGACCACGCTCCCTAGTGTGATGTGATGGGTTATGACCTACCTGCTCATCCAGCTCACCTTGCCTCAGTACCTAAAGATTAGTGGGGTGATCACTTGAGCTCTAATCACTTTGCTATACAACCAAATCTAATATTATTGTATGCCAACTATAAATGAAAAAAAAAAAAAAAACCCTTATACTGTACTATGTAAATATGAGCTAATAATTGTCTTTCAATCAAGCTGGGGGAAAAATCGAGAAATATCTAGGAACAAGTCTAATGAAAAGTATGTAAGACCACAATCTACATTATTGAGAGAAATTAAATAAGACCTAAATATAGGGAGGAAGGAATATACTACGTTCATGAACTAGAAGACTAGAGAATAGCAGCACTAAGCTAAATAACCTAGAAACCAGAAACAATCCAAATGTTCTTCAATGATAGAATGCATAAGGTCATTGAGATATAATCACACCATTTAATATATTTAGCCACGACAATGAATAACCTACTGCTGCATGCAACCATATGGATGAATTCCATATACATAATAAGAGTGAAAGAAGCTAAACACAGAAGAGTACATATCGTATGATTTCATTCTAAAAAAGTTCAAAACAGGCAAAACTAATTTATGGTATTAGAAGTCAGGATGGTGATTACTCTAGGTGGGAGTAACAACACAGAAGGGCTATAACAGGAGATTTCTGGTCCTGGTCATCCTCTATTTCTTGACCTGGGTGGTGGTTTCACAGTATGTTCGCTTTATAACAATCAAGCCACACATTTATGGTTTGTTCACTTTTCCGAATGTATATTTTAATTCAGTAAAAAAAAAAAATTAATAAAAAAGGAATCATTCAGGAAGTGGAGAAAAAAAAGATTCTGGAAACCCTAATATGTTTTGATTGCCTACATTTGCATCCTGCTGTTTCATACCTCCATCTCTTTGCTCCCATTACTTGAAACACTTTCTCCATGTTTCCTGACCTAGCTATCTCTTTCTCATCCTTAAAAACTCAGGCTTCCGCAGCACCCTGTGCAAACCACTACTCGTAATCTATTACATTGAAATTATTTGTTTATGTGTCTGTTGCCCTCTAGAGCTAATATCTTCAAGCACAGGAGACATCTACTCATCTCTCCATTAATTACTTCTTGCATTATCGTTTACACTTTACACATCTGCATCCTCAACAAATCTTCAAGCCTTTAGAAAGCAGGGATGGTGTTTCTTATTTGTTTCCCTGTGCCTAGTACAGAGCCAGACATGTCTAGATTTATATATCTGTCTACATCCACTCATCTGTTCAATAAGTACTTAAGATCTTATTTTAGTCCTATCGCTGTGCTTTGTAGAACATAAGATGTGGCTCCAGTTCTCAAGGTCTTACACACTAAATAATATAAGCCATGCGTTTTCATGAGTTGCTGGTTCTGATTTCCACTTAATTAAGTGGAAAATGGCTCCCTTGTGCCTCACCCTCCCCATGGGATCTGTTCTCTTTAACACATGACAAATTGCTGTTTACCAACAGATGCTGTAGTGAAAATAAAAAAAAAAACCACACACAATATGTAAAAACACAAAGGTGAGTCTTCACTCTAGGTAAGAGATATGAACAGTTAGTTCACAGCTACACAGGAACTAATAAATATATGAAAAGGCATGCCACCTTAGCTAAGAAACAAAAATTGCACTAATGAGAGATTTTAACTGGTAAATTTTTTTTAAGACTCATGAAAAAAGGTGTGGGTAAATGTGTAATATAGGTAGTGAGTGTGAATTGGTACAACTTTTTCGATGGACCTGTTATCTATCAAATTTAAAGACATACCTGGGTCATGTGAAGACTTAGTAGATCACCGATAGGCAGCTCTTAAGTGAACAAAGGATGTATGTTCAAAGATATTTATGGCGTCATTGTTTGAAATAAGAACAAAATTAGAAACAAACTAAATATTCATCACTAGGTTGATGAGGTACATTTTAATGCATCCATATAATGAAGGTTATCACTAAAAGGACACATATGAAGTGGAAAAATTAAAAGATGCCCTGGATGTATCGTTAAATAAAAAGAAAACAAATTGTGAAAGCATGCATACATTTATTTCACTTTTGTAAAATATATGTAATTTTATAATATATATATAGTCTGAAAGGCTACACACTATACTGTAAATAATGGTTCTTTCAGAATAGTGGGATTAGGAGGGAGAAATTTTATATTTTTACTTTTTATAAATTTACTTTGCACTTCATCTGAAATTTTTGTGTTTTACAAGAAGCAAGTGTTACTTTTCTAATTAGGTTGTAGGAAAAGGCACAGGCCTGTCACCTACACTGTGCCCATCCTCTTAGAGCTATCTGGGCTGCCTCCGAGGTGTGAAGTTAACCACTTTGGTCTTCAGGAAGCCAGTTCTCTCTTCTACAGACTCGTGTCTGAATTCAGAACTTTCATCCCTTACCAGCAGTCTCATACTAGCGGATCTTACTTGCCTCCGGTTCATCCAATGAACACACATTCATTGCTCATGTCCTGGCATCTGCTTACAGCAGAGAGAAACTTAGTGGGTTTCTCAGGCTGCAAACACATCTGTATTTTGAGAGGGACACACACACACACACACACACACACACACACGGCATCATAGGAGAAGGGAATTAATAACACAAAGGCCAACATTCCAAGAAGGGTGTGGGGCCCGCAGAGTTTCCTGGGACAGTCTGTACCAGAATCACCTAGGGAGCTTCTTAAAAATAGCTTTCTCTGAGCCCTTCCGACAAGCACTGAATCTGAGGGTGGGACCTGAAAATCTACAGTTTCGATAAGCTCCTGTGATTCTCTTGCCCACTGAAGCGCCATAGCCAGTGCAGCACAGGGACAGAAGAGAGGAGAGTTTGGGGCCTGGACATTTTCTGCAGCTCTCCACAGCCTTCCTACTTTTATTTTGCACACGCAACCACCCAGTTGTCCCTGACAATATCAGCACAGGAACCTTTTAAGTCTTGATTCTGAGAGCCTCACAAAGACCCCAAACAGAGAAATAGACAAACAAGAAAAAAGACCAAAGGGTGAGAGACTAGCATCACTTTGCAAAATTAAATTTCTATCTATAGGTGAATTTATCTGTAGATTCATCTATATCTAGGGAGAGTCTTTCCTCTATCTTCCTTCCTGTGCTGGCTGTCCTATTTAATGAGAATAAAGTTTTAAAAAATCAACATTTGATCATTAAATGACCTCTAAAGAGCCAGTTTTCAGAGTAAGCAAAGTAGATGGACATACAATGCTATTTTAATACAAGAGGTTATTAATTGTTGAAAGCAACAATGGGATCTTAGAGTAGGAAGACCTAGGGCAGGATTCTAGGACTCCTACTCACCATTTGCTAGCATAACAGAAAACAAACAAACAAACAAAAGATGCTATTTCAGATGATGCCAAAAGTAGCTTCTCCCTCTTTCAGGAGAGTCAGGTTCTTAAAATACTGGAAGCTCAATCTGGCCTTGAGGAAACCCTTTCTTTATTCTCTGGGATCAATGGTTCTCAAATTTGGCTACATTTGGGGACTATAAAATGATTATTCCCATAATCCATCCCCATAGAGTTTGATGTCGTTGGTCTGGGGTACAGCTTGGGTATCCAGATTTTTGAAGCTCCCTGGCCGATTCTAATGTGCAACCAAAGCTGAGTCCTGTTAGAGAGCCTCTTTAGTCCCATAGGTGGAAGGCAAGACCTACCCTCCAGGTATCCCTGAGCTGGAGAATAATCTCAATACAGGTGCTTTATGTTGAGATATTTCACACAAGAATAAAAAGGTAGCTGGAGCCCATGCTTTGGGCACTCTGTATCACATCCCTGAAAAACACCTGAGTTTTATGCCTTAGCTTCACTGGACAGTTCCATGTGAGTTTGATCTCAGGCTGACACCATCCCACGTCAGGGTTTGTGCACTTTCAACTTTCTGCTTCAGACTTCCTCTAAGCAAAAGGAGCCCCCAAATGGTAAGGATAGAGCAAGGATGCAGGGTGTGGGCTCAGACTGTGCCATTTGGGCATTGAAGGGAAGAGTAACTACTGAGGTTTGAAGAACTGGGATTGCAGTAGCTGTGTGGCCTTGGACACATTATTTAACTTCTCCATAGTTTCCTCATTAGTGAATAGGGCTTTTAATACTTAGTGTGAATTATTTTCCTCAGCATTAAACGACATAAATCATGTGAAATTACTTGATTCAAAATAAGTGTTTAACACATTAAAAATTTTTTTAATCATAGCATCTTTCTTCATACTCAAATAACCCTGTAAGATAATTAAGGTAGATGATGTTACCATCATCTTGTGGAAGGAAAAGCAGATCTAGAAAGTTTAAGTGACGGGTCTTAAGTTTTAAAGAAAATCAATGGCAAAAGGAGGCCAGGAACTCAGATCTCCAGGCTTTTAATAACTACTACCTTTTCCTTATTTTATATTGTGCTGCGACCTTTTCCTCAAAAGACAGCATGAATTTTCAATTCATCGACTAACATTAGAAGTAAGAAATAAGCTAATGGAGCATAAGATATTGTTCTTCAAAAGGCACTTAGACTAAGTGACAAGTGTAGCCATTTGTTTCAGAATGTGTTGTGTAAACACACATGTTGTTTAATGACTGCCTGGGAATTGGCTGATGGTCCCATTCCTTTTAAATGATGTAACTGCCTCCACTTCTCTATCAATGCCTTCATCTCTACTACTCTCTGGGTTTGTTTGCCTCTGGATTCAAATCTCTTAGAATGGTGTCTGCAAAACTGGTAGACTTACATCAACCCTGTGAGCACTCTGCATCTACCCTAGGCTTTTACTTTGGGCTGAAATCACTGGTCATTTTGCAAAATTTGTCAAGTCACTCTACTGGCAACTTGCTTGGCTTAAGTGCCAGCCAACCCAGTGACTGTGTCACAACCAGAGTATATTTTCAATGCCTCTTCCCCAGTCAAATGGCCAGGCCTGTGTCCTCCCTGCGTTCAAATACCCAAGTCTTACCTTGCCAGGAAAGTTTCTCTCCTTCAGCCAACAGTGATTTATTCCTTTTGAAACTCGGGGTCACATAGTGTTTTATTTGGCACTTATCAGAAAAAGTATTTATGTTCTATTATTAGTTTTCCTTTCACTCTGAAGATCTTATCCGTCAACTAGACTGCAATGTCTTTGAGATTAGGAAAGATGTCTTATACTTCCTTTTATTTCCCCACAGAGCCACACACAGTGCTAGAATGTACTTAGGAAATTTTTGTTGAATAAATGAATGGATGTTCAATGAATTCAGTGGCATTGCAGAATATCAAGTATTTTGTTAGTGGAATCCCATGGGTTCCGGTTTTGTAAACCTTATCTGTTTTGCAGTATAGGAGTTGTGATGGTGTTGAAAAGAACACGGGAATTCTTGGGCATCCCTGGCCTCCAAATTCTTTGTCCATCTCCTTACTGAAAAATGAAATTAAAATTCATATCTCCATGTATGTTCTACTAAAGCTAAAAAGCTCATTTTAAGATTCCTCCAAAACAAGTAGGAGAAAATACCAAAACAATTTTGTTTCCATCTTAGTTTAACAACTCCTATTTAACCTCAGTTCTTAACATATTTGCAAGTATTACATTTTATCTTATTGGCTTCCCTCGTGAACATCCAAAGACCTGCTCCAAAAGAAAGTCATTGCTGTCGTTAGCGCATGACTACTAATTATTTCCCCCTTTACTCTGCTAAGGAGTTATTTTACAGACAGACATTTGAACCTCCATTTGGTTCAAAAATACAAACTTTTGGTCACAGCTTATCCATTGAATGGCATACCTGACTAGCTTGAAAGAATAAATTACTTCAGTTATGTTATTGGGCAGAAAGACCTGAGAGTGAGGGCACATGGACTGCTCTGAGTAAAAAATTAAGAAAAGCACAAAGGAATGAATAAATACGTAAGTGAATAGACCATCTAAAGAACTGCACCAATGTCAGAGGGCTCCCTTAGCTTGCTGAACATTCCTTGCCCATCTTGGGTGTGTACTAGTGATGTGGTAATTGCTGGGTGGCTGAAAGTACAGGGGGACATATGACTGGAGAGTCACAGGACAGATTGGTAATTAGTAATAGACAGGGATTCATCAAAAGGAAGAATGCTGAGTGGGTGCAAAATATTAAACTTATATTGAGGAGATGAAGCCAGTGATAATGAGCCTCAAGGTCAGAGACTGAGAGCTGGGCCTTCAGAAAGAGCC
>NW_006494614.1:38676385-38685238 GCF_000325575.1 Pteropus alecto | reverse complement strand
ACTTACTAATACTCATTTTTCATTTGGCAGAGCTCATTGGCAAATGCCTTGGGTAGCCGTTCTGTGATATCAGATCTACTGATTCTAAAGCCTAGGTGGAAGGCATCTAGGAGCTCATTTGGTCCAATGTCTTCATTTCCCCCGTTTTCACTTTCATAGATGAAAAAAAATGAATCTCAGATGTTTTGTTCATACAGTTAGTGGATTGTATGGCTCAATAGTATGTATTGAATAAACAAATGAATGTTGGATTTATCAATTTTTGCTGTGACTGAAAATCTAGTCCCTAAACTTTCTGCCTTTCAAAGAGGTGCTGCCCACCCAAGTATTTTCATGCCCCTGGACCCATTAGCAACCCAGGGGCAGTGCTCCATCTTTGGTAGAGAGAGGGCGAACAAAGACTATGTCGGGTTGACTTCTCAGAGGCCCTTCTCCAGTTAACACCCCAGTTATGACTGTTATTTTCTGCCAATGTCAGTTCATAGGAGCCCCAGAGTACAGAAAAGGAGAGAGCTTGGAGAAAAGGAAATGTAGTGACATCAAAATTCCATTTCACATTACAGTTAAAAAAAAAAAAAAAACCCAAAACTCAGCTCTAGTGGGCTCAGCCAAAATTAGTTTACATTAATGAATATCCATGTGCCAGGAATCTCTCTCCCTCTCCCTCTCACTGGTGGCCCTGCCTTTCTGAAACATTTTGCCTTAAAAAAAAAAAAAAAAGATGTCATCATTTTTATTAATTTGGATGTTGTTTTTCAAGTGACAGAGAAAATTAGAGAAAATTGTTACAGCATCTGAACTATATATCTTCCTAGATTTTTCAGTTATAGCAAAAGCTGATGAGTTGGCAAAAGACAAATTCATTAAAATTACTTATATCTTGGTGCTTAGGTGATGAATAACCTTACAGTGCTATAAAAGCTATGTATTTCTGATGATAAAACATTAAATACTTAGATAATAATTTAGCTACAAATGAGAAAATTATTTTGAAAGAAAGAAATCTTATAGGAAAAAAGAATACTGTGACTAAGTGAGAAATTAAATCTTATTCTTGGATAGAAAACCAAATATTCTCAAGATAACAAAATTCTCTGTTTATGAGATAACAATTAAAGTCTCCATATATATGTTATAAAATCTGAAACATTGATTTTAAGATTCTTTCAGAAGAAGAAACAGAAATAAATACAAAAAATTTTTCTCCAAAAGGATATATAAAAAATTTACCTTCTAGATTTTAAAATAAGTGGCAATTACCAAAACTATATGATACTAGGTTAAAAGCAGGGGGAAAAAAATATGGAATAGAATAGATATTTCAAAAGTAGATTGAAACTATTATAAGAACTTACTAAATGAAAAAAAATGTAATATATAAATGCAAGAAATAATCATTATTTAAAACACAGGGACAATCAAATTATACTACAGAGTCTATGTTAAGAGTTGTATCTCAGATCATATACTATTCGGGAAGGTCGTCAAGAAGACATGACCACCAGTTGGACCCACAAGCTGGACCCAGGCAATTGGTGGCTTCTTGTTGCCTCCTCTGCACTTTGCAGTGTGTGTTCTGCTTGCCTTCCCTCCTCCCAGAAGCTGCCCCAAGGATCCAGCTTTGAAATAAAAATGTAGTGTTGAGATTATCCGGACTAGGTACATGACTGACTCCAGTTAAGGCTTCTATATAAACTTTTAAGATTTGTCGGGGTAGTGCAGAGATCTACTCAGCTTGTGGCCATCCAAGACAAGCCTCGTATGCCAATCTGAAGTGGTCTTTCTCTTTTCTTTGGTCTCTCTCTCCCTGCCCTTTGCTAATGAGATCTGGTTTCAGATTATATCTGGGTATCTCTCAGCCAGGGTTGTGACCCAACATATACTACAATAAATTTTGCTCAAAAAGAAATGATGAATTTAAGAAGAAAACTAGAGGGAAATAAGCATCTTCTTTCCAAGAAAAAAAAGGAAGACATCTGATTCTCCAATATGTAATTAGATACAAAATAGATATATTAGAATCCAAAAACAAAATAAGGCTTAAAAGATAAACATAACTGAGAAAATTATGTCGTAAATGTTAAAGGAAAAGCTTTATCTTAAAAAATAGACAGATAATTGATATAATTATTTAAGGTTAATATTCAGCTTTTGTTCAAAATGAGGCCACAGGAAATAAATGGAAGATTTACACACAAGGAAATGTAGACAATAAACCACCACGTGGAAGAATGCTCAGTCCCAACAGCAACTAAAGAAATGTAAATAAAGACTTTTGAAACACCACAGTACATTGATTAAAGTAACTGCAGGCATTGGCAGTTCAAAGAATGAAATTTGGAGTCAGAGAGATATAGGCATGGATCCTGGTCTTGCCATGTTTTAAACTTTTTTCAAGAGTCCTGAGCTCTCAACATCAGTTTTCCAATCAGTAACATGAGGCTATTATATATCCTGAAGGGTCATTGTGATTAGTGTAAGCAAACATAGATGTACAGTATTTGGCATATATCAAATGTTTCCATTAGTGGTAGGTGGTGATAGTGGTGGTGGAATACAGGGTTGGTGGTATTGGTGATGGTGTTGTTGGTGGCAAAGGTGATGATGACAGTAATGGTGGTGGTGGTGGTGAAAATGTGTATGATGACAATGGTGGTGTTCATGCTGTTAGTGGAGGTAATGGTGTCAATGCTGCTGATTTGGGAGGTGGCAATGTTGATGATGGTAATGGTAATAGTGGTGGATGAGGATTGGTGATGGTAAAAGTGGTGATGATGGTAACAGATCATGATGATGGTGATGATGAAAACAATGGTGGTGGCGGTGGTGGTAGTGGGTTTGGTGATGGTGATGATAGTGAATGACAGTAATGGTGGTTTTGTTGATGAAGTTGATTGTGATGATGGTTGTTGGTGTCATGGTGGTATTTGAGAAGGTGATGGTGATGGTGATGGTGGTGGTGGATGGTAGTGGTTGTGATATTGATGGTAATGGTAGTTGATAATAATGCTATTGTTTTTGGTTGAGTTGGTGAAGGTGATGATGACAGTGTGGTTGTAATATTGGAAGTAGTGGTGATAATGTGGTAAAAACAAGTTAAAATGATAAATATTAGTCTTGGTGGATAAATTGGAAAATGGAATTCTAAAACTTCAATGTTATTAGCCTTGTGACTTATTTTTTAGTCTTTCTAGAAAGCAACCTAGCCATATGTAGTAAAAGATATAATACATTGTACACTTTGACACAGAAATTAAACTCTTGGGAATATAGATCAGAAAAAAATCCCCAAATTAAAAATGGTTTGGAAATGGTATAGCAATGATATTTATAACTGGGAACAATCCAAAGCCTCAACAATAGGGAAATGACTAAGGAAGTTATGCTACATCAAGATGATAAAATAATACCACACAGCTATTTAAAGTAAAACATGAGGAAATACGCATATGAAAAAACTGTGTTAGAACAACACAAACTTAAGTGCTTAGTTAGTCAGTGTACATGTGAGTGCTTTTACCAACAAACAAAAGAAAATATAAATATATGTGCATAGTTTAATAAAGGTTTACTATGAATTAAGCTTTTTCCTTTTATGTATACTCTTTCAGTGGACCCTCAACTTATGAAAGTTCATGACTGAACCTCAAGCTATCCCTCATTCCAAATAACTGACCTCTAACTGACCAATTCTGAGCTAGGCTCCCTCCCATCCTTTCCCTGGAGTCCAGTTACCTCCTATCTTTTAGCCCCCTTCCCAACTCTCTGTTCCTCATTTTATCCTCACAAAGGTTAGGAAGAACTTTCAAAAACAAAATAATTTTTTGTTTCAAAACCAAAACACGGAGGTCATAAGAAACCTAGTGGTATTGATCTAAATACAAACCTATTAATTTGAATATGAGTTAGGTTTTTGGTTCTATATAAAAAGCCCAGAAGTATTGATAAGTTGTGAATTTGGAGGTAGTTACATGACTTCTCTGTGCCTCCATTTCTCCAGTTGTACAATGAGAATAACAATAGTAATGAGTTGATTGAGCTGTTGTCAGGTTAAATGAGATGAGATGATGTCAAACATGGCGGAGTGCCTGGCGCACAGTAAGTTCACCTTTATTATTATTTGTGTTGAATATTATCTGGGCTATTACTATTATATCCACACTTCCATGAAGTACCAAGATCCCTGGATTGGAAACAAAATCATGGGTTATAGCCTCTTCATCTATACAATGGGAGGATTAACCAAGTGATTTGTGACATTCTATGACTCTTTTAACCAGGAGAGAATTCTCTTTTATTAATTTTTGCCTAATGTCAGGAAGGAAAATCATAAACAAAAAAATATAAGTTAAATAGACTTTCCAAAAAACCCTTATTTTTAAAAACTTAAAATACCATGTTGATAAAATACTAGTTTACCTTGCCTAAATATTCTGAATATTGTCTTAACTACCTCAATGGAGATATCAACAAGACTGTATTTCTTCATTAAATGCTTATTTAATGAAGCATTTAATTTTATCTTTGTGATAAATAATGGCTACTCTCTCCAAGTTGAACTTAATTTTTAAAAAATAATTTCCTACTCGACTTGGGTTTTTATACCTCCAAGTTTTCTCTAGGATTTTTGTTTTTGATGTTTTTTTTTTTATTTTGGAGATTTTTAATTTTTCAAAAAAAGAAAAAATCATTTCTGTTCTCATCAAGACGGAAACAATGTGTAAGGCCCGCTTAAGAAGCAGGACAAGTAACTATAGGCACAGAGCCCCCAGGTGGTTTTCATATTCCCATCCTTAATACAGGCCTGCCTCTGAAGAACCCTAGAGGGCGCTGTTTCCCTGCCAGCTATCACTTCCGCTTTGCCTTCTCTATTGTAAAATGGAAAGAAAAAAAAAAGGAAAGGAGTGAAGTCGATGCATGATAAGCAAAACACAGCCTGTCCAAGCCTGAGGGAAACGCCAATATCGATTCTAAGCTCCTCTGTGCCTGGAGAGGATGCAGAAGCCCAGAGAGTCGAGAGACTCCGCCAAAGTTACTGGATGTGACAGTGAGGATGAAACTATTGATGGTGACGGTGGTGATTCACATTTATCGAGCACCTCCTGTGTGCTCGGTACTGTACTAGGTGCTTTATACAGTGGTTTAATTACTCCTTGTAAGGCGTGTACCATTTTTATCCCCACTTTATAGATGAGAAAGGTAATAATTAGGAGTTTTAAGTAGCTAGTCCAGAATCACACACGTGGTAAGCAGGGAATTAGATGCAAAATCAGACTGATGTTTTCATTTGCTTACCCACCATGTTTTCAAATACCTGTGAAGTATTAAAAAAAGGAAGGAAAGGAAAGGAAAGGAAAGGAAAGGAAAGGAAAGGAAAGGAAAGGAAAGGAAAGGAAAGGAAAGGAAAGGAAAGGAAAGGAAAGGAAAGGAAAGGAAAGGAAAGGAAAGGAAAGGAAAGGAAAGGAAAGGAAAGGAAAGGAAAGGAAAGGAAAGGAAAGGAAAGGAAAGGAAAGGAAAGGAAAGGAAAGGAAAGGAAAGGAAAGGAAAGGAAAGGAAAGGAAAGGAAAGGAAAGGAAAGGAAAGGAAAGGAAAGGAAAGGAAAGGAAAGGAAAGGAAAGGAAAGGAAAGGAAAGGAAAGGAAAGGAAAGGAAAGGAAAGGAAAGGAAAGGAAAGGAAAGGAAAGGAAAGGAAAGGAAAGGAAAGGAAAGGAAAGGAAAGGAAAGGAAAGGAAAGGAAAGGAAAGGAAAGGAAAGGAAAGGAAAGGAAAGGAAAGGAAAGGAAAGGAAAGGAAAGGAAAGGAAAGGAGGAAGAAAGAAAGAAAGAAAGAAAGAAAGAAAGAAAGAAAGAAAGAAAGAAAGAAAGAAAGAAAGAAAGAAAGAAAGAAAGAAAGAAAGATCTGGATTTAAGATAAAGACTTGAGATGGTATAGCAGTTAAATTAATTTTCTATCTTTTGTGCTGCCAATCGAATAAGGCAAACTCCTAATGGGAGAGGTTCATGTTATGTTTAGAAACCAAGGCAGGAAGGGAGGTTTTCAAGTTGGAGAGTCATTGTCCACTTAGAAGAGGTTAAGGTGAGGATCCATGTCAAGGACAGCTCAGGTGACACAAGAAAAAAGAGTGAGCTATGGAGAAAGGAAGAAAGAAATATTCCTTCACTTATGTCTCACTTACTTACTGAGGACAATTCACTCACCTTGTTGTGTCTCCATTTTACACGATGTAAAATCAGGGGATAGGTGGCACTTGGAACCAAGTTCAGGAAGATAGGCTGTCTGTATACAGCTTGCATAGGGCATCATAATCTGGCACTGCATACTTAAAGGGAGCGGAACCCTGTCCTTCAGTTCTTAGACCCACCATGTGCCAGCTCAGTCTGGTATGTGCAATATCCCATGTGGGGTGCTATGGGGTTGGCAAAGCTAAGAAAGATGCATTGCCTGCTCCTATATTCTTGTGTTCTAGCTGAAAGAAAAGACATCCCTAACGAAAATGCTGGAGACAAAATAGTGCTTAGTGTCTATATTGGGTGCTGCTCAAACCCAAAAGCAGGCATAAGCACAGTCAATCGTCATTCTTGGCATGGTAGTCAGGACTTCTTTCCTTGCAAAAAGCAAAATTCAAGGGTTCTTTCCTTGTAAAACATTAGGGACCTGAAATTTTATGAGGAAGGCTTTTTGATTAATAGAAAAAGCAAATATTCTGGTAAAAATAACCACCTCAAATGATGTTTATGCCTTGACATGATTGCACTTACCAAATTCTTTTCTAAAAGCAACGCTCAAAGAAGGTATGCAAAAGGGAGAGGGGAGAAGACAAGAAGTAAGTTCAAGGAAACGGTGGCTTCCGAGAGATAGATTTTACCAACATCATCACTTCGCTTTAAGACTAGATCTGTTTAGAAATTTATCTAAATTGGGAAATTTCAAGCAGTGGTTCTGAGTTCTTTCGCTTTCAGTACTGTTGTGAATTTTCAGGGTACTGGTAAAATGTAAATGGAGACGTGGTGACCTTGTGCTTCACATCTGGAAAACAGACCTAACCGTCAGTGCTAAATTCTAGATTTCTTTGGATGAGCCTGGATGAAAATGGGTTTGGCAGCTTGATTCTCTCATTAAACAGTTATCTAGTTCTCTCATATAGTTTTTTTTTGGCGGGGAGGGGTGGGCACAGAGTTACTAAAGGTGTAAAAATGCATACCCAGAGAGTCGAAGGATTACAACACAATTAATAAAATCTACAATCTAAAATTTATCCTATTGAAGCTGAAGAAAGTGTGAGATCATCAGCTTGAACTTAAAATGTATCTTGAAAAATCATCTGACAATGAAAACCAAATTGAAAATGCTCGTAAATCATCAAGGCTGTAGGAGATTGATCTGCTGTGTTTGAGGACTTTATTCTTGGGCGCTCAGTTTCTCCAGAGCCCTGCTGACACCTAGCACACTTTCCATAAATAAGTAATTCTTCAGTTGCTGACCTGGAGCAGTGAGTAGGCAGCAGCCCCCTCTCCACCCCAACTCTCCTCTGAGAGTAAAATGCCCTCTTGCATTTTTAATGCCACTCCTAAGACTCAGTGTCAAGTTTCCACAAAGTTTGCCAGAGGAATCAGCTGCCTCTTTTAATAAGCAGTTCCAAAAGGTCAGAAAATAAACAATTTTGATAATTTTTGAAAAATCAAAAAACAAAATGAAACATCTGATCCAACACACTGCACTTTACATTTTCAGAGGGGTTGGCTTCTATAATTTTACCACCTGCCCAGACACACTGAAATTTACTTTATTTAATACAATAACAACGAAGTTATTATTATTTTTCTTGCTTCCTTCCCTTCCTTCCGCGGGCAGATACAGGAAGCATGACTCACCCTGGACTGACTCAGAGCAAGTGTGACTTCATGAAACATTCACAGAATGGGGTCTCGGGTGTCCCGTTCTCCATGATGCTGGTCACCAAGACATCATTGGCTTTCTGGGCAACAAGAAAGTCTACCTCTCAATTTGGGGATCTTTTGTGTAAATTTACTAAATGTTATTGGGTGTCGCTCTGCCTGTTTATCAAACAAGGTACCTGAATCAAAAGCACAAAGCCAGATAAAAAATGTATTTCATTATTATTGAAATTCAAGGTAATTTTATTTTCTTTTTTTAAAAATCCTATATCTTTTTTAAATTTAGTAAGTACTCTATGAATTGTAAATAGTCTAAAAAACATAGAAATAAAAAAGAGAAAATGACAAGTGCTTGTAAGATAATTATACAAATATACCCCTATTGACAATTTGGTATATCTTTTTTGTATTTGTGTTCTACACAAGATATTTGTTTAAATATCTTACAAAATTATACTTTATTATTGGTTGCAATTTATCAAGGTACATGATCTTCTACATTTTGTTCTTTTCTCTTATTAAATAGTATCCATAAAATTTCTACTATGCCCTAGTCATTGGAAGCCCTGGATAAGTGATACACAATGTATATAAATACTCGGTATTATTACCTTTCAAATACAAGTAGTCACTTTGGGGTAGGTAGGTGGGAGTAGGGGGAGGGGCATGGGACTGATGCCAGAATTATTCCTTAGTTTCCTGAAATATATTCTTTACTAGGACTTTGGGAAAATATCAGTTTTCACTGAGGGTAAAGAACAAAGTGGACTTGATTTCCATAGATAAACTTTGCCTCACTTACTTCTCTGTGTACCAGTTCCCTTAACTGTAATATGTTATTTTGCCTGTCGGGGCTTTAGTTTCCTTCACTGTGTAATAAAGATCATCTTTAAGGCTCCTTTCTTCTTCCATAGCCTCTGATGCTTTCTTTCTTGTCCGCCTCAGCTTAGGACCTTCTTA
>NW_006494614.1:38655086-38676308 GCF_000325575.1 Pteropus alecto | reverse complement strand
TACACAATCTGTAACTGTTGACAAACAGTGCCAAGAGGATGGAAGAAGGTCAAAGGTCTCTTTAAGGTCTGGTCACCTAGTATTGCCTGTCTTGAGACTAGACATTTTACTTGTGTGGCTATCAGTGCGGTCACGTGAGACCCCATCGCTCACCTGAAAACTGAGTTTTTTGCTTTCAGTTGGAGATATTCCCCACACTGGTTTTTGATAAAGGCCCTTTTAAACAGCATGCATTTAGAGTAGTGTTACTGTCCTATTAATAACAGTGATTTCCTTAAGTGGAAGTGGGTGGCAGTGAAATCTAACAACACATGGGAGGTGTTCGTTCCTGACAGACGTCACAGATTCCGGCAGGGAGGCACCAGTTCTTACCGCATGCTGGGGGAGGAAGTATGGAGCCCAGGATGGCTCAGCCTTCATGTATATGATTATTGAAATATCAGGACTGAGACAATATGTTGATGCACCCGGAAGATGCTTGGAACCCCGTGATCTAACTCAAGCAGGATTTATTGTGACATTAATAAAACTCGAAATATTTGACCCCTTCGTTTGCGTAGGTCCCTTCCAAAGCCCAGAATGGGACCTATCGCAGGGTTCACACCCATCATTTGTTTTTGTAAAATTTGAAAACATAAGGTATTGGAGCTGCAGTTGATTAAGGCCAGTGTCTCCTTCCACTGCAACTTCTCCTCTGTTATACCTTCTCCAGTCTCAGGTGATACTGAAGTAGCCATGGGCATTTTGAAGACTTCACCAAGTAGGAAGTTAAATTTCGGGAAATATTCAGTTTGGCTTTTGTGGGATAATATTTGTGTGTCTAAGTCATTTCTGGTGATAGTTAGGTTATGGTTTGTTGACCTCATGAAGGACTGGCTTCTAGTAGCACACGTGCCCCCCACTGTGCTGACTTATCCCAGGTCATGATGCAAAGGGGCAAGCTCAGAAGTCATATTGCAATATAAATGTGTCCTATGGTACCAGGCAGCAGTAGTATATGAGTAGTAGAAGAGAATCAAGGTTTGAAATATACAGAGCCAGAAGCTCGTCTGTGGTAAGTTCTCCCAGTTATCCGATAAGGAAAAATGCAAGCAGGAGATTGAGTTCTCACCAGCACCTAGTCAAAACAAAAGTTCTTTCCTATCAGGGATATACTTAGTAATCCAGTATGTACAATAATAAACACACCATATATTTTTAAAGGGAAAGTACCCAAAGTAGACATTTGTATTTGTAACATACAAACCGGTAGTCATTCTACAAATAGTTGCATTTTTATATTCCGACCATCAGTGCTAAAAATCAATTATTGATTACTTGTAATACCCATGAAAAAGGGTATTACAAAATTATTGTCAGATGAAGAGACAAAGTGTATGCCAGCAGTCCCCAACCTTTTTGGCACCAGGGACTGGTGCTCCTATGAGAATCTAATACCCAGTGATCTGAGGTGGAGCTGAGGCGGTGATGCTAGCGCTGGGGAGCGGCTGCAAATACAGATGAAGCTTTGCTTGCTCACTGGCCCTGGCCCCACTGCTCACCTCCTGCTGTGTAGCCCAGTTCATAACAGTCTTTGGACCAGTACTGGTCTGTGGCCCAGGGTTTGGGGACCCCTGGTATATGCAGTCATAAAATACAGGGTAAAAAAGTACTGTACATGTGTTTTAGGCACGATTAATAAAACATTAAGTTACTTTTCTGGATTTTTTTTATGTCCCTCGTATTTGACAGCTGTTTTCATGTTTGTAATTTGATTTCCTTTCTTGCTGTAAGTAAGTATTCACTTTTGTATCTAATTTTATATTCATAATTTGCATTTGTTTGTTGAGGAGGATTGATTGCTTGCTTGCACCAGCTTCAGGCCCCATGAATCCTGGATCTGCCTCTGTTCCTAACCTAATCCTTGGCATGGGACTATTTCAGGCTCTGTCTCTTCTCCATCCTTTCAATTTCAAATGCTCTCTCCACCTGCTCTTTGACCTTCTATCCACTTTATATCTCTCTTCCCAGCCTCTTTGCCTCCTTATTCCCAACCTCTTCTGTGCTGCTACTTGCTGTGCTTCACCCGGTAACCATAGCCCTTCCCCATTCTCATGCCCAGCTCGATTCTTCAAGTCCAGCTCCTAACACTCAAGCCCAGGTCAAGACCCTGGACTTCCTCCTTGCCTGGGAGAGGAGTTCAGACAGGCAGAGGGGACAATTCAGAAGAATTTAACCAATGAGAAGCTGATAATTTGATCAGCTGCCACTTGTCTCCAGGGAAAAGAACGGACAGAGAGCCTGAAAGAGAGCCTGAACTGCCCGCTCAGTCTGTTGTGCCATGGTGGCTCAGCCCTCAAAATTCATGGTCCAGATAATGGCAACAGCATGATCTCTTGGACTCTTTTTAGTTTGCAACTGTTGCTAAAGTTCATACACAATTTTTTTTCAACTTCCAGTATCATTTATTTTCCCTAGAATCTGGATACAATTAACTGTAGCAAGACAGTGCTCAACGCTATTTAAGCCTCGTTTTTGGTTCTTTAAACGACCTCAGTATTTGTAAATGTGAGAACTCACGTTCCAATAATTGGAAAACTAGAATTTGACATAACAAATTTCCTTAAGATTGATGTAACTACACAAAGTTTTGTATGCAACACGTGGACTTTAATATTACAGAATTTGGCCCTTAATAACTAGCTTACACATAAACAGTTACTCTTTGCTTATCTGCCCTAACCTACAGAAGTGTTGCACCAACAGACTTCCCCCTTCCCCCACAGGCCTCATAGCTTTTTACTATATAAACAGATGATTCTTCCCCTTAAGACAAGGTGAAAAAACCCAAAGTTCCCACTCAGAGAGAGAGAGAGAGAAAAAAAAGTCCAGAATTAGATCTGATTCTGAAGTTTTAGGAAAACAAAGAAAGTTAATGTTGGAAAGTGCTTTTCCTAAACGCCTGCTTTATTAATAACCCAGCAACTTCTAGGTAAGGTAGATTTGCTAAAGATAAGAGGTTGATTACATTGACTCTGTTTTGCTTTGCAAATGAAGGCTGAGAAAGGCAGTTTAGGGGCTACTCTATAGGAAAACCCTTGGAGAGTAACCTTAGACCATCTCATTCACTATCATCTTCACCACCCTTTCACCCTCCTGAGAAGATAGATGGTTTTCATCCTTTAAATAATGATGTTTTTAACTTATGTCCAAGCATAGCGTACCCCAGGGAGTTGTGAAAGCCGCTGGAAAGTGAGATAAAGAAACAAATGTTAGAAATGCCCAAAAGTATTCCCGTGGCTAAGTCTTACTCATGCTTCTAAAAGGATTTAATCCTTCCTTCCTTCCTTCCTTCCTTCCTTCCATCCTTCCCTCCTTCCTTCCTTCCTTCCTTCCTTCCTTCCTTCCTTTTCCTTTCTTTCTCCTTCTCTTCCCTTCTTTTCTTTTTCATTTCCAGCAAGAAAGTTAGGTAATAGAGGAGGAACAAGAACACCCAAGCACTGCACTGTCTTCAGAGAGAAGTTTACATGCGCTCACAAAAAGAGCAGAATAACACATAGTTAAAAATATGGGCTTTGGAGACCAACAGACACAGGTATGATGAGTCCCAGTTTCAAGGCAGCCTTCAGATCTAGGTGAGAGCCATCAAGCTATTGTGGAAATAGGCAGTACCAATCTTAATAAATGACGAGACATTGCATTTGCTAAATTATCTCAGGGACAAAAATATGGATTCTATGTAGACTAAAGTTTTCTCTTCTTTGTCATCAATTAGTTTTTGGTGTGCCACATGAGAAAGTTTAAGATACGGTGATTCCATGGAATGTTGGAAAATGCTGGAATGTTGGGAAATGCTGGGTTAAACAGGATTCAAGTTGTCTTGACTGATTTCTCTGCTCCTTTTATAAGCTAATGTGCCCTGTGAATCTCTAAGAGGAGGAAGTTGTAGGTAATGTTTCTCAAGTTTCTTTAGCCACAGGACTCATTTTCTGTGGAGTATTTCAAGGCATCTGTGTTCTGTGGGCTATATCTTCAGAAGTAATTGCCAGGTTTAGGAAATCATGCTGTGACTACTGCTCATACATATCCTCAACGGCAAGCCATTTTTGAACCACACAAATGCCAGCATGCTGTTTATTTAGTTGCTCATCAATCTCTCTTTCAGTTCCTTCCCTATGGGTCCCTGGGACCACATCCCTATGCAGAGCCAGCAAAGCTAATGTGCTCACTGAAAGTAACCATCCTTGCATTATGGTCAGGATACTGCATGTGGCACACCCAGCCTCCACGCCATTAAATTCTCTGTGCTCTGATTCTGCTTCTTTGGTTAAATTGAATTTTCCAAACTAAGTTAAAAAGGGGGAGGCTTTTTAAAAAGATCTTTTAAGAAATGGAAACCAAGACAATATGCCATTTGTCCGAACACAAAATATGCTTGGCATCTTGAGACGTTCAGCCATGCCACTTCATGACTCCTCTTGATCCAAGACAGTGCCCCCTAATTGCCAAGCTTGAGTCACCCCATCTTACAGCAGAATTACGAACAGATGCCAAACCAATTTGCTGCTCTGTAAACTTTAGAATTTAAAATACTAAGAGATGTATTGGCCTTCCAAACACTAATAGTGTTTCTGCACTTGACGAACCTTGTTGCTAAGGAAATGGGTGTTCTCTCTTCTACTTTTTGCCACAAAAAAACAAATACATTTCAGGCAGAATGGACTTCCCTAGTATGTCTTCTTTTCTCTTGGAGTTCTTGAGATCAAGAAATTGACTTTGGCACTTGCAACAGATTTTTCAGCTTGTGTCTGTATAACGTCTTAATGTCTTCTTAAGATAACCAGAAAGAAGAAATAAAAGTTACAGCCTCCCCAAATCATACATATTATTTTAAATATGTATACAAAAAGTATATATGTTTATATATGTATAGAAAATAAAAGTATATGTGTGTATATTTATATATAATCTCATTAAGAAATCTTTGAGGTGAAGAGGTAGAATTTCTGAAATTGAAAAATACCAACTATAGAAAAATTTTCTTTCTGTCTCAACCATCAATAATGGCTCTTTCTCTGAACTCCTAGAACACTTAACTGAACAATCCAGTTTGTAATCAATTCTCCTCTAGTGTTTGCAGTTACTCTTTCCTCTAAGCACTTGTGAGCTCCTTCAGGGCAGAAACCATGCTCCCACTTGTGCATCTCTCAGCCCTCAGGGCGTTGGCAAATCTGTACTAGTGGCTCAGTAAACGTTTTTGGGTTGAGTTATGTTGAACCTAAATATCTGCTTGCTAGCTGTGCCTCTATCATTATCTTAATATGATTGGGGGAGAGCAATTATTTAACCTCGCTGGCCTATAGTTTCTACATGTCTAAAACGAACAAGGTGGATCAAATGATATCCATGATTCTCTCCAGAGCTAAAGATCTCTGAGTTTGTTTCTCTACCTCAAAGTCTTCACCTGCAAAGTGAGGATAAGCTCCTGATTAGCTCTAAGTGCAAGCCATGTATTGGATTAGGTTTCTCTCCTTTTTTCTAAGTGTTGTGATCTGTAGCTCAGGCCATTTCTAAATGTAGGATGAGGAGGTAACCAGCCATATGATATGTTTAGAGAATGCTCAGATGTCTTTCCTTTTCACAGCCTAACTCTTGTAACAGGGTAACTGAATTTTGTAACAACAACAACAACGATGAGGATGACAACAACAACAATCCCTTGTATTTGTTTAGTATGTCACATTTTACAAAATACATTTTATCTTTTTATGCTCACAAGTGCCTTACAATGTAAGAAAAGTAGATAGTATTCTCATATCACCAATATGGAAAAGTGGGGCTTAAAGAAGTTAATTTGCCCAGTGGCAACCATATTTATGCCAGTGTGAATTCGGCCTGGGTGATCTTTCCACTGCACTCCCCCTCTAAGCTTAGGCATCATGACCACAAAGTACATCTGTTAATTTGGTGGGCTGGGGGTGGCATTTAGGGCTCATCCACTCAGCCTCTTTTTGCACCTGCGTTCAGCAAACATTGTTAATGTCTAGCGTATTTTAGTCTCAGGCGTAGTATGATACCAGTAAATTAATACAATATTTTCCACAGTGTATTTCATAAAACACCCACATGATGTAAGATTTCCCTGAAAAAAAGAAAATCTTGTGGTTAAATAATTGGGAAATGCTCCATCCACACCCTCTTTTAGAGATTTGCAGTACATATTTGCAAATTGAAAGTGCTGAGAAGTCCTGTATAAAGAGCCCTGTTTAAACACTTTTAAATTCAGTAGTAAACTCTGTTTAGAACACATTACGCATAAAATATTATTGACAGGTTCCTACCCACAGCCTCCTGAGATCACTGACATACGCACACAGACACGCACACACACGGACACAGACACACACACACACACAGACACACACACAGACACATACACACACATACGCATACACACACAAAGGAGAACAGAGAAAACTATAGCCCAGAATAAATCCCAAGGGACTGCAAAGGAGGTGGGAGCCACATTCCATGCCAGGACCCCAGAGAAGCTGTGGGCTTGGAACTGGTCCATGCCATAGCGAGCAGAAGGTGCCATGTGGGGTTCAAGTGGAGCGACTCACTGAAAGTCTATCTTAAAACAACTGTGATGGATGGGAGCCGACTTCCACCCTGTAGATGGAAGCAGCATTTATCTACAAGTTCGAAATGGAAAACCATCTGCTGGGCTGGGCAGAGGCCATGCTTCCAGTGTGGCTGTGGCGCAACCAGCGGAAGGCCTTTCTCCTCCTGCATGTAGAGATCCACTCCCTTCCTACTCAGCCTGAAGTGAGGATGGTCGATTTGGCCTCTTAATAGGGTAGCGTTCCCTTTCCCCCGACCCCAGCCCTTTGAAAAAGGAACAATTAAAGAATAAGATGAATGTCAAAAATGAAAAATTTAATGGAAGAGCTGGAAAATACAAAAAATCTTTCAGAATAGAGAGAAAAAAAGAGAAAGAGACAAACGATGTGAGAGAAATAACAATAAGCAGATGCCAAACTCAGAAGGGACAACATCCAATTAATACAAGTCACAGAGAACATAGAGGGCAGGGCCACACCTGACACATGATACACCCTCTCAATACAACCATTCAAGTGCCAGACTCCAAAAAGGCCAAGTCTGTGCCCCTGGAGCTGGCCGGCATTCTAGTAGGGCAGCAAATAAAGTGCAATGCCAGAGGTATAAAGAAAACAGGAGAATGAAGAAACAGAAGAATAGAGAGGTGCTATTGTGGATGGCGAGGAGATGCTATTTGAGCAGAGACAATGAATGAAGTGAGGAATTGAGCCATATTCAATCAATATTCGCTGAATGAATGAAAGGATGAAAGCATGTAGATGGAAGAATGATAACGGTGCTGAGTAAAGCACACCACACTTTTCTCATCTGTAAACTGAGAAGTTCTATTAGATAATCTCCAAGGCCAGTCACAATTAGAAAGGGGCCTTCAGTCCCACCCAGTAAATCCACTTTAATTGTTGCGGTCAAGTTAGTGATTTCAGGGAACACTTCTTGTCTGACAATGTGTTAAGAAACACCAAGCAACACTTTATCACAGTCTCAGCGAACTATTTTCTCCAGGGCCTTGGGAGCTAGGGTTTTATACTGTGGCTATTTTTAGTTGTCTGCAATGGCTGCTGGGACCTATTGCCTCAAGAGGCTGAGGAGAACTTTGCCCCAGGGTGGGGCATTCCATTCTGTAATCTTGCCCTGAAGAGCTCTCTAATTGAGATTTGACAATCTGCAACCCCTGAGAACTAGATACCTCCTTCATGAAATGCAAGATCTGGTCCCTGTGCTGTGCACGCAGCAGTCAGCAAGAAATTGTCCAGTTATTTTGATCACTGCATCAATAGTTCCCATTCAAAATCTTCTACTGAGATGAAGAGGACTATTTTGCTCTAGTATTGGTCAATGCTTGGAAGATCTTGGTTGGAGGCAAGTCAGGGGACAATGCCCCTCATCCCAATTTTCACATGAGCAACTCAGGGTCTGTGCCCCAGATTGCATGTTCAGTCCTTACAAGTCAAACAGGGACTGACTGGCATTCAGGAAAGTAACTTGAACAGTCCAGTTGGGAAATTCTGAGCTAGGTATTTAATCTGCCACTTCTCTGCTCCAAGAAAATAAAGACCAGACTGTAAAACCCACCACTGCAAAAATAATTTTCCCAAAGCACGGTTTTAACCTTGCAACTTCCTAGTTTAACCCCCACGCCCCAGGCATTCCCTGCTACAGATGCAATATACTCCTAAGGCCTTTTGCCATCCAGGCCAATCTCCAGGTATAATTTTGTTTCTCCCGTGCCTTCACATCAGCTCCTTTATGCTCCATCCAAACTATAGTATTGAGTGTTCCCTATAAAGGTATTTTCCCACCTCCATGCCTATCATAAACTGAATGTTTGTATCCTCCATAAATTAATATTGAAATCCTAAGTCCCAGTGTGGCTGTATTTAGAGATCGTACCTCTAAGGAAGTAATTAAGGTTAAATGAGGTCTCAGGAATGGGACCCTGATCCCATAAGATTAGTGTCCTTATGAGAAGAGATACCAGAGAGCTCACCCTCTCTCCTCCCTCTGAGGGCACAATGAGAAAGCCACCATCCACAATCTAAGAGCTGTCATCAGACCTATCCAGAGCTACTATGCGGGCACCTTGACCTTAAATAAAATTTTCTAGTTTCCAGAACTGTGAGGACATAAATGTCTGCATTAAGCCTCCCTGTCTGTGACATTTTGTTATGCAGCCAGAGCTGACTGATACAGAGCCCTTGCATGTGCTGTCCCTCTTCACAGAGTGTCCCTTTGGCCATTTTCATTAGACCGAATCCTTCAAAGAAATGCTTTCTTTTCTGTGAAGTCTTCTCTAATCTTCTTAGCTAGTAATATTTTCCTCTTCCAAATTCCCAAAGAACATTGTCAGTACTTTCCTTTTCAAAATTTTCACTTTTTGACTTAATTATTACTTGTGAATATGAAATCTTTCCTACTGAGATAAAGGCCCAAGGAAGGAATCATGTCTTGTTCATCTTTTGTCGCCCATAACTATCTTTAACATATTAAACATGCCCACCGTCCTTTATTGAGTGCCCCCTCTGTGCTAGGCACATGGGAAATGTTTTCTATGCTTAGCTGGAATCCTCACGATAACTTTAAAAAGAAAGATAATGTTATCTTCATTTAAAAATGGTGGAACTTACTGTATGATTCTACTCAAGTGTGGTACCCATAATAGTCAAATTCACAGAGAGAAAGTAGAACAGTGATGACTGTAGAGTTTCAGTTTTGCAAGATTTTAAGAGTCCTGTGGGTATATGATGGCAATGTAGCACAATACAAATGTACTTAATGCCACTGAATGGCATTAACTTAAAACTGGTTAAGATGTCAAATTTTATGTTATGTGTATTTTACCATAATTTTTAAAAATGGTGAAACTGAGGCACAGAGAGGTAAAGTAACCTGCTCTAGGTCATCAGGCTAGAAAGGGATAGTGCTTGGATTTGAGTCCTCTCTATCTATTCTTCTAGTTTCGCTTCATTCTGATGGTTCTTCTTTTCCCAAGTATCAGGGAGAAGCCCCTTTACCTTGGGGAAGGTGGACTTAGCCCCCGTCCTACAGTGTGATCCACTTATGAGAGTAAAAAGTAGGAAGGCGCCACTGCAGCCTCATCGTGGAGTCAGCTGACCTCGCTCCAGACAGCTACACTCCAGAGCTCTCACTACACTGAAAAATAAAACCCTGCTTTTAAAGCTATTGTCAGAGTTTCTGTAATGAGCAGCCAAAAGCTCTTCTAACTCTCTCCAGGGAGTTAAAATTCATAGGAAACCTTATGAATACTATGAGGTTGTAATAAAGAATGAACAGGAGTCCCCCCAAAAGTGAGGCTTGGCCATTCTCTTCTTCCCTCATCTCAAGCTGTAAAACCATTGATTGAGACTTTGGGCAAAGCAGAGTCACCTCATCATCACGTCCTGGTCAACACTCTCTCCAGCATCACTACAGGGCACAGCCCAGTCACATTTAGGAATGAGAACTCTTCTAGCCAATCATAATTCAGGTTGAGTTTAATGTTCCTTGCTGGAGGTGCTGTGTCCTGAGATTGTAATGACAGTGCCATGTTTCGCAAGGTTTCTTTACATTTCCTATGGTATCTTTTTCTTAGGAAAACCAAAGAAACGATAGACTGGTCACATTAACTCTATGACATCAGGGACTGCGCCTGACTTGTTTGCCTCTGGATCTCAGACTTCTGGCACTAGGCTAGGCACAGAGAGAACACTCACCAAATGTCAGTTGAAGTGAATGAAATTAAGTCACGTCATCCTAGAGAAGCCAGTAAGAGTTAAGCATTGCTAGCCCATTTTACAAAAAGAAGTCAGTTTAGTTTAAGAGTCATGGACCAACTAGGACATGTCATGTACTCTTCAAGTGCTGGCTTGTGATCAAGGCCCATCTTTGCCCTCAAAGAGTTTAGAGTCCGGTAAGGAAGAATACTGACACAGTGGAGAGGTCTTCCTAAGCCAAACAGTCTCTCTTGGATAGTTCAAGTGTGGCCCTGGGAAACACATTAAGACCTACCCTCAAATTTGGTTATTAAGTGGTTCCTGTCCAGAGCTCTGATGGCATGAGCATTTTGATTACCCTCAAATTTGGTTATTAAGTGGTTCCTGTCCAGGAATGCTCTGATGACATGAGCATTTTGATTAAAACAAACAAACAAACAAACAAACAAACAAAACTGAGGCATTCACTAGGACAATTCTTTGGGGTGGTTTTTCCTAAATATTTATCTATCATTAAAATTAAAAATCAAGAAAAACAAGCTAAGTAAGCATGAAAAGATCAAGTAAATACAAACTATTGCAGCTGCTATTAAAAGAAGAGATATTCAATGTAAATATACGTAAAAATAAATAATCCCTGAAAAAAAAGAGATTGGAGAGGGATGAGGGGTGCTAATAGTTGTATGGCACTTATTTAATACCTATGACTTTTATATATATTAACTTGTTTTCTCCTCACGATAATACAGTGAGAAGTTAAATAAATTTCCCAAGATTGCAGAGCTAATAAGTGACAGGACCAAGATTGAATCACACGTCTAGCTCCAGGGTTTCAGCTTTAAACCACTATGCTAAACTACCTCCCAAAGTGACATAAAATTGAGAAGGACGATATAATTGCTGAAGCCTGGATTCTCCTTCCTGATGCTACCAGCCAGCCTGGTGCCTACATTTCCTTCAGAGTTGAAGGCCTGCCCCGTCCATGAAGCCTTCCCTGATCAATCCAGTCCTCTCCATCTCTGAATGCCTTCTGTGCTTAGTCGGTACTGTGAATCATATCTTCTAGAACCTGATTCTAACACAACTCTTGTATTAATTTCCAAATGCCTCACAGTATTAATCTTTCTTCCTGAGCTTGTTGTTCAGAGTCTCACAGAAGGGGCCCCCACCTTAGACTGCTCTTCTATCTCTCACAACATGTGCGCATGGAGTGCAGAGTGCAGGCTCAATAAAGATTCATTGATCTGTTGATTTGAAACAGATTAAAGGGATACATAAGAAGGAATAGGCAATTGACCTGAGCTCATAGTTGTAGCTATAAAATTTTTATTATACAATAAGAACTTGCCACACTCACAAAGTTTTTCAACCTTCACCCCGGAATTAATTTTCTCAGTAAACAACCTCCTCCCGACTCCTCCACCCCCAGATAACATTCCTTGCTTTAACTTGGCAAGTTGTCTTGACTGAGGAGAAGGACCCTGATCTCTGTGTGTGGGTTCCAGCATAATGTTACATTTGGCCCTCATAGCTGGACGGGCACTATCTTCAGTCTTCAAAGTTCTTGCAGTGTTGATGGCTAATGCTTGTCACAGAGACACTCTCAGTCAGCCTGGGGTTAGCCAATGGAGAGTGACCTCTTCACTGAGATTTCAAGGGCTGATTGTTGCTAGAAGAGTTTGCGTGAACAGTTACCCTTTTATTTATTTTTATTTTTATCTTCCATGAAGCAACTTTTAATGTATCAACACTTAAAAATACACCGTGATTTAATGAATGAAACATCAGTACAGCTGCACAGAATTGAGATCCAGAGAATTATACTCTTATGAGCTGTCTTTCCTGTGCTCTGGTTTACAAGGGTATTGGCCTAGAGACCAGCTTAGAATTATTTACTCATACCTGGAAGATACAGGCCAGGAAATTCTAAGATTTCACAGGCTTTTTCTGTTCCTAAATAAAATGCTAAGAGCTCTCTGAAGGTCTTAAAAACAATTGACCCTCCAAATATGTATGCTGGGCACTCTTCCTCCTTTGCGGGTCAAGGAAGAAGGGAGTTTGTGACTTTCCCTGAAAACAAAACAAAACAAAATCTCTCACAACTCTTCTAGGAGACTCTGAAATGTATTAGAAATTTCAAAACTGGAACAATGCCATCGAAAATTAAATTTCTTAATGCTCGAAGCTACCCCAAAATAATAAAATTGGGAACTCCAAAAAAACCCCAGAAACAGTTACCATTTTAAACTAACTGGTTCATATGAACTTGGAGCATAGATACTGTTTATAGATATGAATACTTTTCACTGGTAATTTTTTTTAATTTTGTGGGCAACACTAAACCCAATCACCCAACCTCTTATTTTTAGACAAGGAAATAAAGGCTCAGAGAGGAGCCTGTGACCACACAAGTGGTTGCTCATCATGCCAGATCTGAACCCATGTCACCCTACAATAGTGCTGTCCTATGAGACGTTCTGTGATGATAGAAGTACTTCATATCTGGACTTTCTAGCACAGTAGCCATTAGCCACATGTGGCTGTTGAACGCTTCAAATGTGGCTAGCATGACTGAAGAACTGAATTTTCAATGTTCGTTTTTTATTTAAGGAAAATAGCCACTCGTGGTTAATAGCTATCATTTTGAATAGCACAGTTCTAGAAGAATCAAGCCAGTTTACGGAGGGTTGCTATTATAAACAGAAAAAGACTCTCCACCAAATTCCTTTATTTCTTGCCACCACAGAAGAACTGGAGAAAAATATTTCTGTAGAGGGAAAGAACAACATAAGTTGCAGTCCAATTAGCAAAAGGCACTCATGTTCATTATTCATTACCACCTCACATATTTACTGTTCAATTGTTATCGCTGGAAACTTAGAACATTAGTGGTTTCATAAATACGGAATTCTCATACTTATTTAGGCTGTTCCATGTTACAGTTGTGCACCAGGCTCTGGCAATAAAGCAAGGCTGATGGCTTTTGACAGGCCTGGCACTCTACTGACCCACAGACTCATGAAGGGATGTGGAAAGCTCTGCTTATATAGCATAAAAATGGGGCATGGCATTAGCCCAGGTTTCTAATTTTTATCCTTCCACAATTGCACAAAACATTGGTTTCAGGGCAAAATTCATGCTCCACTCACATAAAAAGTCATCTCATATTTTTAAAGGAGTGTTATCTAGGAGCGGAGCTGCCAGCCAGCACATTTTCCTATGTACACAACATGATTCAGACACAAATTCATTTCAGACACTTTGGCCTGGGTATCAGAAGGTATCAATCCAAGTGGAAACTGCAGCCAAGAAATCAAGAGAAGAAAGGCTGAGATTTGGAAGGGCAGCAATGGAAGAATGAGGAAAGACCACCAAGAGCAAAGATGTGTCATTAGAGACCAAAACCCAGATCACACACCCTCATACTCCCAATTACTGTGTACAGATGTGAACGCTGGACAGAAAGAAGGCTTATAGGAAAAAAGGGATTAATTTGGAATACGGTATTGGAGGAGAGCTCTACAAATACCCTGGACCACCAGAAAAATGACAAATAGGTGTTGGAGCAAACTAAACCTGAAACATAGCCAGAGGCAAAAATGACAAAACTGAAGCTGTTCTACTTAGGGCACATCATGAGAAAGCTGACAAATAGGTGTTGGAGCAAACTAAACCTGAAACATAACCAGAGGCAAAAATGACAAAACTTAGGGCACATCATGAGAAAGCTGGGTTCTTTGGAAAAGACAATAACACTGGAAAAAAATAGAAGGCAGAGGGAAAAAAGGCAGACCAAATACGAGATGGACTGACTCCATGAAAGAAGCCATAAGCATGAGTCTACAGGAGCTGTTGAGGACAGGACATGGTGGACATCACTCATTCACAGAGTCATCAGGAGTTGGACTCAACAACACGTAACAACAAGATCAGAAGGTGACTGAAAATAGAATTCCCTTTTGGCAGTAGTAAAGTCTACTTTTCCTAGGGTTTTCCAAGGGAACTCATAGAATCACCAGAGGCTTGAATAGTAAGAGGTTAAAAGAGGAGAAGATGGAATTCCATTTTGATCTTGTGTTGGTGAATGATTAGCTAGGACATCTGTTTTCCTGTCTCATCGTTGCTGAGAACTTAAGGTGCACTATAAAGACTTTGCAAAAGACAACGTACTTTTAAAAGAAAGGTCAGCAAGCAACCTTTGACTAAAGGACAAAATATTTGCTATAGCTGTCTCTCACAAACTCACTTTAGTGTTGTTATTGTTAGATTTTATTTCAGTTAATCTTCATGACTATATTCCAAACTGTAATTCAAATTTGAATTAAAGGGACAAATATTTGAAAAAAAAGGAGAGCAACTCAAGAGAAATGGGGATCTTAAAATCAATTAAAACAACTTCCACTTCTGGCCAGGATAGAGTAAAAGATTTACCCTTAACAATTAGGATATTATCTTAAACAACTAGTAAAGCAGACAAACTATATGAAATGATAGTTTTCAGACAGCGGCAACAAGTAGCACAGAACCCAAATAGAGCCTGACAGTCTTTCTAAGTTGAGGAAGTAGCAGTTTGGAGTTTGGGAAGGTCAAGGCAGCTCAAAATTGCAGATCTAAGTGCCAGAGTGAATGGGGCTGCAGAGAGAGAGAGAGAGAGAGAGAGAGAGAGAGAGAGAGAGGGAGAACGAGAACCAATCCATATTCTGCACTCTATGGAAAATTAATTCAAAATGGATCATAGAACTAAATATAAAACCTAAAGCTATAAAACTTCTAGAAAAAAATACAAGAGTTCTTTGTGACTTTGGATTACATAAACATTTCTTTAAACACAAAAAGCGCAAACCAAAGAAAAAAATTGATAAATAGACTTCATCACAATCAAAAATTTCTGTCTTCAAAAGACACATGAAAATGAAAAATGAAGCCACAACTTGTAAACTATTTGCAAAACACTTATCTAATAAAGAAATTGTCTTGAATATATAAAAACTCTTAAAATTCAGTAAGACTTAATGCTAAAACAATAATAAGTAAATTATTTAAACAGATACTTCATCAAAAACTTGATGATAGCTAGAAAGTACATGAAAAGATACTTAACATCATTAATCATTAGAAAAATGTAAATTAAAGTTGTAATGAAATACTATTGTACATTTCCCAGTATGCTTGAAACTTAAAAGATAGACAATATCAAGTGCTGGAAAGGAAGCAGCTAGAAGTCTCATACAAATTCTGAAAATAATTTGAAAGTTTCTTTTTTTATATAGGTTAAACATTCACTGACCATATGACTCAATAATTTCACTCTTAAGTATTTGCCTAGGAGAAATGAATATGAAATCAACACAAAAGCTTATATATGAATGCCTATAGCCACTTTTATTACTAATAGCCTTAAACTGGGAAAGAATCCAAGTGTCAATCAAATGCTGAAAGCATGAACAAATTGTGATATAATCATACAATGGAATACTGCCCAGTAATAAAAATAAACCAACTGCTAATATATTTTAAATATTATGCCAAAGTGAAAGAAACCACACATAAAAGATTACATAGAGTTAAATTCCATTTATCTGATACTTTAAAAAGGCAAAACTATAGTGATAGTAAGATCTGTGGTTTGTAGGAGTCAAGGGGTGGCTGAGAATGGACACATGGTAACAGATCAAAAGATAATTTTTTGAGGTGATGGAAATGTTCTAATCTATGATTGTAATGCTTGTTAAACAACTGTGTACAGTTGTTCAAAATTCATTGAAGTGTACACTTAAAATTGCTGAATTCTAATGTATGTAAACTAGGTTGAAATAAAATCGAACTCTTCCAAAAGCAGGGTACATAATAGGATATATGGTATAAGACCATCTATATTAAATAAAAGGGAAGAAAAAGAGATAATTTAAAATATATGAACATATGTATATATGCTCGAATGTGCATAAAATGTCAGGAAGCACATACCTATAAATTTTAGAATGAACTGCCTCAGAAAAAGGAAATGGGGTATCTTAGGGCATATGGTGCGGGGGGGGAGATTCTAGCTTTTGTACCTTTCAAATTTTGAACCGTGCAAACAATAAACCTATTCAAAGTGGGGAGAAAAATCAGTTGGGTTCCAAAACCTGCTTTTCTTCTATGTGATTTGAGTCAAAATTCTGTTTCTATGTGAAAATATCTTTATCTTTGTTTCTCGCCATTTCCTCTTTTCCTTGTTTTAAAAATCATGGGCTGTCTAAGTGTATGTTCAATACATACTTCAGAAAGCATGAGAATAATATAAATTTAAGATGTGAGAGAAAGAGGGTGGGGTGTCCCTGTGGGAAGAAGACTATTTTACTGTTGGAGAGAAAGAAGCTTCCATACAGAGCAGGTTAGAACCAGTGGGAGCTCTCAGGCTCAACTGATTCAGTCTAGTTCGTTTGTTTGTTCGTTTGTTTGTTCGTTTTACAGATGAGAAATTTAATGTCCAGGGAGTGCAAACGACTTCTCCCAAGGTGCATGGTTAGTCAGTGTCAGAATGGGGTGGAGGTGGGGGTGGGGTGGACATAGCTCTTAAGTTCTGCTAAAGAGATAATATCAATAATGCAGGTGACTTAACACAGAGCATGATCCACAGTAAACATTCAGTAACTATGAATTTCCCCTTCTCTTTTTTCCCCTGTGTCAGTTGGCTTCTCATCAGGATGCACCAACTCTCTATTCCCAACTCGAAGAAAAACATCAAAGGCAGTAATACAGGGACAAAATACAGGGATATTCAGCTTTCCTTGAATGCTGACCAAATTTCCTAGAACACACTAATGAGCTTTCTTTTCAAAAAATATAACTTAACTACTCTTCCCATTACTAAGTCAGTTTAATTCAATTTGACAAATATTTGTGAGCCCTGATTATGAGCCAGTCTCTGTGGTATGGTAGATGTCTTGAAGAATGGGGTGATGACACACCCTTACCCAGATGATTGTCATAGTAGCTGACAAGCCCTAAGATGGAGGGAAACACTGAGGGAGGATCACTCAAAATGACCTGGAGATTCAGGGGTGGCTTCTGAAGGAATATGAGTCCAGAAGGAAAAGGAGAAGTTGGTCTGATGACGGAGGGAGGAGATGCGATAGGCAGAGCAACTGCTACGGGCAAAGCCAAATGAGGCAGAACAGCATCCGTGTGTGGGGAGCTCAGCATTCCTATGGCAGAATGAATGAGGCAGGGAGTGGTGGGAAATGAAACCAGAGAAACCTTCAGGTGGTTAGGGGCAGGACATAAGGCCTTGCATGTGGTGCTTGAGTGTGAACTTGATTGTGTAAGCAATGAGCAAGGCTTAATGCAAGGGAATTAAGTATCTGATTTGCAATTTTGCTTCCAGGAATTGTCTTTACTCCAGCAGGTAGGTGAAAACTCTCTGACAGTTCAGTTCACTTTGACTAGTATTTACATATCATCCTGTGACAAGCCTCATGCCCTATGGGACACTGTGCTGCAGGAACAAGCACACATGGTCTCTTCCGTGAAGGAGCTAACGTTCCGGTGAGTTAAGCTTTAAAAAATGGGAGTCCAGAAAAGGATCTGTCATGTCACTCACTGTTCTAACACTGTTCCTCTTCCTCAGTGTTGTAACCAGCAGCCCTACTCCAGTCGGTTGATGTCCTCTCCCCCAGCACTGACACGACTCATTTTCTCCTGGTCACTGTGTTTCATTCGCCTTCTACGTCTATTGACAGAATGGTATTTGGTCAATTACACTGAGGCAGAAACAGAAAGATAGGCTCGGGAACAAGGACACATTGACTTGGCTATGGTGACATTCTTACGAGAGGCCACTCTTTGCACTGTAGCACCGACCGCAGGTGAGTCCCCAAGTCTGTTGACTGGAACATCCCAACAAATCGAATTAAGCACTCAGAGTAGTGGCTTTCTGCCCAGCTAGGACGACACCAGGAACACGCCAGGCATTCTCATAATGTCAGAGAACTGATGAGATGCAGGTGTCAAGAGTCCACCGAATTCTCACAGAATCCCCTGCGTTCGGTGGGAAACCTGGATCTTAGGAACGGCCGTCCATGTGCAGAGGTTCCCGTGCTTCAGCTCAACTCAATCCCACTTTCAGGGGCTGTAGTGGGTTGAAGGGTCCCTCTCTCCTCAAATATATGTCCAACCAGTACCTGTAAATGTGACTTTATTTGGAAAAAGTTGTAACTAAATTAAGAATCTTGTGATACAATCGTCTTGGAGTAGAATAGGCTCTCAATACATTCACAAGTCTTAATAAGAAAAGAGAAGGGAAAACAGATACAGAGACACAGGAGAGAACGCCATGTGATACTGGAGGCAGATCTTGGAGTGATGCAATTTCAAGCCAAGGCATGAGACATTAGGAGCTGGAAAAGGCAAGGGAGCCTTTTCCCCTAGAGCTGTCAGAGAGAGTATGTTTCTGCCAATATCTTGACTTCAGACTTCTGGCTTCTAGAACTGTGAGAGAATAAATTCCATTGTTTTAGACCCCCATTTTATGGTAATTTGTTACAATAGCTGTATGAAATCCATATAAGGGGCTTGGAGTACCACTCTCATTACTGCTAGAGGCCACTGGGACAAGCTTTCCTCCTGCCTCAATGCACTAAGGATCCTGAGGTAACTTATTTCCTCCTTCCTTCCTTCAATCATCATTTAAGTAGCCATGGACTAGGTATATAAAAATGGATAAAAGCAGACACTCCTTCAAGAGTAGTTCACAGCTAGAGAGAGAGAGAGAAAGACATAAAGAGGTAATTATAACATAAGCTGTGGGCTGAATTGTGTCTCCCTAGTATTCACACATTGAATCCTAATTCCTAGTACTTCAGAATGTGACTGTACTTAGAGACAGGGTTTTTAAAGAGGTATTTAAGTTAAAATGAGCTCACTAGGGTGAGCCTTAATCCAACATGACAGGTGTCCTCATAAGAAGAGAAGATTAGGACACAGTCACACACAGATGAACAATCATGTGAAGACACTGGAGAAGACGGCCATCTATAAATGGACTTCAGAAGAAACCAACTCTGCCAATGGCTTGATCTTGGACTTATAGCCTCTAGAATTGCGAGGGAAAAAATTCTATTGTTTAAGCCGTGTAGCCTGTGGTTTTTTGTTATGGCAGCCGTAGCAAACTGATATACTGAAATAAGAACAATGAATGAGCTCAGGCCAGGCTGGAGAGAGGGGAGAACAGGAAAGGCTTCCAAAGAAGTGATATCTAGGCTGGGTCTGAAAAGACAGGAGGTTATTCCAGGAGGGGAGAGCACTGAAAGAGAACAGCTTGAGCAAAGGTCCAGAGTATGAAATTGCATGAAGTGTGTAGAGAAATACAAGTCAACATTTTTCAAGGCAAAGGGTGAGCGGGGACTGGCAGATGACAAAGTTTTGGCTAAAAGCCTGATTAAGGCTTTTTTTATGCATTCTCTCCTTCCTGGCCTTTTTCCTGGGGGCAATGGGGAGCCACTGCATAGCTAGAAGCAGGGAGACGGCATGGTCTGATGGGCTCTTTATCTGGACCATTCTGGTGACTCTGTGGGGACTTCTGGGGAGGCAGATGAATCTAGAGGCAGAGTGACTAGTAGAATAACTGTGGCTAAGATGATAGAAGCGAGTGGTGGCCAAGATGGGGAGAAGAGAACATTTTCAGAAGTGAAATTAACTGGACTGTTGAGGAGCAAAGAAACGGAAATCTATGCTACTCAAAAGTTTTAGTTTGTGCACTTAGTTATACTGCCCACCAAGGTGGTGGGAGTAGTTGTAGTTGAATTTGACATTAGATTTGCAGTCCTTCAGGGTAAAGACGTTCAAAATTTCCCTTAGAAAAAAAGGTGGATCCTAATTTGGGGTATGTATTTCAGAATATCACGGCACCTTCATTTTCAGAGCTGACATAATTCCCACATGACAGTCAGGTAATACATCTTTATTATTTTTTTTTTGTAAGGGTTCCCTTTTGTGGTTTCTCTAGATGCTAAGGGCTTATAGCAAGTGACTAACTCCACAGGAAATAAAAAGTGTTGTTTGGGCCACTCTTAGAACATTCTTCTTCTTCCGTGAGAGGGACATGGACAGACAAGGCATGTGTACCCAGGTAGGAAAAGTGGGATGCATTACAGAGGTAATAACATTGAGGATTCAGTGACCCTCATGAGATCATCTCCCACAAAAAAAAAAATTGCATAGAGTTTTAGAATATTCCCAAATCTCCTGAAGCGTATTCATTCATCTAGCACCCCAGGCTCGGAATGTTAATATAAAATTTAAAAAGTGCCCTGGATAGAGAGGTCGAAGTCCTGGCTCGCTACTCATTTGAAGGTGACTTTAGACAAGTTTCTTAATTTCTCTGTTTTCTATTTTCTTGTCACAGCGCTAGGATTCTATGACCTCTTTGATGGCTAGCACTGATTCACAAAGCAAACTAGTTCAGATGGGCACCTAGAAAATAAGTTTGAATAAAATTAGGACTTGGTTGTGTTCTCAGCATCCTAATCAAGAAGAAATTATGACAAGAATAGACATCTTTGTTCAAACCTGCTCATGGCTGCATTTTTAAATGCTTCACTGTTTCCGTAAAAGGATAGGCGGGCACATGCAACAGGTTCAGACTTTTATCTTCTCATGAATGTTTCCAAGGATAAACTTTAATGTGTCCTTTTCATTGACATTAGAGCAGGCTGTTTCTAGGAATCACGGAATAGGAAGATCCTTTTGGGGCTCCAGCTACTTCCAGACATCTAAATCTGCGACTTTTCAGTAATCCAGCCAGGCTAAGCCAGACCACACAAACTACTACTACTACTACTACTACTACTACTACTACTACTACTACTACTACTTCTTCTTCTTCTTCTTCTTCTTCTTCTTCTTCTTCTTATTATTTTATTATTAT
>NW_006494614.1:38650065-38653104 GCF_000325575.1 Pteropus alecto | reverse complement strand
AATATTGGCTAATTTGACCCTGAAACATAAAAATATTTAGTTGACTTGATAACACTATTTATTTATTTATTTATGTTTTTTAGGTGAGGCAACACTTGGTTGACCTCACAGATTGCAAGAACCTTGTCAGTTTACAATCCCTTATTTTTTTTATTTTCTACGCCTACAGCACCTGGTCTTCCTAGATGGTCTCCCATCCAAGTACTTACCAGGCCCAACCCTGCTTAGTTTCTGAGATCAGACATCGGGCTTATTCAGGGTGACATGGCCATAGACCATGGACCATGGCTCCACGGGGGCATGAACCCAGGATCTTCTGCATGTAAAGCAGACGTGCCAACCGCTACACTATGGAACTGCATTCACAAACTCACTTTTTATTAGAAACTATACTGAAACCACCTCAGTTAAAACTTTATGCTGAATCAATATATCCCTCAATTATAAAGTAACTGGATACACATATTGATATTATATAAATCAGCTTCACACTGGTTAACATTTTCCCAGAAATTTGTCTATATGAAGCCAAAGATCTAAATATTTGGACATATCTAGATAGTAAGTTGAATGAATGAATAACTGAAGAAATGCATAGTCTTATTATACACCATGTACTTATTTCTAAACCCCTGGACTAATCTTAGAAATGAAGTTTGGTAGATTTCTATTTGGTCCAGCTCTACAAGGTAGATAAAAATGCTTTTAAATTTGCTCATCCCTCACCTTAAACATTGCTTTGTTCATGATGTCCTCCTCTAAAATATTCTATAACTTTCTGTTGCCTTCAGGATGACATCCAAGTCCTCTTTCACCAAGGCTGCCCTCCTAGTTTTCCAACCTCATCATCTGTCCTGCATGTGTGCAGACCTCTTCACTCCAGCCGGATAAGTCTAGTCCTACCCAGGTACGTGTTTGATGTGCCTCTGCCTAGGCTGAGCCCACTGCCTGGAATATGCTTACTGGCTCCTCAATTAAGCCACATTTCAACATCCAAACCCAGCTTCACTTCTCTTATTTTCTCGGTTGAATTTTATAGCTTCTCATCTGCAATGATGAGTCTTTGTTTGACTCCAAGGAAAATTGACTAAATGTATTGCTTATGAAAACTCCCAGGAAAGACATGGGAGGTGAGGGGTCCTGTTCTCACCAGATCTTGATCAAGAACAAAACTCCCAGGCACACAGATGGTGACACAAAAAGAAAGAAAGAAGTTTTTTTTTAATTAAACATCCCTGTCAATATAAAACTTGAATCTTTACCCACAATATTTGTTTATTCATTTATTTATAAACTATATTAACATATTACTGTAAGAGTACACTGTACACACCATGAACTATATAACATATTAACATTTAAGAGGACTAGATAAAATTAAATAGAAATGTTGCTTAACTTTTTAATTCTAATTATAATATTCTAATATGTCATACATTACATTGAATTCTCTGTTTTGAATAACATGATCCCTGGAACAACATCAGGCTCTTTTGCAATAGCAATAATAATTATTGACGAGTTTGCGACACTTTCCACTATGCTGAACTAAATCATAGGGAGTCGCTCCTTTAGAACAAAGATTCCAGGCTATGAGGCTAAGAAACATTAACTAGGGCTGTTATGTTGTCGGACTTTGGGGGATCACCATTTACATTTTCTGTGAATTATTCCCCCTAAATCTGATCAATGCATAACCTTTGTAGCCCTGCGTGAGGTCCCGTGAGTTCCTAATCAGAGACAGTTTCTGCAGATGGCTTCACGTGAGCTGAGGAAGGGAAGGAGTGTTGGACTCCTGTTGGCCTTTCCAACTACACCCAAATCTAGGATCATAATCATTATCTAGCAGTATCCTAGAGTAGATAACAGGTGATGCCATATATGTGCACACTGATAAAGTGCTGGAGCCATATACTCTGGGAGACTATATAAAACTAAAGGCCGTAAGAGCTGGAAGGGACTGAATTTCAGAGATGAGGAAACTCGAGTCCAGGAACATTTCACAGCAAATTATTGACAGTGGTGTGTTAGAATTTCCTGAGTGCTCTTTCTGCAATATTATTCTGCTCATTTTAAGACCAGTAATGGAACTAATTGTATCAGTAATGGGACTAACAGTAATATAGTATTATTTATTAAATGTCTACTAACATTGATCAAAAATGCTTAAAATAAAAATTTTATTTTATGGATGGTTCAAATTCATCATAATAATAATTTAGGCTCCTGTATATTGAGCATTTACTATACATCAGATACATACTAAGCAATTTACATGAATTACCTTATTTCATCTTCATAACAACCCTAAGAGGAACATATCATTATAATATTCATTTTACCAGTGAAGAAACTGAGGCTGAGAGAATCTGAACAATTTAATAGACATTTACTTACTAAGCCAGGTCTCAAATCCATGCAACCTGACTTTAAAACCTGCTCTGCAACATATACCTTCCTCCATAGTCAATGATACCAATTATATGCAGAAAAAATGGTTTCCATTTGTACCATTTTTCTTTGTAGTAACCATCGTCAATATTTTTTCCTTTGCACTAAACAAAATACCAGACTGCTTCTCTCTCCTCTCCTCTCCTCTCCTTTCCCCTTCCCTCCCCTCCCCTCCGCTCCCCCAGCCCTCATACACACACAAAAAAACACAATAGGAACATGTCTACAGGTCCCTCAACATCACGAGAAAGCAGCAAGACACATCTCATAATCCTATGTGGAAAATTCTGAACCAACAACTCCTCCTGGTGGCCTTATGACATAAATGGCATCTTTCACTAGAGATTTGTTTTTCACTGGATCTCAGCCAATGACCAAGAAACTATTATTTCTTTTCTCTTATCTTCAAGAATTGTGTTTCTCTGTTATCCCATGGGAGAGTTGGACCTAAAATGTGTAGTGTTAATCTCTTACCCAGGGCCTGGCATGTAGCAAGTACGTCATAAATGTTGGATGGATGGAGAGGAGGAAGGAAGGAAAGGAAGGAAGGAAGGAAGGAAGGAAGGAAGGAAGGAAGGAAGGAAGGAA
>NW_006494614.1:38627234-38649656 GCF_000325575.1 Pteropus alecto | reverse complement strand
AGCCAGAATGTTCCTTCTAAAATCCTCTGATGAATTTCCACATCACTGAGTAAAAGTGAAAGTTCTTCCAATGGCTCATGAGAACTGACATGATCTATGCCCACCTCCACCTCTCTGGGTTCATCTGCTACCACCTTACCTCTCTCCCTTACCTCACTCCAGCCTCTCTCCTTTACCTCACTCCCTTACTTCACGACTCCTCGTTTCCCTACTTACCATTGCTCTGTCAAATTGTGGGAGGCTGAATAATGGCTCCCAAACTTGCCATGTTCTAATTCCTGGAACCCATAATTTTATTTCTCGGTGACAGAAGGGACTTTGCAGATGCAATTATATTAAGACTCTTAAAACGGAAAGATTATCCTGGATTACCTGGTGGGCCCAAACTAATCACAAGGCTCTCTGTAAGAGGGACATAGGAAGAGGCAGATCAGAAGAAGGCAAGGCAAAGATGGAGGCAAGGGGATAAAAAGTGATGTGATATGTGAGCAATGAGCAAGGAATGAGGTCAACCTCTAGAAGCTAGAGGAGGGAAGGGAACAGATTCTCCGCGGAGCCTCCAAAAAGAACACAGCCCTGCCAACACCTTGATTTTAGGTCATATAACTAACTCATTTCAGATTTCTGACCTCCAGAACTGTGAGAAATTGATTTGTGTTGTTTCGAGGCACTGTTTGTAGTAATATGTTACAGCAGCAATAGGAAATTATTCTGTTTCATGATTCTTTATGGTACTATTACCATTGGGCTTATTTTATATTTTCTTATTTATTTGTCCATCAGTTGTCCCTCCCACTACAATGCAAAGTACATGGGAGCCAGGATTTTGGTTTCTTCGTGGTTGTAAACCTAGGGCCTGGCACAATAACTACCTGTTCAGTGAGGGAATAAATGATATATTTTAATTAAGTAATTGGCCAACACCCTGAAATAGCTGATCTTCGATAAAATGTTGTTTGAACACAGAGTTACAAGCCTGCATGACATTTTCACTGACTTGTCTAGAACAGGTGGAAACATGTACACATGAGCTTGGGCTGCATCTAAAAGAGCCCAGGAGAAGAAATCCCAGGACTGCATAGCAACAAGCCCTGCTAGGAAGATGGTGAGCACACTTAAGCCCTGTCAAATTTGAGGGGGTTCCAGCATCCACTCCGGGTTGTTGGGAAGAGGAAGGAGCCTGAGCAGGTTACACTCATACCCTCTACTCCCATGCAAGCCGAACAACCCCTGTTTTTACCTGTTTTTGTATATTACATTTTGTATATTACATTTCCATTCAACATTGAATAAGTGAGATGGGGTAGAGGCGTAAGAAGCAAGGATGCTAACTGTTCCTCTTGTTACTGAGTTCTGCTAAATATCCTTAAAAAGGAGTTCACACACAGGAGGTCGATAGTACACGCTAACATTATGGTTAACATAATTATACTAAAAAGAATGTCAACTTAAAGATTTAATTAAGTCTGGTATTTGCTTTACAGTATTACAGACCATAAATAATTTAGTAATCACACATCACTATCCCACAGTTTTTCCTATTGATGGAACCAGCTAGAGATGCCAATACTTCTATTTTCTTCTACTTCTTTTTGGTTCAACACCAGTGGTAGGCTAATTTCTGGTGAAATCAACACTTTGCCAAATTTACAAATAATTGTCTTGGTGCCAGTGATGAGGATGATGACCATTCACCCTGCCTGCTGCATAAAGTTGCAGGATGCTTCTGTCCTGAGAAAAAATACAACTAGTCCTCACTTTTTAAAAATGTGGTTTTTTTGGAAACCAACACAATGGCGATGTGGCTATGGAGGCTGAACGCTGCTTGAATGTATCAGCTCCGACTTCGCCTTCTCCATGGACCCCCTGCAGACTCCCTCCTGGAACTGCCACAGCACTCCACGCATTCCTATAGTCACCAACACTTGCACGTTAAACATGTGCAAGTCTGTCTCCTGCTCCACATTGTCAATTTCTTCAGTGCAAGAGCCCTGTCTTACACAGCCCTCCCCCTCCCTCGCCCCGATAATACAAGGCAAGCTTTAATATAATACCAGGCAAGCTTTGTCAGGTACCTAAGTATGAGTCAAACACTCTGATAGTTGATTTTTAAAAAGGCCTTGTGGTAGAATAAAGGATACATGATTTACACACAAAACAACTAGGGAAAGTACAAAGTAGAAAATAATAGTGCATTAAACTAGCAAATAAAGTATATTTCATTAGAGGAGTTATTGGAAATGAGGAGAGGGAGAAATGAGCGTGGGCTGAAATTTTGTAGGCTCATAGAGTAATCATTTTTATTAGCAAAAAATGGCAGTATTACTAATATGTTGTCTTCGTATTTTAAAGAAACATGTAAATATGAATATCGTGGGATCCTAAGTTTTGCGGGGGAAATATTCTGCCATCTTTATTAATAAAGATGATTATTTTTAGCCCTGAAATGCTTTTCATGTTTTAATAATAGTCATAGCCATAATCTTTATTACAATATTAATCTAATACAAAGATCACCAAAGTTCTTTGCTTAAATATCATAAGCATTAAACATTAACACTGGCGATTAGTGTCTTACTGCTACGGAAATCATTTTACTTCGTCAGATATTTTAGTTATATTGGTGCCCAAAGAGCAAGCTCAGTGACAGAGGTAACATTTATTGAGCACAAATCTGAAATACCTGTGACCTTAGAAATGTCATGAAGGAAACTCCAGCACCTGACTGCAGATTCGACTTTCTCTTACAAACTTTGGTTTTGTTTTCTCAAATCATGCCAACGAAGAAAATTTAACCAGACAGGAAAATGTGCTTAATGTCTGTCACAAGATAAGGGTCTGAGCAACAATTTCTGCTCATTTGTAAGTGAACTCAAAAAATGCTTTGCCCGCGGTATATAGAAGTCAATGATTAGACACATTTTAAATGCCTTTCCAGTTCTTGCAATTTTGAGCTGTCCTGGGTGAATTCTGGAATGACCGATTTAATCAGCACTACTCTTGACAAAGTCCTGAGATCCGAGGACCCCGACACCATGCATCTTTCCCTGATCACTCAGAGCAAAATAAAACATCAATTATACCATCTGTACATGCAGGTGTGCCTATCAGAGGCAGCCCTTACCTTCACAAAGAGGGTAATCTGAGGGTCTGTGGAAGATGATTCATTTTCTTCCAAACCATCAGCAGCAGAGTAGCAGGTGGGGGGACCTTCACTGCTCTCCAGGACGGTGAAGCTTGAAGGAGAAGGCAGGTCTTCTTTCATCATACTTCCATTCTCCTGTGGCTCTGCTGGGCTAGGCTCCTGGTCTTGAGTTGGTGAGTGTAATTCTTCCATTGAGATGTCCTTCTCCTCCTGAGGCCCACCTGGTGGAAGATCCTGGGCCTCAGGGCATACTTCATCAGGCAGGAGGTCGCTTTCTGCTTTCGGTTGGGAAGAGGCCCAACTGTTCTCTTCACCGCCAACAGCATAAACCGGTACAGAGTTATAGTAATGAGATTCCAGCTCAGTGGCATATAAACTGTTTTCTGACCTCGAGTCTTCAAGCATGTCATCATTATGGGCGCTTTCATTTTCTGCTGGCTGGTCTGGAACCTCATACATCCCCACTTTTTGGACTGTGTCATAGATGGTGCTGTACTCTTTGTCATTCATGTTTATTGATCTGATAGATCCTTTTGCAAGCAGACCTGAGTGGATCTGAAGTGAGTAAAGTGACAGAGGATGCTGCACTTCCTTGCAGAGGAGTCAGTGGGCTTTTGAAACACAGAAACTAGCAACAGCTATCAATGACAGGTCTCTAACAATCATTAACCAGAGCCTTTAATCAGCAAACCACAAGTCCATTGGATGAAAGATAAAGCTTACATATTCAGTTAACTCTTTCACCCCTAAGGACATTTTTAACTGACTCTGGGGTTTTCCTCATCACCAGTAACTAAGTTTCTTTGGATTGACTACAGGTTGAATTTAATTTCCTCCCAGTCCACAGTGAAATTTCTGAATATTTACCCATTTGTCACTAAATGGAGCTCAGTCTTTCAACTGACCTCACGTGCTGACAGCGTTCAAGAAGTCCCTGCAATTCAGTGGAGAACAATTCTTCACAATGGTAATATCTATTTATAGCTGAATTCATTACACAAAATAATTATTTGAATATTGATATCCTATGATAAATGAGTTATATGTACTTCAGTTAGGAAATGAATTCTATTTTCATTTCTTATCTGGAAAGAGCACTAGGTAAATGACAGAAGGAAAAAAAGATAACGCTCTGGTCTACGGACATATCAGTACAGACCACCAAAAATAAGGGACTTAAAGGTTTATGGCTTTGAGGTTTTTTTTCCCTCTTAAATCTGGGTGATTATCACAGTGAACAAACATTCACTAAGAATCTATTATGCACAGGATTTCGAATTGAGCACTAAACATATTAGTTAGAAGATAGATTCTCTGTTCTCAAGGGAATTTTAAGTATAGTTAGAGGGCCAGGAAGAGAAATTAAAACCCTTATGGACGCAGAATAAACTATGCAAGTTTTGCTTAGTGCAATTGGCCCAGGTCTGGAATAAGAAGCAAAGAACCGTATGTACAAATTTGCTAGTAGATGTCATCTACAGATGCCATAAATATAAAGGCTCTTCATTTTTTAACTTGGTACTCTGTTCTGCTAATTCCTGCTTCTCATAGCACATCACATACATCTTTCTCTTTGAAGTGACAACCCAATGGATTGTAAAGGAACTTTAATGTCTAAACATCATGTGAAAATTGAGAAGCAATGAAACTCTGGTTGACAGATTTCAAAGGATTTGATGAACATCTTATTGACAAAACTCTATTGTACCCTTAGCTCCAATATTGAATCTTCTATAATGAACTAGAACAATATTTCTAGAATTCTAGCTTTTGGGGGAAAAGGCCAGAGACAGACTCTAAAGGTTGTTGACACGAGCCCCTTTTCTTATTAAAAAGTGAGAGTTGATGGGTGCAAATATCTGATCAATTACAATAGGCTCCATAATCAGGCATTTATAACTGAATGAAGCCCCAGCTCAATCCCTTTTCATAATTTTAGTGCTGGAGAAAATCTAAGAGATCACTCAGCCCAGCACTTTATTTAACAGATGAGAAAAGCCTGAAACCCAGAAAGGGGAAGTCGGTGGTCCAAGTCTGCACAGTTAACAATGAGCTGATTTCAGCTGTAGCTTCTTAACCTCCAGATTGGTGATCCTACTGCCATGCACAACCTTCCTTCAAGTTGGCGTTCTCCAACCTTTCTTTCATGATCACAGCCTTCTCCCCAGGCCCCGAAAGATCAGTTTTAGATACTTTCTCCATGAAATTGAGATGCTGCAGATATACTTTATATCTGTTTACATGCTGGTTTACATGCTGTGTATATCTAGATAGATAGATAGATAGATAGATAGATAGATAGATGATCGATCTGTGCTTTTTTATATAAAAAGAGTAAGATTTTTGTCCCTCGGGAAACATTTTTCACCCCTTCGGGGGTGTTAATGCTCTTTTTGAGAATGTGTGCTTTAATTGCTAAAACACTTCTTGAGTGTAACTCATAATCTAGCACTGGATTATATGCCATTCTGTATTATTACCAAATAATAATATTCCACAACTTGTGCATATGTACACAGCCTGCTACCAGGGCCTTGCTGTGAATGACCCAGTGAGACAGCGGAGGCTGGTTAAGCTTAGGGACCAAGAACACAGTTTATAAATTTGATCCCCCTTGTGTCCCTTTTCAGGACACACCCATCATGATTTAGTTACTGGTTGTAACATGAAACCAGTCATCCTGTTACAATGTTAAGTCAGGTCATATCACTGCCTAACGCCCTGAAATGACCCCTCATTTTTCTCAATAAAAGCCAAAGTACTTACAATGACCCACAAGGCCCTACAAAACCTACACTGGCTCCCCTATACCTGTTTTTTTCCCCCTGCTTACTCTGCTTCAGACAATCTGGCCTCATTGCTATGCCTGGAACACTCCAGAATGTTCCCATATTAGGATGTGTATACTGGCTGTCTCCTCTGCCTGGAATACATTTCCCCTGGACATCTGCATGGTCAATTCCCCAAACCCCTCTAAGGTTTGCTTATATCTCCTCTTTTCAGTGAGCCCATTCTGGCTGTTCTGTTAAAAATGACAACCCACCCCGACTCCGATCTGTTACCTCCTTCCCATTACTAAAAACCCTTACCTGAATTTTTGTTCCTTTTTTCATATACCTGTCAGCTTCTAATAAGATATATACATTAATTTTTTATCCTGTCGAGTTTATTTTCTGTCTTCTCTCACTATAATGTAAACCTTGAATGAACACGGATCTGTCTGTTTTTCCATTATTATCTGAAGCACCTATAAAAGTGCCTGACACATATTAGAGACTCAATACATATTTGTTGAATACATTTCTGTGATTATATGATATCTTTATCCTTCACTGGATGTGTAAGTTTTTTGCCCATTATTGTATACCTAAAGTCTAACAGATATCTAACATATAATAGGTGCTTTTGAAATATTTGTTTTATAAACAGCTAAAATAAAAGAGATGCATCTAGAATTCATGTACTCTTATTTCTGGTCCAGTTTCTTTCCGTATTATGTGTAAATATTATTTCCTTACTATATTGTAAACTCCTACAGAAAGAGAATTGAAAAGGGGATCTTCCACAGCACTTTGTATAAAGCAAGTTGGCTTGTTTACTTATAAAAGAATAAGTCTGTCAACCAATTAATCAATCAAAATATTTTGAGACCTCTAAATGTCTGTTACTTATAACCTAGAAAAGGAAATAAGACATATATTCATTGGCTTGAGAAGTTCTAAAACTAAGCTTGGGTACTTTATGAGATACAACTCTGCTCAGGTCTTATCCATGTTTGGAAGGCTTCAGTGGTTCCGAAGCATATGCAGGAAAATGTTCCTTCCAAGACCTTTCACAATTGGAACCAAGCCTATCTCTACAACCAGCTTCTCCCCTCGGCACTCCCCCCAAATGTCCTACTCTGCAACCAGAAAAGATGCTCTTTCCTGAATGCGCTATGCCATCTCCTGCCCCTATGCTTTTGCACGTATATTCCCTCACTGGACAAAATTCTACTCACTTTACTATATGCAGGATATAAATCTGCATAAGAGATGATCTTATCTGTGCTTACAACTGAGGGAACTTACAAACTAGTAATTCAACAGAAAGGATCCAACTGGGACTTAGAGCAAGCCTGCTCATTGTCTGGGTTAACTTTGGGTCCAATGTCTGGTTTTCTGGTTTGCAGAAGATTCAATTTTGTTAGTTTGAGTTTTTCAAACATTGGAGAACTGGATCACTCTTAACAAAATTCAAAAAACATCAGTTTAGCAACTGACATGCAAATTTATGAATTTACTTCCCGATACCAGCTTGGGTTAATAAGTATAAGTTTTTCACAGCAGCAAAGTCTACATAGGGAGCCAGTTAAGATAATATCCTCATGTTACGTTTATGAGATGTTTCTAGGAACTGAAACAATACTCTTCTTTTTAAAACCCAGTATTAGTGATTTGTGCCCCTTTTTGGAGTTTTTTAAATTAAATATATTGGAATGACATTGGTTAATAAAATTGTATAAGTTCAATGTGAACACTTCTGTAATACATCACTTCTATATTGCATTGCGTGTTCATTACCCAAAGTCAAATCTCCTTCAGCCACCATATATTTGACCCCCTTTACCTTTATTTACTTGCCCCACTCCCCTCTTTCACTCTGGTAACCACTAAACTGTTGTCTGTGTCTATTAGTTTTTGTTTGTCTTGTTCATTTGTTGTTTTCAGTTTTATATCCCGCATATGAGTGAAATCATGGTTCTCAACTTTTTCTGATTTATTTCATTTAGCATGATAATCTCAGGATCCATCCATGTTGCAAATGGCAGTATTTTATCTTTTCTACAGCTGAGTAATGTTCCATTGTATGTATGTACCACATCTTCTTTATCCAATCATCTATCGAAGGCCACTTCAGTTGTTTACATTGTGAGTAATGCTGCAATAAACATCGGGATGCATATATCTTTACGGATAAGTGATTTAAAACATTTTTGTAAGATACTCAAAAGAGGGATCGCTGAGTCACATGGTAAGTCTATTCTTAATTTTTTGAGAACCTCCATACTGTTTTCCATAGTGGCTGTACTAATTTGCCGTCCCACCAGCAGTGTATGAGGGTCCCTTTTTCCACCCAACCTCTCCAATGTTTGTTATTACTTGTCTTGTTGATCATAGCTATTCTAACAGGTGTTAGCTGTTATCTCATTATGGTTTTGATTTGTATTTCCCTATTAGCTGATGAACTTGAGCATCTCTTCATATATTTGTTGTGTGCCTTTTCTTTTAATCTCAAACAATCTCATTAGAGATTTATCACTTTTTATTATTTTAGAGAAACTTTGTCTTTATTAATAATCTCTTTGTGCATTTCTTTGCAGTTTCATTAATTTCTGCTCTTATATTTATTACTTCTTTTCTTCTCTTCTCTTTGGTTTTACTTTGCTGCTTTTTTATCCCAACATAATTGTGATAGATACTTAGATCATTGGTGTTCTGCTTTTCTTCTTTTCTAATATATGCATTTAAGACTTAATTTTCCTCTAAGGAGCTTTATCTACATCCCACAAGTTGTAATATGTTTTATTTTGATTATCATTCAGTTCAAAATATTTTACATTTTCTGTTTATATTTTTTCCTTTTGTCTATGAATTATTTAGAAATGTATGAATTAATTTTTAAAGAGTTAAAGATTTTCTAGTTATGTTTTTGTTATTAATTTTTAGCTAATTTTACTGTGGTCAGAGAACATAGTCTTTATGATTTTAATCTATTGAAATTTGTTTTAAGACTTGCTTTATGACCCAGTATGTGACCAGCTTTGGAAATATTCCATGTGCACTTGAAAAGAACATGTGTTCTTCTATCGTTAGTTATAGTGCTCTGTAGATAATTAATGTTTGTTACTTTTTGCTATTTCCATCTGCTTGTTCTATTACCTACTGAAAGAGGAAAGTTAAAATCTTCCTTATGATTGTATAAATCTTATTTTAATTCTCTCTATTTTTGATTTATATATTTTTAAGACTATATTATTAGGTGCACACAGATTCAGAACTGCTATATCGTCTTAGTAGATGGCCTTTTTTAAATAGAAAATTTCACTCTTTATCTTTAGTAATATATTTTTCCTTTTTCTGACATCAGCTTTCTTTTGCTTAGTGTTTATGTATACCTTTTTTTAAGATTTTACTTTCAACTTTTCTGTGTTCTTATACATAAGCATTAGATAGTTATATTTTTAACTGTCTGACAATCTTTAAATTTGACTATGTAGTCCATTAACATTTAATATAATTGAGATGTATTTAGGTTAAATATACTATCTTACTATTTGTATTTTTTAAAATGAGCAATATCTTAAATAGATATTTCACGGGAAAATAATATATGAGTAGCCAATAAGTTCATTAAAAAGAGCTCAGCATTATAGCTGTGAGGGAAATGCGGTTAAATGAGATCACTTAATACCATTAGAGCAGCTAAAATTAAAAGGACAAACAATACCAAGTGTTGGTAGAGCAACCAGAATTCTCACACATTGACAATGAAGGTGTAAAATGGTACAATCACTTTGTAAAAATTGTTTGGTAGTTTATTATAAAGTTAAACATACACTTACCTTATGACTCAGAAATTCCATCAAATTTCAGAAATTTATCCAAGAAAAAAAGTAAATATATAAAAGTTGGATGTGGTTCCATAGTGTAGCGGTTAGCACGTCTGCTTTACATGCAAAAGGTCCTGGATTCACACCCCAGTAGAGCCACATTCCATGGTCTATGGCCATGCCACCCTCAACAAGCCTGATGTCCTATCTCGGAAGCTAACCAGAGTCGGGCCTGGTTAGTACTTGGATGAGAGACCTCCTATGAAAACCAGGTGCTGTAGGCATAAATAGTAATAAATAATAAACAAAATAAAATAAATAAAATAAAATAAAAGTCAGTTATCGTAACAGGCTTGTATGAGATTGCTTACTGAAATTTGATTTATAATCTAAAAAACTGGGAACTTCTAGCAATAAGATAATGGATAGGCAAACAGTAGTGTATTCATCTACAGTCATGTGCTGTATAATGATATTTTGGTCAATAATAGACTGCATATACAATGGTTGTCCCGTAAGATTATAATGGAGTTGAAAAATTCCTATCTTCTAGTGACTTCTAGTATCTTCACAGCCTTCATAACATTGTAGCATAATGCATTACTCACATGTTTGTGGTGATGCTTGTATTAATAAACTTACTGTACTGCCAGTCAGGTATAGCACATATAATTAATTATATACAGTAAAAAATACTTGATAATGATAATAAATGACTATGTTACTGGTTTACATATTTACTATGCTATACCTTTTATGGCTATTTCTACTTATTAAAAAGTTTGCTGTAAAATAATACTACTCCAGCAGCAGCCTCATACATCTTATTTTTACCAAGTCTCCTGATTACATAATTTTCTCTTGTGCTTGATTTAATCTTGTGTTTTATAAAGGTAGCGTAACCTAAGAGAACAGTGTACAGTGATGTCTTAGGCCTTCACATGCACTCACCACTCACTGACTCATCCAGAGCAACTTCCAGTCCTGCCAGCTCCATTCATGGTAAGTGCCCTATACAGATGTGTCATCTTTTGCCTTTTATACTGTACTTTTACCATACCTTTTCAATGTTTAGATATATTTAGATACATAAATACTTACCATTGTATTACAATTGCCTACAGTATTAACTACAATAGCATGTCTTATAAGTTTGTAGCCTTGGAATAGCAGATGTAGCCTCCGTGTGTAGTGGGCTATACCATCTAGGTTTGTGTACGTGCACTCTATGATGTTTGCACAACGACGAAATCGCCTAACAATGCATTTCTCAGAATGTATCCCTGTCATTAAGTGGTACAGGTATTAATATTACTCAGCAATAACAAGAATGAACTACTGATACAGACAACAAAATGAATCTCATAGATAATATGTTGAGTGAAAGTTGCCAGACTTAAAAGAGTATATACTAAATGATTTTGCATAATTACGTCAGCTTAAAAATATACCAAGGGTTACATGGTTTCTAATCACTCATTTAATGGGTACTCTATGTAAAGATTTTAAGGATCACATCTATAGCCCAGGGGCAAGGAATGTGCCATGTTAATAGTTGTCTTAGACGTCCTCCTCTGGGAGAAAAATTTCTTGGGTTACCATCATTAAGTTACGAGAGTTAAACCTACCCCCACTGCTTCCTAAACTTCAGCTATCAGGCTGAACAAGCCAAGCAGAAAATTTTGCATTAAGTACATGGTGCCAGCAACATCCTGGCCACCAAAGCTGGCAGATTACCATCAACAGCATCATTAAGAAATTTTCAGGGTATCTTACATCACTTTATATCAGCTGGGGTCTCCCCAATCCTTATACACTTGAGGAAATATGCCTTACAATCACCCATTTCACAGTTTTCTTCCTCATCTTTTTCTCTGAATCTGGGTTCATGCATGTATCATTCAAATGCAAAATGCTATCATTTCATGTTTCTAAAAAAAAAAAATCTACTCACGGCCCCAAATTTTATACTTTTAATGGAGACTTTGGCGTCACAAGGAGCAATCACATCAGACAGCACCAGTTCACTGTCCCCGCCCCGATTCCCAGTCACCTCCTCTCTCCCTTTCTTTCTGCTTGCCTCCACATTCAGAGGAACCATCAGTTCTTCCAATTTCTCCCACAGATTATTTTTCAGCAAGCTCCATTCACATTTGGTTTGGAGAAGGGAGTCTTCTTACCTTCCTTCCCAAACAGGCTTTTCCAAGAATTTCTTCAGAACATACCCAGTATCCCCTCCGAAGAGAATTCTAATAGATGTAATATCTATCTTGTTGCCTTTCTGTTCAGATTTGGTAACTTCTTGATGAGATTTTTGGGACACGAAAGACCCAGTGGCCGTGAATTTCCAAACAGAAGCGCTCTCTCTGAATTGCTTGATTTTTACAGCAAGGGAAGGGCTTAGGTCAAAGACGATGAGCACAGCCAGAACACCTCAGACTGGGGAATAAGCTATGAGCATTGCTCCACTTGGATCTTTCTCCTTAAGGTTGTTCTTATTAGCGGTTTGCAGATTATGGGGGAGGGGAAATGAGGATATGTCAAAGTGGCTGTTTGAAAAGAGCTTGGAATCTGCTCAACATTTCAAGGCGAAGGAGATGAGGAAAGTCATAGGCCTCAATTTCCTACAGCGCTCAAATATTTGATTTTCATTAGGTGTACTCACTAGAGTCCATTCCAGCCAATCTGAAAATCCTCGAACCGTAGACTCCTGGGGCAGGAGAGATAGTGAAGCCTTACCTTACAACAGGTCCTGGACGAATTGATTCAGTCCTGCCGTATTTAGTAAACTTGTGACTTAAAACATGACCCTCTATCCTGAGGTAGCCACATGGGCTTCAGGAAAATCAGCATGAACGGTGGGCCTCAGAAGAGGAAGAAAACGGTTAGAAGGAGGGAAAAAGCTAGTGAGTTATTTTAAGAAGGGCAAGTTTATCTCCAGTGCCAGTACCTCCGCTTGCTTTTCCGCCCTCTTCTCTTCACCTCGCCCCTCCCCTCATCACTATTTTTCCCCTCTCAGGAGCTTCTTACTCTAAACAAGCTGATGACTTACCCATTCGGTAATATTTTCATTTCAAAAAAAATGCAAAGGCAAAGCCAAAGGAATGAATGGCTAATGATAAAAACTCATTTTTCACTTTTCGGAGAAGATCTATTTCTTAATTCCTGCTTTCTCAGCTAATTCTCAGTTGTCCCACATATAAAATGAGAATAATAGTATGCGAGGGACAGGGAAAGTGAGTATCTTACGTCGTCAATGAGACCTGAACAAATGGAGTAGAGAAGGGATGTTAAGTTGTTAAATACAATGCAGAGTTGAGAATTCACAATGACTGAGAGTAAACCATATCGAATGGAGTAGCAGATTAAAGAAAAAGTAGAGAGATGGGAGTATTGGTCTAGCCTGTCTATGGCCTTGAATGCCAGGATTAGAAATCTGACTTTTATACTCATAGGCTGATATTGAGGACGAGCAGACACATAACACAGAAGTTCAGTTCTGCAACCATTTAAACTCCAGCTGCATTCAATGCAGAGAAAGGTTCTCAGAGAAAACCATTTCCAATAGCTGGTATTGCTTATTGAAGCAGTTGGTTAACTAGCACATGAAAATGTGACATCTACATGTCAATATAGGCACAGAGAGGGAACTGAGTATAAGCCACCTGATTCCTGATGAGTTAGCTGAGTCATTTCAGTCACTGGGAATGTGTCCCTCTCCAACTTACCTCTCCTGGCACTCTCTCCTCCTGGAGCTCCGTCAGACACCATTCCCACCCAGTCATTGCACAGCTTTTGTTTTCATAACCTTCACCTAGTTGTTCCAACTTTCTGAATTTCATTCCTTGCGATTCTGACCCAGCCATTATACCCTACCATATGTATCTCTTCATTAATGCTTACTTGCATATCATCTCAAAATTTTACCATACTTCTTTACTTTTCAAATTGTAAATAGTCATCTTTATCTTGACTCATCATTCCATTGGTGGTCCACCTCAGTGCTGTCTGTTTTAGAAGATACAATTTAGGAGAGGTCCTAGGTCCTGGAGGAGCCTGGGTAAAAGTCGTTAATGATGTTTTACTACTTAGAGGAGATGAATAAAGATGAGAGGAAAAGGAGGAATATTAAATATTGGGCGGATGACGGATGGAATTCTTTTCACTGAAAAAATCTAACGTGATTGGGAAGGGAAAACAAAGTCACTTAAATTTAATTTTAAAATCTCGAGCATCAAAAAACACCTTAAAAAAAAAAAAAACAAACAGAAAATGAGCAGACAAAAATAACTAGAAATTTATTCTCTCACAGTTTTGGAGATTACAAGTCCAAACACAAGGTGTCAGCAGAGCCACACTAACTCCAAAGTCTCCAGGGGAGAATCCACCTTCGCCTTTTCTGGCTTCCAGTGGTCCTAGGCATGCCTTGGCCTGTGGCTGCATCTTTCCGATCTCTGCTTCTGTCTTCACGCAGCTGTATGTGTATGTCCAGTGATACTTGCCACTGGATTTTCAAAACAGAACGAACTACATGCTCTCGAGCCCTTAGTCACGGTAACCCTTGCTTTATCCTCTGCCTGTCCCTGCTGCTCTGCCCTGGCACTGATGACCCAGGCTAGGATGACACACCCAACCCCAGGGCCCTGCTCTCAAGGATGCCCTCCGGCTGTCGCTTGCACTTCCTCTTTATTCAGAGTGGTCTAGCTTCCTCCCTCTGCTGTCTCCAGTGTGACCAAAGCTTCCTTGTTTGACCCCCTTAGTAGCTTTCTGTTACTTCTGTAGAAACTCCAGTATAGAAAAAAGCAACCAGAAAGAGATGAACTTGCAGATGCCCAAGACTGAGGTGCCCGACAGCTGACTTCAAAGAGGAGAAAGGAGAGGTGAGGAGGACCTCCTTTTAGCCAGGTACAGGATGGAGGCACACTGCATGAGTACTGAAGGAACGTGCAGAAATATTAAGTTTACTTAGTAACTTACTGGAGTATTACTGGGCTGAGTATTTTTCTTCTCCATCATTCTGCCTAAAGGGAATGTGTTCTCTTTCTGCCTTGAATAACTTGACTCTGTTGTGCTCTCTCACCCTGTTTCTTTCCTCCAGTATACTTCTCCATCTTTGAAGATTTTATTTTGTGACTTACGGGGCTTAAGGGTTTTACTATTTGGGGATTTTTTTTTTTTTTCTCCAAAGACAACTGGAAAGTTTGGTTTGGTATTATAAAACCAAAAGCCATCTATCTCAGTAATCTTCTGAGTAACCACTCTGTATAATATATACTTCTCTATATAGCAAATATAATGCAAACTTTTACCGTGAGCCATCCATGAAAAGATGGAGGAAGGACTGTGGGCTTTGAAAATGCAACTTGACTCCAATCATTCCACTGGATTGGGGATGTGCCAAGTAAGCTGTCCTTTCATATGACAGTTTTACATTTTCTGAACATTATTGCCAAAGGCTACTGCTCTTGAGTCACTGCACAAGAAACACACTCTTACCTTGAAATGTGTACACCGCTGTCCTTTTGAGCTTCTTGAGTTCCTGCTGTGGCATCAAAGCTGTATTTTTACATTAAGAGGATTTCTTTCTGATTATAAATATAGTTTGTGCTCATTATAGAAAAAGATAGTAAAAATCACCTGTAATTCTACTACCCAAGATAATTATGTTAAAGTTCTTTTACTCCTTTTCTATCCATATGCATATATTTTTAATTGAAATCATGTTTATCTTTGTATTCTGCTTTTTAAAATTTCAACATTATAGGGTATATATACATGAAATGTAAGCAACTTTGTATAAGACCAGCCAAGTACTTTTCCAATAGTAAATTCAAATATTAGCTGATGCAATTTGTTGATTTAAAAGATTCAAAGATTCTTTTTTATTGTACAGCCAAATGACATTTTTAAGGCAAAGGATTTTGTTTAAATAAGTGATTGGCCTAACCAACTGGACAATAAAGTGGGAAACTCATTGTTTTGGCAATATGTACTTCCCAGGTTGTGACAGTGACAGTTCAGGGAATAATACTCGCAGCAGGGATGGGCACATTAAATGTCGTGCAAGGGATCTTGAAATGGCTGATGATTTTTCTTTAAACTTCTCCGTTTGTTGATGGCATACTCAACTTATCTACACGTATTTAAATTCTGTTTTGGTTTTCGAATGCATTTGGGTGCAGAGTGGGCAGATGTGGGAACGGGAGAGGAGAAATTATGGAATCGTGGAATGAAAAAAACAACTTGAGGTTTATTGAGGTGTTTCTTGTTTAACAAAAAACATGAAGATGAAGGGAGAATGAAATGCATATTGTTTCAGCAACGCGCAACATGGGGTAGGGGAAACTGTGCCAAACAGACCTGGGTTCAAATGCTGACTCTGCTACTTATCTTTTCTGAACCTTGGTTTTCTTATTTGTAAAATCGAAAATAACACCTTCCTCAAAGCATTGATGGAAAGTTTATATGAAAAAAAAAATATGTGTGAAACCTCGGAGCCTGGCGGACTACATAGGTGTGTTCAGTGTTTGTTTCCAACTCTTTTCCCACAACTAAGCCTCATTGGCTAGAGAGCTCAGAATGAAGAGATTATGGAGGGGGAAAATATACCTAAATAGCATAGTAATCATTACATGTTAGTATGTTAATGGAACTTAGTTAATGGAACTACTATGCATTGCATTTATTATTATGCATTTTGGGAGTTATTTTATTTCAATAACCCTGATACGTACTCTAAATCATGATAATTACATTTTGCATTTTGCAGTTATTGCAACATTCAAAAGATACTAACGGACAATATTTTGCATGATTTGCTCAAGAACAAAGTAAGGTGAGTATTACCTGGTAAGTGTCTATAACACTAAGATTAGAGGCCAGGTCCCCTAACAGTTGACAGTGAACTTCTTCCACAACTAAAGATTGCCATGATCATTAAAAGAAAAAGTTTAAAAGTTATGTTCTGCAAAAGTAGGTCTGTAGAGTCAGAGGATATATGAGATGTCTATAATTGAACCAGAGTGATATATAATGCGATAAAAATTAACATGATTTGACAAAGGTAAACACATGAATATGCAAGAAAGGATAATTTCAGAAATCATCCAGATGATTTGAAAACTCTTAGTGTTTTTGCATTAATATTCCACCAGGGGGCACTGTTATCCTCTCTCAACGAGGACCGCTCACCGCCTCTGGAGCTGTTTCCTTCTAGGCTAAAAAGATGACAGTTGCAGTTCACAATAACCCGGTCTGAAGGCTTTTTTCCCATTTCCTAATTATTTTGCTTTGAGGATAAGGTGCCTCAAATTCAAAATATGTTTAAAATATTTTATCTATATATGTTAACGTTAAAGCGGAATTCCCCACTTTAAAAAAATCCCTTACATTTCAATAAACGAATTTTAATATTTGAATTAAAGGGGGAAAGGAGGTCGTAAAAAACATTCGATCTTCACAACAGCCCTTTACGGCATTCGTTTTTCTTAACACCTGAGGAAACCATTTCAGAGTGTAATATCTCCAAGGTCAGGCAGACAGTAAGCAGATAAACCAGATCTGAATCCAAGTCTATTTGCATCCCAAGCCCCAGTTCTTTTCACTACTCTCTAAGTTCTACTAACTCAATTTTCTAGGGGAAATTAAGTTGAAATGAGGCCTTCTTAGACTTGTTAGACAAAAAGAAACAAATGGGATAGCATTCTTTAAGCACACCAATTACGAAAACCTTTGCAGCCTTTTTAAAGTTGTTCTCTCTTTAGATATTTTTTTTTTCTAAAGTCAATATACAAACTACCTTTAAATGTGTTTTATTCCTACCCTGGTTCATCTTATTACCTAAGTAATTAAGTACCCATAAAATTTTACCCCAAGTCTTAGCTCCCAAGACTCATAATGTTCAAACCAAATAGAAAATATATAGTGGCATCTACCTAAATTCTGGATTGTCCACGCCAAAATCAGAATGATTCCATTTTGTGTATATGTATACACAGTTGTATATATACACATAGAATTATATTTGTCCTCAATTTCCATACCAATATTTTGTGGTACTCTTGGTGTTCTGTGTCTTGATGCACTATTGCTAAAGAAAATCTGTTGTCACTGCTGATAATCATGGCACATAGGATCCTAGGTCCTGAGGGCTCAGACTAAAACCTAAGAACTCTCCCTGAATGAATGAATGTATATGTATATTTATATCCATGTATGTGCAATCTTGTATGTGTACATTATACAAGATTAGGGATCTTGAGAGCACTGCGGTTATATCTTTCTCTTATTTGGACTGTCACTCTAGTCCAAAAAAAAAAAAAAAAGCTGCTCTCTCTCATTCTCTCTCTTTCTTTCTCCTACCACCACTTTTCAACCTGACTTCTGCTTTTACCAGGTTAAGCATCCTATAATGCAGCTAAGAATACATAAATCTTCTTCCTTCCTGTTGTTCTTGACCCATATAAGTGATGCCTTTGCCATGAAGCTCTCTCTGATCTCTCCAGTCTTTGCTTTCATGTCTGTTAGTAAAAGCATCAGGTTCTATTATAATAGCCTTGCCTTTCTTCCATCAGTATTGCCCTACCACCTTTTCTATCCTGCCTGAATTACTGAGGACAGTAACCATATCTTATCTATCTTTATACCCTCTAACACAGTGCTTCTTAAACTTGAACGTGCATAAGAACCATCTGGGGGATTTTGTTGCATTTCTAAAAAGCTCCCACAGAATACTAATACAATCTGCTCATGGGCCATACATCGAGTAGCAAAGCACTAATACACCTTGCACAATATTTTGCACATGGCAGGTGTTAGCTCACATATACTAGAAAATTAAAAGTTAAAAAGCAAAAGCAAAATGCAAATACAATGAGATATCGTCACAAAACTACCGATAGGGCAACACTAAATGTTGTTAAGATAGTCTGAGTGCCTGGGTTTTCATAAAGTGTTGATGGGAAAGTAAAATAATATACCTGCTTTGGGAAAAGATCTGGTTGTCTTTTTGTTTATTTTACACAATTAACATATACTTATCCTATGATCCAGCAGTTCCTCTCACAGATATTTACCAAGAAGAAATGAAAAAAACATATCCACAAAAAACCCTGTACAAGAGTGTTCAAAACAGTTTTATTCATAATAGCCAAAAATTGAAACTACTCCAGCTGTCCATCAACCGGTGAATGAATAAGTAAATATGGTATATCCGTACAGTGCAATGCTGGCTGCTATTTCCATACCATAGAATAGCGGCCCCGGTTCGGTTTGTTCAACTAAAACTTGCCTGAGGCTGCAGAACCTGCTGCCAAGGCGGCTCACTCACATGGCTATTGGCGGGGCCTCCCTTCCTTGCTCCATAATCCTTTCCATAGAGATGCTTGCATGTCCTTATAACAGGGCCATGGACTTCTATCATGTGAGTGATCCAAGACAGAGACCCTCTGTGGCCTGCCTGGCTCCCAGCTGCTTTCAGGCCTGCCTGGAGGGTTTCTTGGTCAATGTTGGGACAAAGGCTCCTAATAAAAAGGCATGAACTACTGATGCACACAACGGGGGTGAACCTCAAATGCACTGTGTTGAGTGAAAAGACCAGACACAAAAGAGTGCTTACTACATGATTTTATTCCTTTCAGATGAAGTTATAGAAGGGAAACCAAATCTATACTTTTTTTTAAAAAAAAAAGTCAGAACAGTGGTTGCCTGGGGACAGGGGTAGGCAGGAAGGGATATAAGAGAAGTTTCTGGGGGATGGAATGTTGTATGTTTTGACAAAACTTTGAGTTACACAGATTTGCCACAGATTTGTGTACAACAAATGTTGTATACATTTGCGAAAACTCAGAGAATAGCACACTTGAGATTTGCACATTTAAGTCTTTGTAAATTTTATTTAAAAAAAAGAACTCTAAACAAATTCTGAAGTATCATTAATCATATGCTGCTGAAATATTTCAAGGTGAAGTGTACTGATGTCTGCAATTGACACTGTAATGCATCAAAAATTAAGGTGTACTGATGGCAGGATTGATGGCTAGATGCGTAGATAAAACAAATATAAAAAAAGTTTATTGTAAAATCTAGATGGCGAACATGAGTGTTCTTTAACTTTTATAAAATCTTAAAATTTTTCATAATAAAACGTTTTAAAGAAAAAACACCAGCAGTGAGTAGACAGTTCTGCCTACCTCCGTAACTCTAACCCTAGCTTGGGGCTGATTTCTCTAATGCGTATTTGGATGGGCTAGGGCAGTGCTCTGCCGCTCATCACCTGTGCAAGTAAAAACCAAGTGTGCTCAGACAAACTAAAACAATGCGGCAAAGACCTGGAAATACTGGTCTTTGTGGGACCTTCAGTTACAAAGGATCTCTAAGCCTCCTAAAGAACACAGATCAACATGGATCGAGGCTGCCAGTGGCAACTAGAGTTGCTAGGAGAACAGGAGAAATGATCTGTGACCTGAATTTCATCGTTCCAGGCTATACCTGATTCACAAGTACTCTAATGAAACGTCTTGATGGCTAAAATTCAGATGTTGACATAGTTTACTTAGAAATGTCTGTAATTCTATCTATAAATCTAACTCTCTAGTACATTTTGCTATCATTTAATCCACACATTTTTTGTTTTATTTTTTGCTGAGTTAATCTGAAATGATAACATTTTTAATTGATTTTTAGGTGAAAACCAGTGATGAGTCAGTCATTTCACTAATTGGTACTGGACCATCTGATGGGGTGTAGGCACATCTCCTTACTGGGTAGAACGCTGGCAGGGGGAGTGTTAAAGCAATGGAATTTTTTCATTAAATTTATTAAAACTGGAGAAAAAAAATTCATTTGTTTTTCCCACCCCACACTCCCCGTGTCTTGTATCCATTAATTTGTTCTCTCTGTATCTATGAACTTTTTGGGGGAAGGTTTTTTCATTCGTTTGTTTGTTTTTTAGATTCTCTATACAAATATCATGCGATTTTTGTCTTTCTCTGTCTGACTTATTTCACCTAGTGTAAAGCCTTGAGGGTCCATCCATGTTGTCACAAATGGCATGTTTTCATCCTTTTTTATGGCGGAATCATATTCCATTGTGTGTGTGTGTGTGTGTGTGTGTGTTGTGTGTGTGTGTGTATTCTTTATCCATTCATCCATTGATGAACACTTTGCTCCTATATCTTGGCTATTGTAAATAATGCTGCAATGACCATGGGGGTGTATATATCTTTTTGATTTAGTGTTTTGGATTTCTTCAGATAAATACCCAGAAGTAGAATTGCTGGATCATATGATAGTTCAATTTTTAATTTTTTGAGAAACCTCCATTCTGTTTTCCACAGTGGCTGCACCAATTTACAGTCCCAGTGACAATGTACAAGAGTCTTTTTTCTCCATATCCTCGTCAACACTTGTTATTTCTTGTTATTTTGGTAATAGCCATTCTAACAAGTATGAGGTCATATCTCATTGTGATTTGATTCCTAATTCCTTGATGATTAATGATGTTGAGCATCTTTTCATACAGCTGTTTGTCGTCTACATGTCCTCTTTAAAATATATATATATATATATTCAGATCTTCTGCCCATTTTTAAAATCAGATTGCTTGTTGGATTTTTTGATTGTTGGTTGCTTGTCTTTTTTTTGCTATTGAGTTATATAAGTTCTTTATATATTATGGATATTAGACCTTTATCAGATATGTGACTTGCAATTATTCTTTTCCATTTGGTAGGTTGACATTTCATTTTATTGATGGTTTCCTTTGCTAAGTAAAAATATTTGAGTTTGATATAGTCCTGCTTGTTTATTCTCACTCTTGTTGCTTTTGCTTCTGGTTTCAGATTCAAAAATCATTACCAAGACCTATGTCCAGCAGCTTACAGGCTATGTTTTATTCTTCTAGAAGTTTTATGACTTTAGGTGTTATGTTCAAGTCTTTAATCCATTTTGAGTTAATTTTTTTGTATGGTGTGAGATACTGGTTTACTGTTATTCCCTTGCCTGTAGCCGTCAAATTTTCCCAATACCATTTATTGATGAAGCCTGGGCATATGTACTTTTTATTTGCTCTTCTGGTAATTTTAAATCTAGTTAGTTATCACGTAGTGGACCTCAAATTTTTAAAGTTAAAAAAATCTTCAAACAGGACTGCAAAAAATACTTATTTTTACTTCAAAGAATGTTGTTTAGAGTAAAAATTCTTACAGTTTGAGGGTATCTTTCTCTTCCAGCTGTTAGAGATGTGTATCAAAGTGATGCAGGACGGGGCGAATCCCCTGGAGTAGGGACTCATGTCCTACATCGGGAGAGAGAGCGAGGCTCCTTGGCTGCACGCAGGAAAGAACGGAAGCGCATGCCAGAGTTAGAGGCAAAAGAAAACTTTATCAGAGAAGGAATAACACTCCGCAGACAGAGTGTGGTCTCCTCTCAAAGACAGAATGAAAGAGACAGACCCCCAAGTGTTTGAGGAATTCAGTTTACATGTGACTTTTTATGAATTATAGCTTACGAACTTTGTTTCCCTATTTTCCTTCGATGGGATGGATAGGCAGTGTGAGAGGCATGCTAGCAATCTCAGCCTTTGTTCCATAGGTTCCCTCATGGTCTGGCTGTAGGGGATGAATGGTAGGGTTTATTTTGAGTAGGGTATGACTTAAAGACTCTATTTTCCTGTTTTTCTTTCATG
>NW_006494614.1:38574930-38627202 GCF_000325575.1 Pteropus alecto | reverse complement strand
CAGGAATCTTCCTCTGTTCTGTACATTTCCTGTGGTCTTGCATCAGCAAGTTGCATTTCTGAATACACCTTGGTTTTATATTTTGTTCTCATGCCTCTTCCCTATATCAGAAGTGTGATAAGTCGACGAGTTCACATTAAAATACAGCAAACTTCAGTTTTATATTCCCAGAAATAATAAGATCTTATTGGCACAAATTATTTTAATCCTATTGAAGCTGATATCTATGCGAATGATGCTGGTTTCTCAAATCCTGATGTGTATATGTCCTGTCAGCATAGCTGCATTACCTTACAAAAAGTCTAAGCATGTGTTTAGGGCAGGCATCAAAATATTTGTTTAGAAAATATATTATACTTGATATTTATTACTGGCCTGACTTTTTAACCATTTTTCTATCTCTTGCTCTAATTAGAGAAATGTTGAACCTATATAAGTTCAGTGAAGTTTCTATTCCATCTATTTTGTACCTGCTGTGTGCCCTCCTCACCACCACCACCTGACCACCACCACCTTGGCAGTCAGCAGGGCAGCCAGTGGTGGTGGTTCCCCAAGGCCTGGTTTTCAGGTTCTGGAAAATTCTCAGGGCCAGTTCTGCATTGGCACCAGGCTCTGCTCAGCAAACAAAGAACAATTAGCACATTGTTCTCAATCCAGTTCACAGTGTTAAAATAAATGGTCTGGGCCAGGCACAAGCTCCATGCTCAGGAACTTTGACTTTCAAATTGAATGGCGCTGACACCTAGCTGGGGACAGGAAGCAACGGTTATACCCCAGCTAGTCTGGTAGCCCCTTTCATGGTGGTAATGCTTGCAAAGGACATGATTCCTCCCCACCTTCCATAGATAGAATAAGTGTAAGGAATGCCAATAAAATTCCGTTTTTTTTTTCTTTTTTTACCATAACGACTCTTTCGATATTACTTTTGAAATAATCAAATCAAAACACTAAACTCCAGGAAGAAGATAGTTTATCGCACTGGACTCTAAATCTGCAAACACTCCCCAGAGAAGGAGTCTTGCCCAAACGTCAAAACTCTCCTTGGCCTTCAGGATGTTTGACCTGCTGCTGAAAAATGACCAGATCAAGTTTTCAGCGACACTGTGGAATAATCCTTTCAACTGCAGGGAGGCCCCTAGGTTGTGAATAACAGGGAGCCTTGGGGAAGGCAACATCCCTCAAAAACAGCACTTTCTGTGAAGGAGGAAAAAAAGAGGATTTTATACAAAGACCACATATGTGTAAAACTCAGGAAAACAATGAAGCTAGTTCTACAGTAAAACCGGTACAAAAAATTGCAGATGGATGCTGTTGTCCACGTGTGCGATTATGGCTGAATGTGCGGATACATTGGATTTGGAGCTGGCACTCTCTGTGCCCTATCTCTGCGACAAGAGGTAAAGGAAATTTTTAAAATGCACATTTCCTCAGTAACATAAATGGCAGAATAGTGATCATTTTGATGGTATTTTGTCCATGGAGCCTTGTAGAAGGAAAGAGGGAGAGACTTATATCTCAAAAGTCTCCAATGCTTTCCTGTGGTTATTTAAAATTCACAAGGCCATCAGAAACAGGGCTGAGACTTCCCTTCTGCCACACTGACAAAATGCCACTAGTTTTCCTTTCTTGGAAAAGATGGTATTCAGATCCCATTTTTTAACTCTCCGCAGATGCCAGGCAGAAGTAGGTCAGTTCGTTAACTCGTTCCAATTTGGCTCTGGTCATTTCGTCTGCCTTTGACTTCATGTTGTTTCAGTCTCCAATCACTAGGTCACAGCTACAAAGCATGGAAATATCAAGTAGCCAGGAAAAAGCAAAACCAAAGAAACAAAACAAAACAATACCTAAATGCTGCGGGTTTGCTGGGACTGATATCATTGCTCATACTCTCATTTTAAAGATAAGAAAACTGAGGCGTGGTAAGGTTCTGGGGCTTGCCATAGGCTGGCCCACAATGCATTGGCACAGGCTGCAGGAGCTGCTCTACCCACACTATAGCTTTATAGCCACCCTCTCATCTGACCCGCCCCTCCCTGGTCTTCTGGCTCCACACAACTAAGAACACAGTGGCTGTGGTTTATTGGGGTCCAAGCAGGCTGGTGCCACTCAGGAACTCCAATTCATTCTAATTTAAAAAATCATTTCATATACTTTTATTTTAAATTATATAAGAAATACATGAATACACACGCAACATTAGAAATTCAAAGATATGAGAGAATATAAAATAAAAAGTGAAAATTCTTCTCAACCACCTCCCTGTGCTAGTTTCCCTCTTGCCTCAAGACAGGCACTCAGTCCCACTTACTTCTCCCGAGATAATCTTACTACCAAGATCATTGGTACATATTGTTAGGAAAAACAATTGTCAGAATGGTTGTTATGGACCAGTGATGCTACATGCCTATTGTTCTAGTTATTGTCAGTTTAATGTTCCATAAATATTAGGGCCTAGACTAGGATAGTTCATAAGGTTGACAGTTCAAAGTAGGGGAGTAGCAATGTGGGTTTGACCAAGAGCCACGGCAGTAAAAATAGCCCTGAGGGCACAGCTATGAATAGCCCTTATTCAAGCACGATATGTCTATAATCACATCGTGACTTGCCTAGTCTTCCACCCCTCATTCCTCCTTTTACCCTAGATGAGCCCTTGGATACCTCTTTCCTCATTCTCTAGGACCAAAGCTGGCCTTAAGCAGGAGGGTTTGAATAAGCTCTTTCCCAGCACTATATAACTCAGCATCAAGTCAACCTTGCTTTTAGTCTGGTTCAACCTTGTTGCTGGTTTTTACAGGTGTGTTCCCAGGGCCCTGACCTTATTTTACACCCTAGATCTGATCAGTGGGTCCATGATATGTCACTTTCTTGAAAACATGGCCATCACATCAGATCCTCTTAATGTGGTGGCTTGTCCTCTGCCCTTTAATCCCGGCCCAAGAGAGGAACCTGATAGTCTGTGGTGGACGGCCCCTCTCTGCCCCCGCCCATACAGGGCTCTGTGTTCCAGAATAAACTCCCTCCTGGCATCCACAACTTGGCTCATCTCTTTAGCGCCTCACTCCCCATTGTGAATGGGTCCAGTTAACTAGTTATGCCCTAAGATGTGGCAGGTCACTCAAGCAGATAAAAAATAGAAGGCAAAGATATATGCCATCAGGTTCCTTGGCCACATTAATTGACATCAGAGGCAGGAGTGGCAGAGAAGCATGGTCCAGAACACTTGTTTTGGATTGGAGAAGGATCTTAGGTCACTGGTAACCTCTCAGCTATTTCTGTGTACGTGCTCTACAGCCATCGGGCACCAGCCACAAAGGTAGTGCCAACTGACAAACAATGTCACTGGTGGTATTTTTCTTCTCCATCCGCCTGAATCCTATGGTCCATTGCAGGAAAAGTGGGGTGCACTATGCCAGGACCAGTGTGGACTACCAGCTGGGGAACAACTTCAGCATGCTGCCTTTCTAAATTTTGCCTTAAGATGAAGACTACACCCTGATAGTAAATAAAGCAAGGAAACCTGCACTATTCTTTTCTGGGATTCCTGAACACTGATAAGATTCCCCTAAACATCTGCTCTCTGGACTGCAACGTTAGATGTATCAGCACAATTGCCTAAGAGTACTGGACTATTGCTTAAAGACAGAAGTAGTTTGACAACGTGAAGAGAGGAGGAAAGAGATCAAGATTTGCAATGGGAATCCAGGTGGAGGTTCCAAGTCTGATAGTAATGAGCTGTGATCTTGAGCTTGTCCCTCTCTGGGCTTCAGCCTCCTCACCTGGATAGCAAGTGGTGTGGGCTCATGCACCTTCCAAGGTACTTTCCAGCTTTCACATTGGATAACTCTGTTTTCTTCTATTACCGAAACAGGAGAAACTTAGTTTTATTCTCGCCCAGGCCACCCCTCAATGTTATTAAGAACAGGAAACGGTCTATTTATAAGTTTAATCAAGATAATGCACCTGACCACCATCATTCAGGCATTCACTTGATGATATTCTCCTAGTTGGGTTGGCAGATAACTAGATTTCATTTTTTCCAATGAAAACTCTTGACTCTTCTTCTTGCTGGATTATCGCAGAGTTTTGCACACAGTAGGCCCTCACCAATGTACTGAATGAAAAGAGTCAGATTTAGACATCCTACATTTCCCACCTAATCCGCCATGTAACAAGGGAAGCCCTGTGGAAGCTTTGGGGGTTTGAATTGCATCTTGTAGAAGAGAAAAATCCCTGTGCTCAACTAATTACCCCAGGGTCCACGTGCATTCTGTGCCAACCTGCTAAGTAAACAGATCCAGAACCAAGCATCTGCTCAGATAGAAGAAACTTGGGCTACAAGACCTCTCCACACTATAGCTAGAGGGTAGAGGTCTTGTAGACCTCTAAAGTACTTGGGCTACAAGACCTCTCCACTATAGCTATAGGTAGAGGTCTTGTAGACCTCTAAAGTACCCAAAAAGCATAAATAAATGGGCCTCAGAAAGCTGCTCAAAGGTGCACAATACAATCTGACAGCTTTGTAATGTCCTCAGGCAAGGAATTTCACAATTATTATTTAGAACTAAGCTGATAATTAAAGCTTCTTACATGTAAAAGGCAGGATTGAATTCAATAAAAAGGTCCTTTTTGTCTTTAACTTTCTTTAGTCATTCATAAACTTAAATACCCTTAGAAATAATCATTTCATACATTATATACCATTCTTAGGGAAGAAATACTTTAGGTTTATTCCAAGAGCATTCTAGACACATTGAGAAATCAAAAAGATAAAAATGTGTACGTAGCGGGTGAGATAATAGAAGGATAAATTTACGTTCTAGGTCATTTTAATGTTTCCTGCTTCCTTATTTGCAAAATGACTCCAATCGTCTTCAAATTATAGTTTGAAAAGACAGCGCTGATAAAATACACATCACGGAGCTCAAGTTGTAGTTAAATTTTTAAATTAATTTTTAAAGTATGATTCAAGTATACAAAGGATGAGTGCTGTTTTAAAATGTATTTCCATGTAACTTTACCTTATTCCAGAAATGGCTTAAGGTGACATAATATAAACTAAAATTAAAAAATAGAGAAAAGAAGCTCCAACAAAGGATGCCACATAAAGGATCAGTATAAATATTCTTCATCTCTCTCTCAGAGAGAGGCACTTATTTAAATATAGCATGAAATATCCAGGTGAGCTAAAAACTTTATCTCATCTTTGACTCGCCCTATATTTTCTCAAAGTAATTCTCTCATGGGAGCATGTCCCATGTGAATATCACACAGCTTTTTGAGGTTGGCAAATAGAAATTTTTCCATTTTACTAAGGACTTAAAGAGATTAACTAATTTGCCTGAGGTCACATAACTAGTTTGGACAGAATTCATTATTAAGATCTTTAAACAAAAGAATGGGCTTCTGAAAAATTGTATATAATCTTTCCTGTGGGCCTTTGAGAAATGAGATAACCGTGTGCTTAGGGTGCCTAAAACATAGTTCTTCCTGAAAAGAACATTAATTAGCATAAATTTTATCCCCATAATTCTAAATGTTCACAAAATTGCAGTCTTCAAAACATTTGAAATTATTAACAATTGTATAAACTATACTAACCAAGAGAATTTCTATCTAAGCATAGATTTAAAGAGCACGGAGAGTGAGATATGCAAAGCTGTGTGGAAGGTGATTTGGACAGTGGGAATGGGGCAAAAGTTCTGAGGCAGGAATGAGCTTCACGTCTTTGAGAAGTAGAGAGGCCGCTGTTAAGAACAACATGTGTGAGGCAATGAGTTGGAGAGAACTGAGGTCCAAAACTTAGGGGTCAGGTGATATAGTCATCTTCAGCAACAGTAGGGAACCTGGATTAATTCTGACTCTGATGAGGGACTATTTGTGAAGTCTGAGCAGGTGAGCCGCAGGAAGCGATTTTCTAACTAAAAAGCTCTGTCCGGCCGCTGAGTGAAGGCTGCTGAGCAGGTGAGCCGCAGGAAGCGATTTTCTAACTCTGTCTGGCTGCTGAGTGAAGGCTAGACAGTAGGGGCAGGAAGGGAATCAAGGAGCTCAGGAGGTGGATATAGCAGGGTCCAGGGAAGAAGAGGTGGCCTGCGATAATGCTGGGGGAGATAAGAAGTAAACTGGGGGCCAGCTTTGCAAGTAGGTAATGTTGGAGTCAGGTTGTGTGTTACCAAGCCAGAGGTTTCTTGCATAAAGTTTGCTCATGCAGGCAGGTAGGTGATGTTAGCAAGTAGTCATGTGACATTGGCCAGTAAGTGTGAGACACTGACGAGCAGGTGGGGAACATTTTCAAGCAGGTAAATCATACTGCCATGTTGACCAGCCACCTCTTAGTAGGTTGTGTTATAGACTGAATTGTATCCCTTGCAAACTCATCTATTTAAATCCTAACTCCTAGTACCTCAGACTATGACAGTAAGTATTTGGAGACAGAGTTTTAAAGAGGTAATTAAGGTAAAACGAGGCCTTATGGGTGAGCCCTAATCCATCATGCCTGCTGTTCTTACAAGAAGAGGAGATTAGGATACAGACACACACAGAGGGAAGACCATGTGAAGACATAGAGAAAAGATGGCCATCTATACGTCAAAGAGAGAGGCCCTCAGAAGAAACTAGACGAGCTAACAACTCAATCTTGGACTTATAGCCTTCAGAACTGTGAGAAAATAAATTTCCGTTGTTTAAGCCACACAGTGTATGGTATTTTGTTATGGCAGCCCTAACAAACTAATTTAGTTAGAAAACATCCTTGACTCTCTGGGAGGTCCTGCATGGTCTTAGTGCTATATATAAGTAGCTGAGAGGGACGCTGAGTATGTGGAAGACATGAGAGAGTAATATGAAGTTCATGAGTTACTGGAGAGGATTCTGTAAATAATAATCGGATGACCTTGGCAAAAATCTAGGATGATAGCAAAACAGTTTATTGGCATAAGAATTTCTGAATACTGTAGATGAGTTACATGAAGAAGAAAATGAAAAGATATGGAATTTTGATGAGCATCTTGATGACTACTGAATCCCTAGAGGCTGGACCATAGCAGGTGGCCCTTGATAACATGCGGGCCTGTGGTTGAGAAGCTTGTGAGGACCATTGGAAACCATGACACTGAGTGTCATGTAGGGAGTTGGGCCAAAGTGTTCTGGGTGGAGTCAGTAATGATACCATTATCATCTACAGCAGCAATGGTGAGAAGTCAGGACTCCACCGGCTTCTGGAAAAGGGGCTAGAAATCCAGCTCCTTTTTCACCCAGGCACAATGCAGAACCTAACTTTCTCTTCCTATCAAATGTTTTGCTTTACCAAATTTCTTGCCACTTAATCTGTTTTTGGGATTGCAGAATCAGTTAACACAGCCTAGGCCTCGGCAAGCAGTATGAATGAGTCGCTTCAAACTCTGTGCTCTCATCTAGATCCATTATTTTGTAATGACCATTTTTATTTTTTAACTAAATTTTACTATAAAAAGTGACATCTATTAAAAGTTTCTGTTTTGTTTGTGTAATTGTAACTTCAGGAAGCACTAACACAATAAAACTGCTGCTAATCAATTTTGTACTCCTTCTAGAAAAATTACTTCTAGAAAAGAGAAACAGCCCTCTGTTTATCACTGAAAAATAGCCCATGGAACAAGCGTATCTTTTATTTGTAATGGATGTCAGAGTGTATCGAAATACCCAGTGTTCCTGTACCTGCAGCAAGGATACGTGACTATGTCTAACAAAATCAGTTACATAACTGACCCAGACAGCTTAGGTTAAATAACGCAGATTGAATTTATGACAAGTCAGAAATAGGAAAGGGCCCAGTCATTTTTGCTAATGGAAAAGAAGAGGAAATAGGCATCTTTAGGAATTAAAATTAGCGTAAAACAATCCAAAGCAGTTCAAAGCAAATAAGAAGTTATATAGAAATCTTGGGCATAATTATAAAAAAATCATGCTTTTTAAAAATTCTTCTCTATAATATATCTATATTGTTTTGTTAGCAAGTATGCATGTAAGAGTGCTGGTTGCTGACCGCATGGATCTGTGCTTCAGAATATAGCCATCACCAAGATCGAGAGTCTACAAGCAGCTGCAGAAACACTTGGGGGTTGGCTACAATCTGTTGATTATTAGTTTGTACCTTCATAAGTTAATTCCAGTGTCAAACCTCAAGGCTGGCCTGTGCATTGCTGAGTTGGGGCATCTTAGATCCCCAGGCTGTCAGAGCTAGAAGGCATGGCCAAGGCCATTGTCCTCCAATCCCTTGCATCTGCCAGACCTGAGTTTGAATACTCACTCTGCCACTCAGTAGCTGAGCAATCAAGCGCCAGTGTCTCAACCTTCTGAGCCTCCATTTCCTCATCTGAAAAATGGGCCCTCTTATGGAACCAGCCTCTTAAGGTTATTGTCAAATAAATGAGATAAAGCAAGTAAAGTACTCAGCACAGGGTCTGGCTCATGGTAAGTGTTGGTGATTATTATCAGTCTGAAATGTTTCCCAACCTGAACAATGACCAGGGGAAGGCTGAGTTCTGGGGAATTTATGTAATATCCAATTTAGTAAAAGAAATATTCTGGCATTTGGGGCATATAGTTATGCATATCTTGTTTGTTCATTCGCTAGGTGCATGATGGTTTAAAGAGTAAATTGACTGCCATGTAGATGAGAAGTGTAGTGGAGACAGTAGCTGGATGGGCATAAGGAAAGAAGGGCCCTTTTTATCCACTACTACTGATACTACCCAAGAAACTGGGTCCAATCAGGGAGTCCTATCTGTTCTCCATCTTACAGATGACGTGGTTGTGAACAGATGACAAAATGGTTCATAAAGATCTTTTGGCATCAAGCTTCTGTTATCCTCCAAATATTTACTGTTTATACCACAAATGAAAATCTGTTTCAGCTAGGCTTAAATAATAAGGATATTTATAATTTTGTTAAACAGGAAGTCCAGAGGTAGGGCAGGCTTCAGGACTAGTTGAATTAGCATCTCAACAATGTCACTGTTGAGATGCTGGGTTCTTTCTAACTTTTTGCCTGACTATTAATAGAGATGGTTTCTTCGTGTTAGAGATTGAAATGAACTAGGAGCAATAATCTAAACACACCATTTACAGATGAATGTTGTGCCCCAAAGTAAACTGACTTGCCAAAAATGGAAAACAAAACAGAACAGATCAAAACTAAGTACAACTGGGGTCTTTTCCTTTGTGGCCAATGCAAGGTTTGGAAGCACCATGTTAGAGACAGTTTCTTTCCCTCTATCCCCAGATTTAAGATTTATCATTTATTCGTTAATGTAAAATACTTAGAAATTTTTATCTTGTTTTCAAAATCCAATAAATAGCTCTTTTTGCAATTATTTCTCTTTTAAACTCTTAATTATAATAGATAACAGTGCTGACAGGAATGGGTCAGAAGTTAGAGGTTACAGGAAGAGAGTTTCAGAGCAAAAGTCACACCCTGCCCAATTCCTGTCCACTGCTCAGAAAAACAATAACTGTCCACTGCTCGTCTGATGAAACAAAACTGAAACTAGTGAATTGAATTTCAAATCATTGGTTGGGTATTTTAGGTTTCACTTTTTAATATATATTAGATGTTAATGTACAGAAAACATAATACGTATTTTATCTTAAATATAAGGGGGGAAAGGATCTTAGGAATCATAGTAGTTCAGTGATTTTGAAAGTTCATTTAACAAAAACTCTTCACCCATGCCACTTACAACAAGGTGACATTTAAATGATCTCAATCAAATAAGAGTGTAAAATATTTTTAAATGCTCCTGTTTAAAGTGACTCCGTATTATCCATCACGATTTAATGTTAGATATTCTTCACTCTAAAGGAAGTTTTTCAAATATGAATAAAGTCGTACAAAAAAAAGCATAAATTCTTTTGAGCTTTCCTATGTGGAAGACAATGTGTTCATTTTTTTCAAAAGATACAGAAATAAATAAGATTCATTCCCTGCCCTCAAGGGGCAAAAAGCAAATCTAGAAAGCAAATGGAGAGGGTGTCACCCTGTTGCTTTTGCCTGTACAGAATTCATTTCCCTTTCTTCTGGTGATTCACCTAGGAAACCATCACACTTTACTCTTAGGCCTAGAAGCTCTATGGGGCCAAACTCAACTCCCCAGGCTACAGCATGGACTCCTAAGGTAACCAACTAACTTAGCTTGCCCTGAACTGAGGAGTTTCCTGGAACATGGGAGTTTTAGTGCTGAAACCAGAAAAGTCTCAGGCAAATTGGGATGAGTCAGTTATAATTACTCTGACCCAAATCTGGCCTATCAGAGCCAATTCCACTCTCTCGACCACAGGAATTGATTCCATGATGGAGACATGCTCCAGGCCAGACCAAAAAGACTCAATCCTGAAACTTTTCTTGAAACAATTGAGAAAGATTCAGTCTTTGAGTAGCAGCAGCAGCTAAATAAGTAGAATACAAACCTGTAGCTGCTGGTGATCATCATTGTCACTGTAAATGGGAGGTCTACTTAGGAATGAAGCCAACACAGAGAAAGCAGAGCTGAGAGATGGAACCTGACACCTGATGACATTGAGCACGTAGATTCAGGTTTACCTGAAGCTTCATTCCTGGACTTTTCCATTCACATGACTCAATAAATTCTCCTTTTGTTTAAACTAGTTTGAATTGGATTTCTATCACTTATATCTAAAAAGGAGATAAGAAAAGCAAATATTTGCTTACATTATACTATCAAGTAAGGTAAATGCTATAAGAGAAACCCCAAAGAGGGAGAGGTTAGATTACGTAAAGGTTAAATTCAGCTGCCGGAGTCAAGAAACAGATCTAGGATGAGCTGGTTTTTAATTGGTTCTTGCAGGTTAGATGGTATAGTAGTTTCCTACGGCTGCTGTAACAAATTACCACGAACTTAGTGACTTAACACAAAATTTTTATGTTATAGTTCTGGAGGTCAGAAGTCTAGAATGAGCTAGCAGAAAGGATCCTTCCGGAGAGTCTTGGAGAGAATACATTTCCTTTCCTTTTCTACCTTCTAGAGGCCATGTACATTTCTTGACTAGTGGCCGCATTCTCTATCTTCTAAGCCAGCAGTGTAGAACCTTCTATTCTCTCTCTCTGACTCCGCCCTCTTTTTTCCTTATAAGGAACCTGTGATTACATCGGCCCCACCCAAATAATCCAGGGTAATATCTCCCTATGTCAAGATTCTCACCATCATCACACCTGCACAGTTCCTTTTACTATGCATGGTAACATAGTCATATATTCTGGAGATCAGGATAAAGACATCTTTGGGAGGCTGTTAATGTTTGGCTGAGGCACTAACATCAGCATAGGCACCAGGATAAGAAAAGTGTGTTAGTCCTTAAAAATAATCCTATTTTCTTGGAAAATAATGATATGTATTTGGGGAGTCATCATGGTTGAGGCTGGATAGGTTAATTAAAACTATATTATTTTGTAGACAGGGAAGTAAACTTAATTTAGTAGGTAATGAGATACCATGCACTGTGCTATTTGCATTGTGGAAATAGAAATGAGTATAATATTGTCCTTTTTGTTAAAGAGTTTACGATCTAGTAGGAGAAAAAGACCTTTGTATGTAGAGTGACCACATTTTTCCAGGATAGCCCTAGTTTTTGCCTATTGTCCCACATAAATATGCATAGTGCCCCACCCCTTGCATTCTAAAAAATATCCTGATTTGGATGACAAAGATATGGTCACCCCACTTAAGAGCCATCATCCTCAATATTTATTTATTGAATATTACAAGGCAGGAGCTCTGCGTTAGGCCCTGGAGAAAAGCAAGAGGCAGAGACAAATTTTCTGTGTTCAAGGTGTTTAATATCTAGTTTTAAGGTCCAAAGATATTTATAAAGTGATAAGATAGTACAAAAATTAATTGGTTAACAAGACAGTAGCAGAAATGCTAAGCAAGAGAAACGGAAAATAAGTTCTTCAGATACTAAGGGCTATAAGAAGTAAACAGAGATCTTTGCAGTCTGGCTGAGCAGGGCAGGCTGTCCCAAGTGGGATGGACCTGTTGACTGCTAGAACTTCAAGTGTGGTCAGGCTTGTGGAGAGGAAGAGACAAGGGAGTACACCTACATCACTTGTTAGGTATCAGTAAAGATGAGAAAAAATGTCATTGTGTTTCATTTCAGTGTTTTATTGACTCCAAGACACTAACTAGGTTAAGAAGCTCTATTACGTACCGCTAAGAAAAATTACAACCAATCATCTGTAATATACATTCTGATTTCAGAGATGATAAATGTGAAAAAAAAGTGTATATTTTAAAACCAGCGAAGTAAGATAAAATCTCTTCTTAATTGTAAAGACTCTTGCTAAAGTGGCTCATCTCTGCACTTAAATGAGTTTAATTGCTTTACATTTATTTTTTTATTATTTGGCATTTTAAATCATCTACTCATTCTACAGTTTTTCTTCCAAGGATATTCATCTCTCTCTTAAACTATGGAACTACGAAAAAATATATGTAGAATTTAATAAACGTTCTTCCTACCAGTGTGACTTTAAGGAATTCTCTTTACCCATAAATCTTCCTAGGGTTCTACTTGAAATCCCCAGAATTAGTATAATCCCTTTAGGATATTTAAGAAGGCAAACATTTTAATTGGATAGAGTAATTTATCAGTTAACTAACACATTTGCATACATTAGTTCCTTCTCAAAATTGCAAAACCTCAGAATCACTTAATGGCTTTTGTTAAAAATGTTCCAAGTTCCTCCTCCAAAGATTTGGATCTAATAAATCTTGCGTGATATCTGAGAACATGACACCATGGGGACACTTGGTTATAGAAAGAAGTTATTGCATGAAACATGGGAGCCTTCTGCAATAAATAGAATGGAAGCTCAGACTGGCAATGGGCAATATGAGGTCACTAAATGCTTAAGGCAGGTTAGAGGGTCTAGGATAATAACTGAGCTTTAAATTTGTTTGGTGCTTTAAACCTACAGAGTGTTTTTACATTAGGGTCTTATTTGGCCTTCACAAATGGCCTGTAAATAAGTGTGCCCTTTATGTCTGTGTTATTATTAAATCACAGAACTTAAGGTGCTCACCTAAGGTTCCTTGGGAATGTCAGAGCTGAGCCCTGATCCCTGATCTGACCCAGCCACATGGGCAGTGGCAGTGGCAGTAGATAAAGGGAGCCCTTTTAACTAGTGCCGATGCAGCTGTACTGTCTCTGTTACACATCTCATCTACATAGCAGTCAACTTAGTCTACTCTTTAAACCATCATGCAGCTAGCGAATGAACAAACAGGATATGCATAACTATATGCCCCAAATGCCAGAATATTTCTTTTACTAAATTGGATATTACATAAATTCCCCAGAACTCAGCCTTCTCTGGTCACTGTCCAAGTTGGGGAATATTTCAGACTGATAATAATCACCAGCACTTACCGTGTGCCAGACCCTGTACTGAGTACTTTACTTGCTTTATCTCATTTATTTGACAATAACCTTAAGAGGCTGGTTCCATAAGAGGGCCCATTTTTCAGATGAGGAAATGGAGGCTCAAGAAGGTTGAGACACTGGCGCTTGATTGCTCAGCCACTGAGTGGCAGAGTGAGTATTCAAACTCAGGTCTGGCAGATGCAAGGGATTGGAGGACAATGGCCTTGGCCATGCCTTCTAGCTCTGACAGCCTGGGGATCAAAGATGCCCCAACTCAGCAATGCACAGGCCAGCCTTGAGGTTTGACACTGGAATTAACTTATGAAGGTACAAACTAATAATCAACTGATTGTAGCCAACCCCTAAGTGTCCCTGCAGCTGCTTGTAGACTCTTGATCTTGGTGATGGCTATACTCTAAAGCTCAGACTCATGGAGTAAATTTCAGACCTTGATTTCTAAGGTCCACTATTGCAGGTTAATAATTCAGATAGTGGTCTTACATTACTAAATCTTTAACACCTGAGAATATTACATATGGCTAATATTTTTAATTCATTTAATTGTACATTTTTAAGCACCTGCTGGAGCTATAGTAGTGAACAGGGAAGAAAAAATCCTCTTGGAGTATGCATTTTAACAGTGGGGATAATGAATCCAGAGCACCTTAAAACCTTCCATTAAATTCAATAAGCATTTAGAAAGTAATTTTTCTACAGGCTCTGTGCTTGGCACTGCACAAAGAGAAAAAAAGATACCATCTGCTCTTTGCCAAGTGTACCTGGGTAACCCAAGTGTTAACAAATAAATCTACTTCTGTTTGGTAATTTCTCTTGCTACCAGTAAGCTTAAAGTTACATTCGACCTAGTAAGCTTCCAATTAAAGAGAGGCGCACAATCCCACATGCATCTGCCAAAAGAAGTGCCCATTTCTCTGCTTTTACCCATTACTAGTTTCCCAACTGCAAGGTCTGTGTGTTTCTTGTAACCTTACTGGTAAACTGCCTCCTAGTCAACTTTGCGCTTGAAGGTGCTCACTTCTACGGTAAGACGGTTAGATACTGCTGTGGTAGAACCACATCGTATTTATTCCAGCTCACTGGAACTGGCTGAAGCTGCTTTAGATTTGTGCTTGGCCCTGGAGCAGCCAAAGTCGTCTTTCCTGAGGACACAAGCCGCAGAGTGCATGCATATTAACTAGGGGCAAAATGGGAGTGGCAATAGGCGTGGACTGGGCAGTAGCCAGGGCCTTTCTGGGACTCACTTCGTTTCAGGTCCCCAGAAGGGCACTCAGTCCTCTGATGATGTGAAAGGGCCATGCTTAGAGAGCGGAACGAACTTTTCCTACTTCCAGTTCTAGGCCCCCAAAGCAGCTGTCTCCAGGTGGTCCCTGAATCTAACCAATCGGAAAGGGAGTTACATTTAACGCGGCTCTGGCATCCAATCCTAGGACATGTCTCAGATTCCACCGCCCTCCGGGTCGCCGCCGGCTTGAAGCCAGTTCCGCAGTCGCTCGCCGCGCAGCGCCGCGCAGCTCCGCACACTCCGGACCACCCCCAGCAGAGCACATCTCTAGGAGGCTGGGGCTGTTAACCGCGGCCGGGACGCTGGCTACTGCGCAGGCGCCTCAGGAGGATCTGCGCCTCGCCCCTGTCCCTTCATGTCTCCCTGGTCCCTAGTATCCACCAGCGCCGGGTTCCGCGAGCGCCGCTTTCCGCTCGCTGGATAGAAGCGCCGTCGGCGTCGGCAGTGGGTGAGTGTGAGCCTCGCGCGCACAGCGTTCTGTAGGGAATTTTTTTAAATGCCACCCCCATCTGAGTCCATCAGGGGCTTTGAAAGTAGAGGTGGTGAGAAACACCCTTCTCCTCCACCCCCAACACATCCTGGGGCACTGGCAGGGACGTCTGCGAAGGGAGCCAGAGCGGCCGGTAGACAGCTGGCGGAGGGGAAGGAGGAGGGCGGCGTGGGAAACGGAAAGACAGTTTAGCAGGTGGGTTTGGGTTGGGGAAGGCCGTGGTGTGAAGGATGAAGAGGGAAGTTGGCTGAACAGCAGTGGAGCGGAGAAGATGGGCGAGAGTGAAATGAAGGGAGACAGGCCGGAAAAGCTGGCGTTTGATTTTAAAGAAACGCTGTCGAAGGCATCTGACATGCATCTGTCTGAATATTAGATTAGAGTTTATGGTAATTATATAATCCAATTAAAAAAAAGGAATTTCCTGAGTAACCAAAGGGTAAAGATCACATATAAGTACTTTTTATAGGCTGGACACTGTGTTAAGCACTTTAAAAACACTTTTTTTTTTTTTTTCTGAGTATAACAACCCTATGAGATAATAGCATTCCATTATACAGATGAAGAAAGTCAGGCTCAGAGAAATGATGTATCCAGGATTGGACAGCTAGTTACAGGCAGATTCAGGTTTATGTCAGGTTTGACTCCAGAAGGATTTTGCTTAACCACCAGAATATTTGGGGGACTTAATTAAGCCCAAAAACTTGCCAAGTGCTATAGGAAGTCACCTACCTGCTTGTTTTAATATTATGATTTTCTTTTCTTTCTGTCTTTTTCCCAAAGATTGTTCCAGGCAATTTAAGGAAATTTACTTAATATAAATAAAGTATCTTCTCCTTGCTTTTAAGTTAGCTACAAAATATTTGGGAGAAATTTTGATGAAAACACAAGGAGTCTGTGGGGATGTTATTTTACTGTGAGAGTAACATGGTTAGCTGTTTTGAAGATGCTTGCTAGACAATTTTATGTGCTTTGGAAAATTGGAGGATAATTCAGAATCTTAGACTATGAAAGTCAAAGAGTAGTTATATTTTTTCTTAGAACATTAAGAAAATAACTAATAGTCTAAAGGAAACCACCTAAGTTATCTATGTGCATGGACAATAATGTTTTAAAGCTGTATTAAGAGTTTTTATTATAAATAGTATTTGTGAAGCGCTTAGAATAAAGGTTTTGTATTATGGAGCAGATGGCATTCTAATGGTGACAGATATCTTTCACCATATTCCTAAACCTGTTAGATTTTCCCAACTTCACACGGGAATGCCAGTAAGAATTACCTGACATGCATTCCATCTAGGTAAGAAAGTCATCCCAGGCCAGGTAGAGTGCGTTTTGTCTGCTGAATTGAAGAAGACTACCTACTACTTCCGGTTGCTGTTAGGATACTTGGATGGAAGCTAGATGAGTCTGCTTCCCCCGCTCCCCATTCAAAATTTATTTGGTTTGAAAAATTACAGAATGTTTCCAAATTGTTTTCTAATATAACAATTAGTGATTGTCATTCCTTGAAAACTACTTGAGACCTTCTCTCTGGTGTTCTGTTTATAGTTTAACACTCTGTCAGAATGGAACAGAATGAGGTAGACACAGAGACGCAAGCACTGCTAATGAAAGATGTTCTGGCAGGAAAAGTTCTGTTAATAGTTTGGAGATTATTACTAGGCTTGTTAACTTGCTGTTACTAGACATAAACTTGTTGAAGACAAAATTAATAAGAGCACAGTAAAGCTACTAATTGCTTTCTGAGCTTGGGCAAGCACTCAACTAAAGCTTCATCGTATGTAAAAAGAAGGGATTAGATTAAATTATTTCTAGTTATTTTGTAATTCCACAATAATATTCTGCCTGTCATAGTACAGATTTTTTTTTTTTGTAGCATATTAACTTTGTAACTAGAATAGGTAAAAGGAAACTACATTTGCAGGATTTTATAACACTTTATGCATCCCCATCTTACACACAAAGAGACCGAATCTGGGAGAAGTTAGATCTGCCTAAAATCGCCCATCTAAGTGTGAGCTCAAATTCTAGGATCCTTGTGGTTTCAGAGCCTACAATCTTTCCACTTTGTCTGCTTCTAATCTGGGGCCAAGGATGAGGCACTTTGATCCTAGCAGTGTGTTAAGGGATTACTGACCCCAGAGTAAACACATATGTACCTTTGATGCAGGACAGGGCATATTCTCCTGAGTTGGGGAAGCCCTGCATGGATAGACTTCATAGCTGAGTGCAAGAAAGAATTCAAACACATGCCAGAGTTAGAGTCAAAAAAGAAAGTTTATTAGAGAAGGGGTAATGCTCCATAGAGAAAGCAAAGACAAAAAGCCAAGGCAAGAAAAAAAGCCCCAAGTGTCAAGGAATCCAGTTTATATATCATTTTTAGTTTCAGTGAATTACAGTTTAAAAACTTTGTCCGTTTTCCTTTGATAATATGGATAAGCATGTGTAGCCTGAAAAGGCCTGCTAGCAATATCCAGCATTTTAGCCATAGGGAATGCATGATTTTATTTTGTGTAGGGCGTGACTTAAAGACTGGTATTTTCCTGTTTTCCTTTCTTGGTGTGAGGAAATGGTTCATTAACAATCCCAGCAGAAATCTTTCTTTGTTCTACAGGTTTCCTTATGATCTGGCTGTAGAGCTGATCAGCATATTGCAGTCTCTGAATATAGCTTGATTTAACATTTAAAATGTTCTCTTGCCTCCTCCCTACATTACCTTAATCATCCTTTTCACTCAAGATTTGGGAAAGAAAGATTCTGATATGTATATATTTGGGAGATAGAGGGGATAGACACAGCCTTTTGGCTTTTGTTTTGCATGTAGGAAGCAGTGTAAAATATTTTCATATTAAAACACCCAAGTCTGTATTATGAAGTATAAATTTTACATAATTTTTGAGATAAAATGAGACTTCAGAGATGTTTCCTGTTTTGCGGCAGGGCATTTCAGATGCTTTTAAGGTTACAATTTAATTTCTCTCTACCATATATATATTTTTTATTGCAATACAATTCACATGCTATCTAATTAACTCATTTAAAGTGTAAAATATTACAGAATTGTGTAACATCACCATAAACAATATGAGAACATTTTTATCACCCCAGAAAGAAACCTGATAACCATTGGCATTTACTCCTCTTTTCTCCCCATACCTTTTGCTCCAGGCAGTTATTAATGTACTTTCCATTTTTATAGATTTGCCTATTCTAGGATGTTATCTAAACAGAATGATACCATAAGTGAGCTTTTGTGACTGCCTTCTTTCACTTAGCATAATGTTTCAAGGTTTATTCAATTGAAACATATATTAATACTTCATTCCTTTTTATTACCAAATAATATTCCATTGTGTGATATATAACATTTTATTTATCTATTTATCCCTTGATGGACGCTTGAATTGTTTCTGTTTCTTGGCTCTTAGGAATAATGCTGCTGTGAATATTTATGTAAAAGTTTTAGTGTGGACTTATGTTTAATTTCACTTGGCCATATACTTCATAGTAGAATTGCTGATTCATGTGGTAACTCTATTTTGAAGAACTGCCAAACTGTAAAGTGTTTTCTAAGTGGTAACACCATTTTACATTCTTACCAACAGTGTATAAAAATTCAAATTTCTCCATATTCTTGCCAACACTGGTTATTATTTGTCTTTTTGATTACTATATCCATCCTAGTGGGTGTGAAATGATGTCTCATTGTGGTTTTGATTTGCATTTTCCTGATGACTAATGATATTGAACATCTTTTCATAGGCTTATTTGCCATATATAATATATAAATATATACACATATACACACACATACACACACATATATTTACACACACTTATGTATATCTTTGGAGAAGTGTGTTTTTCTGGTTCTTTGGACATTTTAAATTGGATTATATGACTTCATTATTGAGTTGTTACAGTTTTTTTATATATTCTGGATGCAAATCTTAAGTATATGATTTGTAAATATTTTCTCTCATTCATTACGTTGTCTTTTCCCTTTCATCATGATATCCTTTGAAACACAAAACTTTAATTTCAATGAAGTCAGATTTATCTGTATATGTATCTATCTATCTATCTATCTCTTGTACTTTTGGTGCTGTATCTAAGAAGACTTAACCTAACCCAAGGTCATAAAGGTTTACTCCTGTAATAACTTCTAAGAGAGTGTGTGTATATATATATATATGTGTGTGTGTATACATAATTTTAGCTCTTAATTTTGGTTGTCAACCAAGTGTACATGAATCAAGAGGCTTTGGCTAGAAATAAATGATAAAGATTTATACAACTAGGCCAATACCCAGAGTGTTCCAAAAAAGAACTTTTTTTCTTTGTCTTTCAGAGTGTAATCAGAGGGCTATGGGAAGTTTGATGTATACTGATGCTGGACTGGCAAGTTCAAAAGTTTACATTTCCAGGCTAGTTAAAACAAGAATAGAATCATTTCCTCATACCTAAACCTACTAGATTTTAGTAATTTAGCAGCATGACTGTAGTGACTCCGTGTTATTTTTTCATCCTATTCTTCATGATCTGTGATCTATTTTGAGTTAATTTTTGTGTGTGGTATGAGATGAGGAGTCTAAATTCTTTTTTTTTTCTTTTTTCTTTTTTGGTATATGCCTATCTAGTTGTTCAGCACCATTTGTTGAATTGTCTTGGTACCCCTCTGCTCTTAGAGGTAACTCAATTGGAAAAGTTTTAGACCTACTAAGATATTTCATTTGTAGTAATTCCTTGAAGGGCTTGATTTCTTAAACAATACTTCATGGTGTATGGATCTCAAGCACAGCATCACAAAGAAGTTTTGGTGTTGTTAAACAACATTTATTCAAGTTTGTCTTTCCTCTTCCAAGGTGACAGGCTGATTTATTAATTTGATTATTTGTGCTCCTATTTTGAGTACTATGTATTTGAAAAGTATAAAGTTCTTATCCTCTGATAAATGGCACATACATAAATTTTTATGTTATGAACTTATTTATCTTAGATATTTATGGAATGATTTTTTTTAATGACCTAAAAGAATAGGCAAGACTTCATGTGTAGGAAGTAACTTTAGGGTGTTTTAGGAACACAGACTGTTATTGAGGATAAATGATTATTGTCTTTTACATGTCTTTATAGTAATACATTTTAGACAGATTGTGACAGTGAACTATGGTAAATGGAAATTAAATTTGGCAATTATTTCTGTAACTTTCATAGTAATTTGCATGTGAGTTGGGCTTGGACATAGAGGGGCTTGAATGCTGAGGTATTTGGACTTTTTGTATAGGTAGGGGGAATCTGAACGTTTTTTTTTAGGGGAGTGTCATGAACAGAGCTATGTCTAGGAAGATTAAGTTGGGAGCAGATGTTGAGTATTAAAGAGAAAGGTGATAAAGGTAGGAAGATTAGTTAAGGGACAGACGTAAGTACTGCAGACAGGAAGCATTGAGTACTTTAAGTATGGCAGCAGTGGAGATGAAAAAGAATCGATAACTCTACAGTTCTTAAAAACACTCGTTAAAAATGTGGGTTCCTGGCCTCTACTCTAGACTGACTGAACCACAGTTTCCTAGATCTAGACAGCTACACTTTTAACAAGCTTCCCTCAGTGATTCTTATGTCTGCTATGCTGTAGTAGAAAATAGAATTGACTAGGCTAGCAACTGATGGTGTACTCAGGATATCTCTGTGTGACTGAGAGTACGGTGAAGCTGCTTTAAAGGATTAGGGAACTAGGGAAAGGGGGAACATTTGGAGGATGCATTCCATTTGACATGTATCAGATTGACTTACTAGCAGAATAATTTGTGCGGTAGGATTGGTTGGGAATATAGAATAATTACTCAGGACAAGAGCCGGGATAGTAAATAAAGAACTTTTAAAAAGTGTATTTATGGGTATCTTTAAGATACTGTGCCACTTATTTTCTGTTTTAGTCTACTCTGTTACCGGAAACAAATATTTTGGTCCGGGGAAGTAGCTATACTCAGAAAGAAACCCGGGGATCTTCTCAATCCAGGCTTTCATGGAGACTTGTGTGCCCTCTATACGAGTTCTAAGATCGCTGGAACCTAGGAAGAGCAGCCTGCATGATATTGTTGTCTGACTGAACCCAGTTGTGACTGTCCAAGGTGGGAGACGTGTTGTGCATAAATCCTAGGTCAAGGGGCACCACACTGAATGAAAAGATTACTGCTGTCTAGATTCTTGATAGATGAAAATGCTGAGATGTGACTGGGGCTTTGTCTTTGGAAATATGTCTCGTACTAATTAGAGTTGTTACTCTTCTTCGGAGAGGCGGTTTTTGTTATTCTATGCTGGTTTTGGTTTTTTGGAGGGCACTAGCTACAGATAATTTATGCACCACACTCAGAAGGCAGCCCATATCAGATTACAATGCTAGAGATTTTCCAGACCCAGAGATCCTCACAAACAAGATTCTGTGCCTTTGGTCTTCCAAATCTTCAGTCTCTGGTTTTCAGAGGGTCATAGCTTCGATCAGTAAGAATTTGAATGACTACACATATACAGATCATCTAGGTAGTAATGTTTGAAAGAAAAGTCTCTGCCTTCAGGTAATTGCAGTCTAATTGGAGAGAGAAGAACCCAATAAATGACTTGTGAACTTAGTCACCACATGATTTAACTCCCAGCTGCTTATGCCTGTGACCTGTAGGTGCATATTCCCACGGCTATACCTTGAGTCTTCTTACTCTGAAGTAATGAATTCATTCACCTCACTCTGACCACAAACCTGTGTTCTTGCAACTTTTTGCTGAAAGTTACTTTTAAAACACCATTTCTTTAACTTTATCAGAACCTTTAGTCTAAAAACTTCTCTACTTCTTGCATCTATATTCGATTCAGTTTAAATGCTGCAATTCAGATGTCAGCCTGATAGTGTCTTCAGTTTCTTTCATCATATTTCAGTTTCTGGAAGAATCTCAAACCCAGGTTGGATCAGCTGCCTATTTGTACATGTCTGTGCTAGGGCTGCTGAATCGCTGGAGAAAACCAATCAACAATGTCACTTCAAAAATTCATGGCACCCACTGTCAACATTGACCACCAATCCTGCTGTTTCCTTGTACTTTCTCCCATTCTCCACATTGGCCATTTCTCTGTGTTCCTCAAACCTCTGTCTGACTCTTTTACTACCCTACTCCCTCTCGATAATTGACCTTACCTCTTGCAACTCAGAGAATGCAGTTTCCTTCACTTCCAGCCCTCAAATGTTAGCTCATTCCTTTGCTCCTTCTCTCTTGTTATGATAGAAGAGGTATCCTGCCCATTTACAGTGAAGCTTTCTTCCAAAATCACATATCCTATTTCCTTAGGAACTGAAGGCAGGGAGATTTATTGAGGGAAAGCTATTTTTGTAACTTGTGGATTGTTAAAAAAAAGAATGAACAATCAGGGAGACCTCGGAGCCTGGGATATTAGATAGAATAGTTACATCTTTGACAGTAAAAGGGATGTTTAAGAAGGACGTGGTGATGAAATGCATTTCAACAGTTGTTGGATTTCTTCAGAAATTTCTGTGGCATCCCAGTCTCTGTAGGTTTTGTCTGTCAGCCTCATGTGAATGTTGAGATAAGTACAAATTGAGGTGGGACCTTTATCTCAAATAATATTTATTTCTTACTCTCCTTCGTATGTCAGTATTTTCCAACAAGAGCTGGTGATGGGCCAATATGTTAGAATTCACACCATCTATTTCTGTGGTAGCAGTCATTAAACTAGAAAAATAATCTCCCTCTCTGGAGCCTCTAAAAGCTTGGCATTATTTCTATTTTGTACAGACGGATAATTTTTGTTTTTTTATTTGTTCTTATGAAGCTTTTAGAATAATTTTTGCTGCTGCATATGAGCAAGCAGCCAAACACTAGTATTTATGTGATGTTTAAGAATGGCCCATATCCCATTCAGAACATGAAGGATGGGGCAGGTAAAGGTAGTTTTTGGTTTTTCAGCCTTAGATTTATTCCGTTATCTTTCAGTAAATGACATTATTTAATTTTTAAGTTGCTATAAGTAAAGCTGGCCTATAAAAAGTTTATAAATGTTGATTCTCTTCTCCTGACGGCTGTACTTTGAAACCTAATCCAAATCATATAGCATTACTGCTTATGAATTGTATTTTTATATTTTAGGATTCCTGATTGCTCTCTTTCAACACATTCATTATGAAGTCATTAGTAATACTTTTATTTTCTGGACTTATAACTGCTTGTAGAGGTAACTCTTCCTATAGTTTGCCACCGAAGTTACTACTGGTGTCCTTTGATGGCTTCAGAGCTGACTATCTACAGAACTATGAATTTCCTCATCTCCAGAATTTTATCAAGGAAGGTGTCTTGGTAGAACATGTTAAAAATGTTTTCATCACAAAAACATTTCCAAACCACTACAGTATTGTGACAGGCTTGTATGAAGAAAGCCATGGCATTGTGGCTAATTCTATGTATGATGTAATCACACAGAAACATTTTTCGGACTTTAATGACAAGGATCCTTTTTGGTGGAATGAGGCAGTCCCTATTTGGGTGACCAACCAGCTTCAGGAAAACAGATCAAGTGCTGCTGCTATGTGGCCTGGTACTGATGTACCCATTCACAATACCACACCTTCTTATTTTATGAATTATAGCTCCTCAGTGTCCTTTGAGGAGAGACTTAATAATATTACCATGTGGCTGAGCAATTCGAACCCACCAGTCACCTTTGCAACACTCTATTGGGAAGAACCAGATGCAAGTGGACATAAATATGGACCCGAAGATAAAGAAAACATGCTCAGAGTGTTGAAAGAAATAGATGACCTTATTGGTGACCTAGTCCACAAACTCAAGATGTTAGGATTGTGGGAAAATCTTAATGTGATTATTACAAGTGATCATGGGATGACCCAGTGCTCTAAGGACAGACTGATAAATTTGGATCTCTGCATTGACCATTCAGAATACACTCTTATAGATTTGACCCCAGTTGCTGCGATTCTTCCCAAAACAAGTAAGTAAACTTTTAGCCAAATGATATTTGAATGGGGCAGTCGATTGAGAAGGGAGAGTTTTGTAAGAGAATGAGGTTCTGGCTTTTGTAGTTCAGGACCATACATTCTTATGCTTACATAGAGTGATATTATTTGTTTTTCCTCCCTAAATTACATGTTTTTAAGCAGTTTAAGGTTTAGCTTCAAAGTGATTATTTCTTTGCTTTTTGGTACATTTTGTAATTATTAACACTAATGGAAAAAGGAAATTTTTATGCTTGAAAAACATCTTGGATTTTTGTGATATACCTTTTGTCTACTGATCTTAGAATTAATATGTGATAGTTTATATTTATTTTAAGAAGCTAGATGTGAAAATCGTCCCCTTTGTACAAAAAGTCCATCAGGAATTAATAACAAAATGAAAAAAGAGAGAGGTGAATGCTTTGAAAAACTGTGTGGGGTGTGTGTGCGTGCATGTAAATGTCCCAACACTTATATGATTATTGCTCTTTTTTTAACAAAAGTGATTTAATACATGATATTGTTCAGTATTTTTTCTGGTTATTCTAGTTAGCAGGATTTTTTTTTTCCTTATCAGTCAACTGTGACTTTTTCCCTTTACTATTTCCTTTTGCTTCTAGATAAAACAGAGGTTTATAACAAACTAAAAAACTGTAGCTCTCACATGAATGTTTATCTCAAAGAGGACATTCCTGCCAGATTTCATTACCAGCATAATGATCGAATTCAGCCTCTTATTTTGGTTGCTGATGAAGGCTGGACATTTGTGCTAAATAAATCATCACTAAAGTGTAAGTATTAATTTAGGATATTTCTGTTGTGTCCTAGGGATAAATCATACGTTGTAACATTGTTCTGTTAACAGGGTACTTTGATGTAGAGATGTTGACACAGTATAATTAGTTCAATTTTCAGCTAGATAATTGGCCTTTATTCGATTCTCAGGTTTTCATTTGATAGCAATTTACAGTTCCCACAATTTTACCCTTAGATTAGAAGGTTGGGTGACCTCAAGGGCGAAGTGTAGTTTTATTAGCAGAACTGCAGTTACTTTCAGTGACTTTCAGGATCGGTTCTTTTGATTTGTAGAAAATGAAAGAGAAGGGAACAAAGAAATAAAAAAGAGAGATATAAACAAAATAAAAAGGGAGAGAGATTAACTAGTTCAAATTTCTCGTGTGTGTATATTTAAAAAAAAAAAAATGGCCAGGTAACTCTAAGCCTTTCCCCAGTGATGAAATCTTTACCTGAGTGTTACAGCTATTTAGAACATTGGGCAAGAATCAGAAAGTAAACAAAACTCTGAGTAAACGAAATGGATGTATAAAAATCTTTCCTACAACTGAAGGAATGTATAAGGGAGAGTTACTGGGTCTTCACTGATACAAGTTTATTTATCCATATATTACATTCAGTTTGAATACTTTTTTTTAAATCTGATTTTGCAGCCTTTAGCAGGAGTCAGAAAACTTTCTATGAAAGACCAGATAGTAAATATTTTAGATTTTGTGGGCCAGCTGGTCTGTGTCTCAACCATTCAATTCTGCCTTTAGAGTAGAAAAGCAGCCAGTAACAATATGTGTAAATAAATTTACAGGTGTGTTCCAATGAAACTTTGTTTATAAAAGCAGGCAAAGGGCTGATTTTAGCTAGGGGCCGTAGTCTGCAGATCCCTAATATATAGCAATTCAGAAGCATAAAACAAGAATAAGACTAAGGATCAATGGAATAATGTATCGTTTATATTTGTTAAATATACCCATTGTTGAAAGCTTGGAAAATACAGAAAAGTTTAGAAAAGAGAACAAAAATTGTATCATGCCTCAATATAGAGGTACAAATAAATGTTAATTGTGGGAGTTTTTTCTTTTAATCTTTTTTTTCTATTACGTATACTTGCATATTTTTACGTTATTGAAATCATAATATTGATGTATAGTTATATTCTGCCTTTTATTACATTGGTCATATACATTAATTTTATTATGAAATGTTTTAAACATACAATTACAGAATACTATAACAAATACTGATATAATCATCCCTCAGTCCCTGCACTTCATATGAAAGTAGGAGTTTATTAAATGCAAGTGGTGAACATTAAAAGGCAGTCCACGTTAAATGAATCTAAAATTTGAGAATCTAGTATTGGAGTTCTATCAGGGACCATCACATTTTTGAGTTAGATTTTTATTCACATTACAAATTGGAGTCATCTGATTAGACTTCACATTCAATACAAGAATCCCATCTGTAACTTTCTCAGTTACCTGGCCAGATGTTGAGGTGTTCATTAACTGTCAAACCAGTTATCTAATTATATAATCTTCTTTCTTATCACAGGAGCAATTGACATAGGTAGGTCTGCAGATTTACTTCTTTGCCATTTACAGGTTTTAATCACTTCCACTCTCCCTAGTTATTCAGGACTCTCAGCTGGACCACTCTTTCTATCACTGGTGCTGTTTGTAGTGGGCTTTTGCAAACAGTGCTGGAGAAAAACAGATGAAGTAGGTGAGACTAGGACTGAATGATAAGTATATCAGATTGAGAAATAGCTTTAAAACCTGAGGTCATGACTGATTAGGAAAGGGTGTATGTATATGAAATAGGGAATGAAGACATGAGTTGAAGAAAATAGAAAAATTGATTTCTGACCCCCGTCTAGTTCAACTTCTCAGAATTCTAATGAGTAGGAATTACACTGTTAAGACTCTAGTATATTTACACGTGAAGCAAGTTATTTTGTAATAGACTGATCTTATTTACTAATATTATTTTGTTCTTTTTCAGTAGGTGACCATGGTTATGATAATTCTTTGCCTAGTATGCATCCATTTCTTGCTGCCCACGGTCCGGCATTTCACAAAGGCTACAAACACAGCACAATTAACAATGTCGATATTTATCCAATGATGTGCCACATCCTGGGATTAAAACCACATCCCAATAATGGAACCTTTGGTCATACTAAGTGTTTATTAGTTGACCAGTGGTGCATTAAACTCCCAGAAGCCATTGGAATTGTTATTGGTGTGCTCTTGGTCTTAACCGCTCTAACGTTACTCATGATAATCATGCAGAATAAACTATCTGTACCCCAGCCATTTTCCCGACTTCAGCTGCAAGAAGATGACGATGATCCTTTAATTGAATAACATGTGCTGGGGTTTATACAAAGTGTCTTTGCTTAGTCACAAACCCAAGGAAATACCCAAGGTGTTGTAAGTATGAAAAAAAATACTTTGAAAGACAAAGACTTTACATCAAGCATGCTAAAATTATTGTTTTTTTTCCCTTGTGTTTTGTTTTGGTGCTTTAGCTAATACAAAAAATAAATAAATAAATAACAAAAACAAACCCTGACCATGGTAACAATTGCTAGTAAATCATTAGTTAATACCAACTATTCTCTAACTAGAAACATTTGTTTAACAAAAATAGTGCCTCTGTCTTTTTTTCCTTTTGCAATGAAGAGTTAACACATCTTTAGATGAAAATATACCAAACTTAAGTAGGCATGATTTTCTAATCAGTTTTTATATTTATAAATGAAACAATGGAATCTTTATGCAGTTAGTGGATTTTGTGTATCAGGGAGGAAAAGTTTCCTATATTTTTATATTTACCTTTAATAGAGGTTATATCCCAAGTAGGCCTTTGAGTTAGGAAATTTTCTGTGATGGTTAATAAAATCAGTTAAATAAGATCAGTTAAAAGATCTAGTATATAAAGATACTATTTTAAGAGACACTGTTATAAAAGACAAACTAACAAAGAATGTGGGTACAAAGCCTCTATCTTCTCCATTGTCTTTATTAAGACTCTTAAGCTGTTAAAGTCTCAAAACTTTTATTTTTTGAAGATTATTGCTAATAAGAAATTAAGAAAATAGAGAAAAGTACATTTTTCTATTTGTGCTGAATGCCTTTGTGTAAATCTTTTAGTTGTGTATGGGCACAAATGTGCGTATGTATATGCATGTGCAGACTTTATATGACTTAGAGAAGGAGATCAGAGATGGACTGGACCGTAGGCAGGCTTTCACATTCCCATAGAACACAGGTCTCAGGAAAGGTTATATTTGGAGTTCATATTTTTTATCTTCTAATTCGTAAGTTGAAATCATAATTTTTAAAATTCTTTAATATTTGGTACCATTTTTAACTTTCTCATGTTGTTTATTGTAACCAAAGGTATCTGAGTGCTGCAGAAAAATTTATGACCTGATAACAAATCTGGTTTTGATCAGGTCAGAATGAGGAAGTGAGATTTTTATGTTCACCTTTGGGACTCATACCTTAAATTTAAAATAGAATTTAGTATCTTTTGATCTTTTCCATTATTTATATGTTACGTGGTAGGATAAAGTCTCAGCATGGCCTAACATTCTTTAGCCTGAGTGCCAGGTCATACCTTCTAATAATCAAAATTAACATGAAGAAACTGAGTTGTGGCAGACTAGATTGTATCTGTTAGAGGAAAAATTGGATTCACAAACTGTTCATTGGGACACGAGGCAAGCAGTTGATCATTGACATGGTGATCTTTAAAGTTTTGATGGTATAAAATAAATTAGGTAACTGTTTTGCAGATACAAAACTAATCTATAGTAAATACACAGCCAGTTAAATGTTGACTTTCTGTGATGGTTAAGAACAATAGTGCTATTCATTAGGTGTTTAATTCACCCTATTTGGGCATTGCTAATTTCCTAATCCTGGTATCTAATGCCTGTTGTATTTGGGGTTCTTGAGAAGTCTTTCCACATCCTGCGTAAATAGTTCATGCTATTATTGGTCCTAAGTTGACCAATAATAAGAGCAGCATAGTAAATAAATGAAATAAAACCAATAGGACTAATTTTGCTTTTTGACAAATTTTATTTCTGATGTTTTTCCTCACATAAAACTTATCCTAAAGGTTAATAGTTGATCAGAATGAAATAATAGAAATAATAGAAAAATTTCTTTCTACTTCAGTTTCCATTTAAAAAACAAAGAACATTCACATTTAAAGTAGTAAACATTTTTGAAATAGCAGGATATTTTATACTAGTTTAGAGTTTTAGTGACTGCATTAGTTTGGTGGTAATAAGTTTCAGAAGTCTGTACATGGCATCCACCTGCAAGTGGATTTTATATAAGGTGGTTTAGGAAGGATGCCCTGTCAGTGTCTTAACCTTTGGAAAAGAGACATTTACCTATTTGTCTTGTCTTTCATTCTCAAAATGTTAACTTTAATTAAAATTGTAAATTTTATGTATATATTCATGGGACAAGAACAGTATTTAGTCGAGACATTTATATATTATTATACTGAACTTTGTGTAATTCATTTGTATCTTTAAAAGATTATCACTCTTAAAGCCAATGACTCCTCTAGTACACTGAGAAAATCTTTTAGTTAAGCTATCCTTTTACATTAAAGTTTTAGTGTACTTTGTTACATAATTAACTAATATGCTGCTGTGTTTTTGGCTCCAGGAAACATTTAATCATTTCTGACAATAGCACTCAAAGGTAATTGGAAAACTTTTTATTAAGCATTTTTTATTAATTCAGTGAGTGAATTCAGAATAACTACATTTACTTATTACATAGGGATAGTTCTGCTGCTGTCATTAATGTGCAAGTTCTTGTAAACGGCAATAGAATAAAGATTATTTCAGTTGCTGGGTATTATAGGCTTTGTGTTATTGTTCCATTAAGCTTGATATAAGAATTTAAAGATAAGTTATTGGAACATTAAAGGACTAAAAATGCCTTTGCATTGTTCTTGGGTGTCTCCCTCTCTTGCCCATATCTGGTAAGCTTTAAGGATGATTGCATTTAATTCCTCTTATTTGGAGAGTTTTACTTTATTGTGAATACATAAAGCTACAAATGAAGGACAAAGATGAAATAGAAAGTATGTATTTATTGTCAATTCTTAATATAGTGTGTAAATAAAATTGATATGCGCGTGCTTTAAAAAAATTTGTGCCTTAAGTTAAAATAAAATATATTTTGATTGTATTGTTTGAATTCATGACTTTGTTTATGATTAAAAAACTTATATGAATAAAATCTACCAAAACATTTTTACTGTATTGTTAAATATAGAATGCAACATTATTGAATATTTTTTTAATTTTTCACTTTCTTGCACAATATACATACTGTGACAGATTTCAACATGACTTAGTAATACTGCAATAAGCATAAGCATTCATATAGATTTTTTTTTAAACCAGGATTATTTATAACATCTAACTGAATTTTTTAAACAGTGTATAAATATACAGTCCAGCATGATGATGACATCATTGGAAAGCCAGTATAAATTTTGTGGTGCTTCCAGAACTATAATTTATTGGATTACAGCAGAAAGGAAGAAATTTGTAAAAGCTGATTAGAAAACACTAAGGGTAAGGGAGGATTATAGTATTTAAACTCTGTTTTGCACTTTGCCGTAACTGTTTAATGTCTGAGTGTAAATTCAACAAAGTTTCCTCTAGTAGAGCAGTGATTAATTCATTTCCTACTTTCATATTCAGTGAACCCTGCTAGGAACTGAGAAAACGAAAGAATAAAAGGCACTTCCTTTACTCTGGAAGAGAGTTCAGTAGCATTTCAAAAGTGACAAAACTTTATACCAACAAATTACTTATGTGTCTACTCATGGTTAAGCTCTTGCTGCATAGATCTTTAACTCCAGAACCATTTTCCAGGCCCTGTGCTTCAAGTTTGGATGCCAGATTCACCTCTTTTACCTACCATCTGGCCTTCTTGGTGCCTGTGCTTAGATATCATTATATTCCCACACATGCACAAATTGCTTCAGATAACATGTGAGAATCCAAATGAGCATGTTGGGTCCTGGAGTCCTGTAACACACACACTGATCATATATATATACACACACGTTTCCTAATGTGTATGTGTATAGGTGGTTAGTCATTATATTCCCACACATGCACAAATTGCTTCAGAGAACATGTGAGAATCCAAATGATCATGTTGGGTCCTGGAGTCATGTAACACACACACATTTCCTAATGTGTATGTGTATAGGTGGTTAATGTCGAAACTGCTAGGTTCTGTGACTCATGTCTCATGGCCAAAGTAATCTGGCAAAGGTGGTCTTACCCAAAGGGCAAGCCAAACTGATGTGCAGACCATCTATCTTTTCACGTATCGTATACCTCCTTGACTTCTCAAATCTGATTTCAACTGTCAATAAACTGAATCTAGTGAGCTCATCTGCTGACAGCTCTGTAATGATGGTTAACAGATACATGTCTCTGGTTCAGATCTCCCTCCTATGTTAAAGGTCTGAATTGCCAGTGACCCCAATCAGCATTCTTTTCGTATCTACCATGCTTAACTTCACTTTCATAGAGGTGATGGAAAGGATCAATAGAAATTAACCCCAAAATAATTCTAGACAATCCCAAATTACAAATATACATTTTTCTAAAAGAAGTTTCCTAGAGGTCAGACCTAGACCCAGTAATATTGATTTCCATGTTTGAGTTGTCCACTGAGGAGAGTGAATACATTTTTAACAAAATTTCTGTGAAGGCTTTTATTTTTTTACTGTAAAAAGATATAGGAATTACGTTGCCAATAAAATGGTAGATATATAATTCAAACTTTTTTTCTAGAAAGCTGGACGAAATATAAAAGATCTGTGCTATGGCACTGAGGAATTACCAAGAAAGTGGAGAGTCAAGAGGGCGAGATTCAGAAGAAGGAAATCTATAAAAGTGAGCCCCTAATGGAATCTGAATTCTGGAAGAGGCATCTGAGAGGCTGAAAAGCTTAACTTAATCAAAGGTGGCGGGTGGTTGGGTGGGGATAGAAAGAGAGAAAATAGGATGTAATGAAGACAAAAAAGCAGAACATTTAAAAATCATAAGAGCCTACTTTATACTATTTGGCACAAGTGATTTTGAAAATACAGATGAAATGAATAATTCCCTAGGAAAAATGTTGAACAAACTTGATTCCAGTAGAGAAGGAAAACTAAAACCAATTTCTGTATTAAAGATTGAAGAAGTTACAAACTATTGTGCAATAAGAGTATCAGGCCCAAAAAGACAATATAATCTTTTTTAGTGCCTCTATTGGCTTTGATTATTAATGTTACAGTTGCCTCATAAAACCAGTGTGTTAGAAAAAGAAATACACGAGTTTTTTAGGTGATTATAACTGACATAAAATCTGTTAAAAACAGTACTAAAGAAACTACAGATAAAAGGGTCGATATAAGAAGAGGACATAACCCTAGCAAACATATGCATCAACATAGGAACACCTACATATATGAAGCAATTATTGACCAACATAAAGGGAGATGTTGACAGTAATGCACTCATAGTAGGAGACTTTAACACCCCATTGACACCAATGGACAGATCTTCCAGACAAAATCAATAAGGAAACGGCAGTCTTAAATAACACTAGACCAGATGGGACCAATCTCAAAAAAAAAAAAAGGAAAATCAACTGTGTCAATAGCTAAATAGAAATAGACTGAACATTCCAATTAAATGGCAGAGATTGTCAAATGGGATAGAAGAGCAAGATCCAACTATATGTAGTCTAGAGATACACACTTTAAATATAAAGGTGAATTGAAAACCAAATTATATGCCATGTAAACTGTCAGCTGGACTACCTATATTAATATCAGATAAAGTAGTCTTCGAGACAAAATTCCCAGAGATAAAGAGGGACATTTAACGACTATGAAAAGACCAATATATCAGGAAGAAAACAATTAGAAATCTTCACACCTAAAAAAAAAGAACATAGAAGTTTGTGAATCAGAAAGTGAGAGAACTAAAGAGAGAATTCATAATTGAAAAAACATAATTGAAAAATTTAGCACTTCTTTCTTAAGTAATTGATATAACAACTAGACCAAGAAAAAAAATCAGGATATAGAAGACCTGAGTGATTGTATCAACCAGATTGACATAAATGACATTTAGAGAAGATTATAGCCCCAAATTGCAGAAGACATGTTCTTTTCAAGTGCACATGGAATTAACACCAAGATAGATCATACTGAGGACCATAAAATAGGTCTCAGTAAGTAATCTCAAAAAATTGCAATCTTACAAAGTATATTTCTGACTAATGGAATTAAATTAGATTCAATAATAAGATTTAGAAAAACCTTAAATATTTGGAAGTTAAACAATATACTTCTAAATAGAAATCATAAAGCAAGTGAGAAAATAATATTGAACTGATATTGGTAATGAATTTCTAACATACCAAAGTCTGTACTACACAGCTAAGGCAGTACTTAGATGGAAATTTATAGCCTTGAATACCTGTCTTTGAGAGGAAGAAAGGTTCAAAATGATTTAAGCTGCTTCTTTAGGAAGCTAGTAAAAGATGGAGAAAATAATCCAAAGTGGGTGGAAGGAAGGAAATAATAAAGATAAAATTAGAATCAATGAAATGAAAAAGACAAATAGAGAAAATTAATAAAACCAAAATTTGTTTTTTTTTAATATGAGTAAAATTGTTAAGTCCCTAAAAAAGACTAAGAAAAAAAAAAAGAACTAGCACAAATTAGCAATATCAGTAATAAAAGGGACTATCACTACAGATCCTATATAATCAGAAAAAATATTACAAGAATATTATACCAATAAATTTGACAATTTGGATAAAATGTCAAATTCCTTGAAAAATATAATGTTGAAATTGTTACAAAATCAAATGAAAAATTTTAATAGTCACATCTATCACAAAAATGAATGTTATCAAAAACATCCCCTCAAAGAAAACTCCAAGTCCTGGTGGTTTCACTGATTAATTCTATAACACATTTAAGGAAGAAATGATTGTACACAAACTTTTATAGGAAATAGGAAAAAGAAACACATCCTAACTGGTTTTCCGAGGCCAGTATAACACTGGTACCAAAATCTGACAATGATATTAAAAGAAAATCATAGGCCAATATCCCTATGAACAAAAATTCCATAACAAAATATTATCTAATTGAATTCAGCAGTATTTCAAAAGTATAATACACATGAACAAGTGGAATTTATCCCAGGAGTACAACGTTAGTTTGATATTTGAAAATCAATCAACGTTATCTATCATATTAGTAGTGGAAAAAAAGAAATAGAAAAAAATGATTATGTTAATGTGAAAAAAAGCATTTGGCAAAATTCAACACCTATTATTCAAAACAAAACAAGTCACTGAATTTGGAATAGAAGGAAACTTCAAGCTGATATCTATCTATCTATCTATCTATCTATCTACACACACACACATACACACACACACACACACACACACATGCATGCCGCAAATTCCATCTAATATACTGAATTATATATTAAAATATCATAAACCTACACTCAATAGACTGGTGAAATATTAAATGTGTTTTCTCCTATAATCAGGAACAAGCAAGAATGACCACTCTAATCACTTCTATTTAACATTGCACTAAAAGTCCCAGCAAGTGCAATAAGACAAGAAAAAGCATATAAGAATTCAAAAATAATAAAACTGTCAGATCCACAGATGACATGACATACATAGACAATCCAAAGGAATCAGATAAACTAGAAGTGAGCTTAACAAAATTGCTGGATATAAGCTCAATATGTAAAAATCAAGTGTATTTCTATATATTACCAGAAAACCGTAAATGAAAATTTAAAACTGGTATCATTTACACTGGTATCAACAAGCATGAAATCTCTAGGATGAAATCTAACAAAACATATGCAGAAAAATGTTACACAGGAAATTATAACATTGAGAGAAATTAAGACCAAAATAATGAAGGCTATATTATGTCTATAAGTTGGATGATTCAATATTGTAAAGATGGCAATTCTCCTCAAATGATCATGCATCTAAGCAATTCCAGCAGAGTTTTATTTTTCATGGAATTATAGAAGCTGACTCCAAATTTTGTAGAAATGTAGGGAGTCAAGACAATTGAGTAAAAATAAAATGATAGGACTTACTCTACCAGATGTCAAGAGCCATCATAAAGTTACAATAATTAAAACAGTATGCTGGTGACACAAGGATAGACAAATAGATGAACAGATTTGATGACCTTTGTTGAAATGATGAATACATACATATGTGGGTGTGTTAGACATGTCTTATATACCACCTCAAATCCATTCAAACCACCCCTTATTCCAATTTATCCTGGTTTAAACCAGCTTCCCACAGATGCAACCTAACAATGATTAGTCTCTTTCTTTCTGGCCCAGACACTATGACATTGGATGCCTGATATCACACTTGGCATTTGTGCATGTACTATTAGAAGTACTTGGAGTTAATATCCATGTGGGTTTGGAAGTGGATACATGCTTTGCTTCCTTCTTCCATTGCTCAGACAGTCAGTTCTGAGATACATTTCATAAGGTTCCTCTAAAGGCCCCGTGGGATTAAGCACCAGTCACTCATAACAGTGGCCAATTCTCTAACTTATATATGTATATGCTTTCTCTGCATCTCTCTTTCATGCTCTGTCCCTCATGCTTGCTTCTTGGGATCACTTTACAAATAAATTGCCTGCATAACAAGCCTTTGTCTCAGACTCTGATTTGGGGAAAACCCAGGTTAAACAGTAGATCCATATAATATATCTGACAAAAAATGTATACACATATACATCAAAAGACATGTAAAACAATGCTCATCACAGCATTACTTCTAGTAACATCAAACTGGAAATGATCCAAATATCCAAAAACAATACATAAATTGTGGTCTATTCATATAATTTCATGAAGCACTGAAAATAAACCACTGCTACACACAGAACATGGATGAATCTCACATAATCTTGAGAGAGAAAATATATATACTGTATGATTCCGTTTAGATAAAATTTAAAAATAGAGGAAACTTCTATTGTGTTCCTAGTCAGGATAGGGTTACCTGTAAGCAGGAGGGAGGAGGTAGTGACTGGGAAGAGTCTTAAAGGGGTCTTTCTGGTGTGCTGGTCATGTTCTATCTTCTATTTTCTAAAGTAAAGTTACCTGAATTTGCTCATTTATTAGTAATTGGCCACATTTACTATTTGTATACTTTCTGAATGTTTTACTTCAATAAAAGTTAAAATAACAATACATATTACGAAGAAACAGAACAAAAAACACTTTGAAAAATAAAAACTTTAAATATGTAAAAAAAATTAAAGGGCTAAGCCTTGGAGATGGAGTATCTCAAATGGTGTAACAGAAAGAAGAGCTAGAAGATACTGAGATGAACAATCAACCAATTCAGAAGGTTCAACATCCAACTAATAGGCACGCCAAAAAGGGTAAACAGAAAAAGGATTTAAGGAAACTATAAACTAAAATAAACTATGAGAACTTGTTAGACTAAAAAAGATATGAGCATTTAAAATGAAAGGGAACCATGAGTGACAAATGGGGTATCTCTCTTAGTGTAAAATTTGGGGTAGGAGGAGGAGGAAAAGGGGGAGAGAGAGAAATTGACAAAAGAATTCTCAACAGCAACCCTGACAACCTTTTTGAATGACAATGGAATATTATGTCAATGCATTTTCTTGTACAGCTTCTCATTTTTTTCCAGGAGCTTTTATTGTTTTTGTTTTGCATTACCTGCCCATTATGGGCTGAATTGTGTCTCCTCAGAGGTCATTATGTTGATGTCCTAACCACCAAAATGGATCAAGATACCTGGATCCCGACACCGGCTGGCACTAATAATTATGTCATGAAAGTCACTTCACAGCTTTTAAGAGCCCTTGTTTAATCAGGGGGTTGAATGGTCCCTGGCTCTGTGCCTCTTGAGTTTGTCACTCTTAATGGATAGCTGAAAAAAATCAGAACTAGAAGAACTAGGATCTTTATTGGATTTTCTAGAAATGATAGCTTCTTTTAAGAAACTGAAATTAATAATAGGATCCTAGTTTTACCTTAAGAGGTCAGAAAGCATTTTGAAAAGCAATTTTTTCCCCCTCTTTATTTCCCCCTGCCCCACTTCCACCCCTGACCCATGGATGTTGCCGTTTCCCCTTTAGAACTGGATCTCTAAAGGCAGGCTATCCCCTCCCTCCCCACATGCTCTTGGTGTGGGCCTGCCTCCCAGGGCCTGGCGCCCCTGGGCCTGGCACCCCTGTGATATGGTCTGTGGCTTCACCTGGGATGCGAACCCAGGACCTTCTGCATGCAAAGCAGATGTACTAACCACTACACTATGGAGCCACCCCCTGAAAAGCAATTTTAAATTTATTTATTCATTCATTTTCAGCAATTTTAAAGTTAAATGGCAGGTGATAAAGGGAGAAATTGCAAAACACACTGAATAAGAAAAAAATTTTATCAATTAATTGTACAAAATAGCTGATGGAAGATGTTGAGCAAAAAGGGTGAGCTGGGGAGAACTCCATTCCTCTGACCTTTTTAAAATTATTTTCAATTAGTAAGATTAGCTAGCCTAAATTTTACATCTATGTGCTAATTTTTGTTCACTGTATACAAAGTATGAGCATGAAGACATGCATGCAGGTAAAATCAAAACAACAAAAAAGCTATCAAAGGATGATAAGTGACTAGATTTTCACAGCAAAGTTTAAAATTTTATTTTCCTTCAGGTAAACTCTCCTGCTGATATTTACAGGAAAATAAGTTTCTGTAAATAGAAGAAACCATTCAATAATAAAAGCTTACTATCAGAATTTTAATGATTTCACCAAAGTTACAGAATTTACTTTCATCTAAGGTAATAGCACCTTCTGAAATGAATTTAATGAAACAATTAATTTAAATGTACAGATAGCACTTGAATAGTAATGCTTTTAAGTAGACAAATTTTATCTTTTAGTTGTTATATTGGCATCTCAATCACACAGGTAAGTTCATAGCTACAAAGCAAGCCAATGTGACTGGTCATATTCTAGAATGTCTAATCTAGAGTTCAGATTTCTTGAGGAGTTTGCTACCTACCATCTAACTTCTCAGCTTTTGAATCCATAGTTTATTTTCAGTGATTCCATTCTATCCTATTAAGAGGTTATATCATAAAATGAGAATGAGGTGCTAACATTTTTTACTGGTATCATTTTAAAAATAATTAAGCCACCTCATTTTAGGAAGCACTTACATTCAATTGTATTTTTAACCATGCCATTTTTATTCTTTAAATCTAAGTTATCCTTTCTTTCTGAAATGCCTTTTCCACTTTTCCAATTAGTCAGTTGATATATAAATATACATGAAATCACAGTACTTTCTATGGGCCATGTGTCTATAAACTGGCTTCTACTTTCCTCAAAGAAAACTGTTCTTTCTGAGGCTTCTTCTTTCTTCTAAGAAACCGTAGGTAACATCTCCCTCTCTCCAACCCGGCTACTTAAAAGGTCCTCTAGGTTGGAATGAGAGGAGCTGAAATGACCAGGCAGGTGAAAAACTACCGAGAAGGAAAAGACTATTTGTGAACTTGGATTCATCTTTGATTCCACTGAGCACCTGGGGAGCAGGTGTTCCAATATTTCATTAAACAAAGCTACAATCTCAGCTCTTCTTATTTCAACACCTGTTACTTCTAGGAGTTATTTTGCTAGTTTTTGCTATTATGCACCCTTCAGCACTGTTCTGGGTACACTGTGTACTATGGGCCTAATTTTTCCCCCAAGCTCTACAAGGATTGAGTGGCCTACACTTTGAGTTTATGCTCTCTTGCAAGTCTGGATCTTCAAATATTTGTATCTAAAAGATGCTTGTGCTCTGTTACTATGAGTTACCAGAAAGAAAACAAACATTGTTTTTACCTAATTTAACTTTTAATGTGATTAATAGTGATTTAGTTTTCAAAGAAGCAAATAATTATAGAACAAGAGAAAACATTGCTGAGATCATGTCTTATCTCTAATATCCAGGCCACTGCTGGACTACAGAGGGAAATGTATATTTATGGTGTTATAAAAATTAGAGTAAAATGACCAATCAGGAAATACAGCCGCATGATTTTATGACAGAAACAATATATTTAGAATAAATGTGTCAGTAATTGAATCTTTTGGGGAAAATAAAATGAAAACCCATGTCCTTTGGAAAGAAATATGACAAGGAATGCCCATAGATTCGTCCTGCTGTTAGGAATGCGTCTCTCCAAAATTTAATGTACAAATTTAATTTTCAACAGTTTTCACTTTTTCTTGCTCTCCCACTTTAAAGAGATAGATTTCTATATTAATCAGGAATTATTAGAATTTCATTCGGTTTGAATGACAAATAACAAGTATTCTGTGACATGGGTGCAAATAGTTGTCTTTTTCAATCAAGTTATAGGATAGTTGTCAATAAAGTGCATTTCACATAAAAGTACCCATTAGGAGAGTAATTTAAAGTGCAATATATACTTTAAATAGTGCAAAGTTACTAAATATATACATTATATGTGCCAAGTACAAATAAAGCAGGATCTTATCTACCCCTGGACCAGAAAGGAAAATGGAAACATAATTCCACATTTTTAATTATTTGCAGATATATGTATTTTGGTGCATTTGTGTGTATTCCTGTGTGAGTGTGTGTTTGTGTGTATGTGTTTGTGTGTGTGTGCAAGTGTGTGTGTGTGTGTGTGTGTGTGTGAGAGAGAGAGAGAGAGAGAAAGAGAGGGGCAGGCTGTGTCTGTATATGCATGTAACTGCTCATTGGTCTGTGCAAATGTCTGAAAGTGGTTTCCTAGAAATTGAAACCTTTAAGCACTGCCATAATTAGGCCATCTCCACTTCAGAGTAGCATTAGGCTTGTAATAATGGTTGAGCTATTTCAGCCTGCATATCTGGTAAGGCAGGTATTTGACTGCAAATTAAATGTTTAATGAAAACTATAAAAAATACAATAACTATAATGCTACCAAGAGAGATCCCTATGAAATAAGCATACGACTCCTCTTGCTCATATTTTCTTGGTTTGACACTACCATGGAGGAGCGTAGGACTCTGTGTGTAAGGAATTGGTCTTGGAGCTGCTGAACTGAGAAGATCCTGGACATTCTTCAGTGATCCGTTATGTGGCATGGAAGTGATATTGAGGAGGTGGCAGAGCAGTGGATAAAGATCTGTGGAGTTCATGGCTTCTTTTGTAAAATTCTTTTTGAAGGCAGGACCGTGGGCTAAAAATATTGGATGCATTTCTGCTAATGCATTGTCATAACCGTGGTTGCCTACTGTAAAGATAAAATGCATGAATAAGTTAGCCAGCCAGAAGGCATTAAGATGAAATAATTGTTGTATTGTCAAAGTCTGAACAAGTCAACACAAATTCTATCCAATTCGACTTTTAAAATAAAATAATCATTTAAAGACAATCTTTGCTGTTGTCAACATCACAATTCATTTCAGGAAGTGAAAAGTCAAATGATCACAGATCTTTTTCAAAGGCCAAGCAGCAGAGGAAGAAAGGTAAAGAGCAAAGCTGAGACAAGTCAGGGGAAAATAAAACTAATTTGTTTTTGGTGGCAGGTAAACTAATAGCAAATAGGTAACTACTATGTTCCAATTATTGTTCTAAAGATTATTGCTCTTTAGTCATGAAGATAATGAATTCATAATTACTAACAAAAGGAGAAAAACAATAAAAAAGAAAAACAAAAGACATCACAAAAACCAAACCTCTAGTGACAGCTACAATCCACTACTGAAAAATAAAGGTCAAGACTTGTGGGTAAAATCCTGACTTTGGTGGTTCAAATCAGGATCCAACTTAGCATTGTGTGCTTTAGTACAGATACAAATAAAATAGAAACTTGAGGAGTTTTCTGACTTATCAAGTGATACAAAATTGAAGGATGAAAACTCCTGAATAATAAAAGCTACATTTTAAAGGCATGTGTGCCTAGCATAATATCAGGGTGCAAAGGGGAAGGAGCTACTGCAGCTAAGATGGCAACCTAAGAAAACCGACAGTCTTTATTTTAAAGGTGGTGAGAACAATGACTAGCAAATCAGTCTCTAGTACCTATACCACTACAGAGAAATATGCAATGGGAACAGAACATTAAAAAAAATCCTAAATCAATTTTTCCGAAAGTCATAAACTGACCCATGGTCATCTCCTCAAAGTAATTCCAAATATGCCTGGCCAAATCCAACTAAAGAAGTCTTTCTAAATGCCATGATTCTTTCAAATTTATTCAAGGAAAAATAATGCTGGATTTATGAACTCATTTATAATTATCTGCCAGGGTACTGTGCTATTCTATTTAGTTAATTGCTAACATTAACACTGGGAAATATGCCATTATATAATTTGTAATTGATTGAGTGATTGCTATGTTCATTTCTATAAGTTGGTATCTAGACCCTTAGATATAAGATAATTCTCTTATATCTCACTTTTTACTAGAAAATTAGATTTGAAATGAAGTCATTATGACTTATAAAACCTTTCCCATGTTTTGAAGTGGTAGCCCCTAGCATAAATGCTTGATCCAGTAGACAATATTTAATAAGGGATGCCTAGGGCAGTGGTTCTCAAACTTCAATGTGTCTGAGACTGCTGGGGCGAGGGGGACATGTAAAAACAGATCGCTGGGCCCTACTCTCACAGTTTTTAATTCAGGTCTGGGTTGGGCAAAATAATTTACATTCCTAGTAAGTTCCCAAGTGGTTTGGATGCTGCGGACCCAGGGAACACATTTAGAGAACTGCTGCTTTTGGACATTAGAGCTTAATCTCTTGCAGAAATCAGGCTGAGGAGGACTGCAGTGGTTAGTATGTTGTTGAATAAATGAACATAATGTAAATAGGAGCATTAGGTTTTCTGTCAAAAATAGATTTCACTGATCCATTGTATATTTGTAGCTCACCAAACCAAATTTCAAGAGAGCCCCTTACATTCATTTTAACTGTGAAGTTTTGAGTAGCCCATCTAGCATAGGAGCTACCTGCATGATACACGAAAAAGTGGCAATTATTCTCATGGCCAAAGAAATCATTTTTAAAGTTCTTCTTAAAACAGTTCCCCTGGTGTGATTAAATATTGGTTTGAAGATCATTATCTGTATTTAAAACCAGTTTAAGAACCAGGAACCATGTACCTATAGAAATTATATGACATAATCTATCACTATGACTTATATACATATTACAAGTGCCATTGTCAGGCAACCGCTTTTCTTTTCCCCAATTAACACGATAGGAACCCAGTTCTACTTAAAGGGACATTTTTGTACATCTTAATATATATCAAGGACCAATGCCCAAAAAAAGCATTTGTGGCGGGGGGTGGGGGGGAGTGCATTGGTCTTTGATATATACACAATGTGATTCCTTCAATATTCAAGTAACAGAGTAGAAACAAGTTCCAGTGACCTGATCAGTAGTGCATACTATTACCTAAATCGATCAGGAAACTCATGCCAGGTAGTCTAATAGAGGGAATTTAATGTGGGGACTAGTTATAAAAGGGTTGAAGAGATGAGAAGCAAACATGGGATGAGCTTATTCAGTGATTAGGAACAGTGAGAGCCTGTACGGCCCCCAGGGATGGAGTGACAGAGGAAGAGGTGGTGGTACCAGAGCCCAAAAGACAGGGCCACTTAGAAGGAGCTGAGGCCATAGAGAAAGACACTGTCCACATGGAGCTGAGATCACAGAAGAAATGAAGCCATCATTAGAGACATAGCCTGAGGACAAATACCCCAGCTTCTCCCTTCCTCTTGGCTTTCAAATTTCTGCCAGGGTCTTTTTCCATAAGTCAAACCTAACCAGAAACCAGTTTGCAAAGGAGCCTGGGGAATTTAGTCTGTAGGGTTTGTCATTGGTGACACAAAGTAGAGCAGAGAAAGGGCAGGGAGCTTGAGAGCAAATATGCAAATGGCAGACACAATAAGAAAAATACTGGGCATGATTTTTCCAAAGCTATTTATAAAAAGAGAAAATTATTTCTTTTTGCCTTATTTTGTGTGTTTGAATTTTAAAAGGAAGTTCCATCATATTCTAAATTTAATCAGTGGCAATATCTCCAAAATTATATTACTAGGTATTAGGAAAACACATCTTGATATATTATTATTCTCCATGACATTCACTTCTTTTTAGAAATGTTTCCAAGGATCAAAGCTGGCCTATATTTGGTAAAACCAGAAGGGAGAAAAAAACAAACAAACTAGAAAGCTGCAATTTCGAATAAAAATAGAGATTAAATTCTTATGAAGTCAGAATATAAAACAGATACAGAATAATTCAATTTATAAATGTCAGTTATGTTTTTCTCAAGAACATAATGATTATAATTAGCCATATAGGTCACTGTGCATATTTTTGGTCTAATGGCTTCAAAAGAAGTAAATATTTCACTTTTAGGAGTTTACCTCTTTTTAAAGCTCCAAGAATCTTAAATTTGCTATTAATGTATGATACTAGTTATTCAACGGGAAAATAAATGGCTGGCTGTATCATCCATAGCACACACTTTAGCAAACGAAGATGCAGAATGAAAAGCAATACTGTAATATACTCACACAAAAAGTCATCTGACTTATTCTGTAAAATATACCACCCTTCGTCAGCCACTACTATGATTGGTTGAATTCTATTATTATATTTGTAGTGCCATCTTTCTGGAATCTCTTCTTTTTTGTAAACAGTAAGATTAGGATGAGCATGAGCTAGTGCTTCATAGACTTCATCAAATTTACCTAAAAGAGAAGGGAGAACATGAGGCATTCAGAATAAGACACTCGCAGTCACAATCAAAGAAACAATCATGGCAATAGAGGTCAATCAATGCTGACACTCCATTGAAGTAAAAAGCCAGCAAGCTACACACAATGAAATATAGCCAGACACTTTGGAACTCCCATCTTGAGGAAAGAATCTTGAAAGGAGAAACAGAAATAATTCATCTTCTCTTGTAAGTAAGTTCACTGTATAGAATTAAGAGAACATTTTCTAGAACCAGAAATCTCTAATTTGAGATGTCTTAATCACACACACACACACACACACACACGTACTAATTAGTCATGTACATATTTAGGTGCTAAGTAAAATGTCTGGGGCATTTCAATACCCAAACTAAGAGTTACATTGGTAGTTAGGAGTGCAAAGTAGAGAATCTCTAGGTAAGAAAATATGAAAAGTGGAGAGTGAGGGCTGGGAAAGGCCTAGAGGTGGCACACACACACACACACACACACACACACTAATTAGTCATGTACATACTTAGGTGCTAAGTAAAATGTCTAGGGCATTGCAATACCCAAACTAAGAGTTACATTGGTAGTTAGGAGTGCAAAGTAGAGAATCTCTAGGTAAGAAAATATGAAAAGTGGAGAGTGAGGGCTGGGAAAGGCCTAGAGGTGGAAAGCAGACTATAACAGAAAAGTTTTTTAAAACCCTGGAGGTGTTATAAACGTACTCTCTATAACTTCAAATGCAGTAAACCTGGGTACCATAGTCACTCCTTTTCTTGTTTTTCAAATCTATTTGGTGGGGGTTCCTCCCTGCCTCCCACATAAGGCAACACCATACCAATTTTATAAGGAAAATGGAAGAGTTAATGTGATTTTCTTAAAAAACAAAAAGCTTGCTGGTTTATATCGAATTTGTTGAAAAGTTTACGTGTAGGTGGACATGCATATTTTAACATTCAGTTTTCTATGATCCTCTTAATTCCCCTAGGAGGGACAGAACTCTCATTTGTGAAGTATTCAGCTTTCCAAAAACTGTTCTCTCATTTGACACCTAGCCAGCCCTAGGAGGTGATAAAATAAAAGTCAGAAGAGCAGGCCTGAGTCTTGCTCTGCACATACATTGAGATCTGGGGATGTAACATGTAGGTGACAGGTATGAGGCTTACAGGAGAGGTTTATAAAAAGTTCAAGGTATTATTACTTCCTCTACTTATACGTAAGAAAAAGAAATTTCACATTGACCAAAGCTTTTTCCTTCCCACACTCCATTGCTTTCTAATGGAGCAGGGCCTAACTAAGGCTCTATAGAAAGATTTAGGGCCTGAAATAACTGTAATTGCATGCAAATTTTGTATGTATCGACCCATCTCAAGTTTTCTGAGAAGGAAAGCTGTCATTTTCATCATATTTGATGATTCCAAATAGTTAAATACATAGAGAGCATCAATTGCAATATTCTAGCAAAGAGTGAAAAATTAGACTCCAAGTGATACCATCAGGTTGGTGGTTAGAGCAAATAATATCCTGTTAGCATATTTTCCAGGGAAAATATGGGGCATCCTGTATGCTTAGCTGGTTCCTTCAGATAAGCACCTGCAGATACCCCCAAAAGAAGCAAGAAAAGAACTGGCTCAAACTGCTTAGGGTAGCTATTATGAATTTAAGGTGACCAGGAGCTCATTATAATAGTAAAATCCCCACATTTGGGAGGAGTTTGGATACTATTTTCTGAACATGTGCCCATGAAGAGGCATGACCTGCTTCCTTCTGCGCCTGTGTCAACTCAACACCACCCCCTTACATGCTATGATGAAAATTTCCATCATGAATATGTATTAATTGACAGGATAAAAGCACAGGGGCTCTCCGCTTCCAGGAACCACAGCTTTGGAAAGTATCCCCTATAGGCTTTTTATCTGCTGCAAATAAATTTTGTTTTGTGTGGCAATCACTCTTGGTGTAATATCTGATTCCCTGCTCACCAAGAAGAGAACCCAAGTTCAGTTCGGTAACAAAAGAAAGAAAAAAAAAAGAGTGAGATTTTATCTTTTCAGAGTCTGAATATTAAATTCCATACTATTACCATGACACGAGCAAGCATACTTTAAAGGCATAGAAAAAAAAATTCCCCACTCAATGGCACTGGGCATGCGCAGACCAAGTCTCAGACCACCACTCTGTCAGACTTACCTTCTTTTGGCAAGATGGCTGCTACTGGAGATTGGTCAATCAGGATATAGTGGTCTTTATCCAGATATTGGTCAAGTTCTATTACTCTTTCCTCAGAACACTGGGTCATTCCGTGGTCACTTGTGATAACTAGGTTGAGAGTGTTCCATAACTTGGCGTTTTTCAGCATTTGTATAAGGTATCCTAACTTGTTGTCAATATCTGAAATGACAGGTCCCATGAGTGGACTGTCAGGTCCCAAATGGTGGCCCATGTCATCAGGATCTTCCCAATAGAGAAGACCAAGATTTATGGGCTCTTTTGATGTAAACCATTCAATAATTTTGGCAACTCTATCTTCAAATGAAACTGACTCGTTGTAAAGCATGTAGTGAGTAGGAAAGCTCTCATGTATTTTTACATCTGTTCCAGGCCACATGGCTGCACCACTAGTATGTCCTGCCCTCTGATTTGTGACCCATATTGGAGTTGCTTCTTCCCAAAACTCAGAATCATAAATATTCATGTTATCCAAGGAGAAAGATTTGTTCAGAATAGGATCGAACATGTCATTTGCAACAATCCCATGATTCTCTGCAAAGAGGCCAGTTACCAAAGTATAATGGTTAGGGTAGGTCTTCGTAATAAAAATATTAGTAACTTGCTTCACATGAACACCATATTTCATAATATAATGAAAATGGGGTGTCGGAACTCTATATAAGTAATCCCAACGGAATCCATCAAATGAAACTAGTAGAACCTTTTGCTGGTCTGGTGAAAGAGAAAATGTAATTGAAAGTGTTAATGCAGCAAGTATGAAGGCCTCCAAGAGGAGTTTTGAAGTCATATTCAAAGTACTTGATCAGTTCAATGTAAGATGATCTGTATAAAAAAAAATATATAAATTAGTAACAATAATTTTGTTTTGTGTACTTTACCCAAAACTGAGAGCGATGATGCTTAGTAATCCCAGTTATATCATAAATTATAGCCCAAAAGGATCATGTCGTAGAACTCCATCTTAAACAACAGACCTGGGGCTACCTGCATAATAAAGCTAAGAAGTTTTGTTGCATTAAAAACTTTCCAAGAATTTATCAAAAATCAAAACATTCCTCAAAGGAATTATTTAAATAAGCTTCCAAATATCATTTTAAAATATGACATAATTTACATATGACTTTTTAGAAACATTTTCAGATTGACTCAGACTTCTGTAGCCAAAGACCTGTGAACATATCTCTATATATTTATTAAAATTAATGGGGTCACATTGGTTAATAAAATCATATAGATTCCAAGTGAAAAATACCTGTGAACATAGGTATCATTGTGGTTAGACCAACTGTAGGAACCTAGCAACAAGGAAGTACCATTAGCAAATCCAATAATGCTTTTAAATATATATGTCCATATATATTTAATACGTATGTGTGTGTGTGTGTGTGTGTGTGTGTGTGTGTGTACCTTGGCTTTTTCAAAGCCAAGGCTTATGTTTGGTTTATCATGGTTAGAGGTGTTACTAGAGAGGAAAAAATAAATGAACTTGGTTTCTTGAAGTGACATCAAATTTGTGACATTCAAATGTATTTGTGAAGTGTAATCTACATTCATTTAATAATCAAGTCACAGCCTTCTCTAAACAGATTCTCAACTAAGTATAAACAGAAACCCAATTTTGAAATTTGATGTTGACCTTCCTAATGTCAAAATTTGTTACATTGAATCTTGTCAGTGATACCTGTAGAAAAGGCACTTCCCAGGTTAAATAATGTCTTTGGACCAAGGTTATTGGTCTTTTAAAAAATTTCCGTATATTTCTAAAAAAGTTTTTATTCTATTCAAGAAAGCTAATAAGAGGCAATATGAAGAAACAATACATAAGTAAATTTTGTCAATTCTCATAGGACTTGCAAATCTATTGTTCTCTCCTTTTCCTGTCCAATAATTCTGTACTGTTTATTTTTAAATCATGATTTCACCATACCTAGAACATCACTTAAACTGAAATTGTCTTAGGTATTGGTCTCCAGACAATCGTTCAAAATTAAATTTAAAAAATTCTCCAATGGCAATAATGTTTCCAATTCGAAGGAACATTAACAATCAGTTCCAGTAGGGAAATGCAAATATATTTACTAACATATGTGGATGAAGATGGTGGTTCCTCCCTCATTCTCCCGCTCCTTCACCTTCCTAAGACAAGACTAATATGAATCAAATATAAGACTAGAAAAAGAATCGACTATTTGAAACACCTGATTTTCCTCTAAGTAAATCGTTCAGCAGCTATGGTAAGCAAAACAAAGGAAAACAAAAGCTAAGTGTTGTCTAAAGCTTAGGAATGTTTGGTAAGCAGAACCAACGTTATCACATCCATTACATGAAGCAATAAACAAAGGTGGGGGTGGGATGAAAGAAATCTCAGATTTCTTTCTTTTTCATACAAAAAAATACTGCACAGTGCGGCGGAATCCCTACCTCTGGGTCCAGAATTCACTGGGCTGTTTTCCAATTCCTCCTCCACTGCAATCCTTCCCCCACAGACAGCCTTGTAAATCTGTAGGGAAGGGGCGCCAAGAACGCGAAGAATAGGGAAAGTGGAGGAGGAGTATGTGTGTGTAGAACGAATAGACGTCAAAAAGGGGGCGATGTTTCGCCCCATCTTCTCCACAGGCATTCCATCCTAGCCACTGGGAAGGGTCGCAGCGTAGGGTACGCCCACCGAGGCCGACAGATGTCCTAATGTGGTGTGTGTGTGTGTGTGTGTGTGTGTGTGTGTGTGTGCGCGCGCGCGTGTGCGCGCCCGCGCGTGCGCGTGCGCAGTGTAACTGGGGGAGAGTTTTGGGGAACCCACAGGAGTCGTGTGGGTCCCCTGGAGGCAATCTGCCCACTCCCCTGGACTCTTACCTTCGTAGCGACCGGGTGGGTCAGTCCGCATTGGATTGGGGCAATGGGAGGGGAGATCTGGAGAAGGCTCCCTCCGGCAGACCCAGGGCAATAGCCGTGAGGTGTCGGGAGCGAAGGGCACTTCTTGGACCCGCAGCCGCACACCTGCACGCAACCTTGGAGCAGAGCACCTGACCAGCACCGCCTCCCTGCTGCAGGCCCCGCCTCTTGGACCTCATTGGCTACAGTAAAGATTGTTATCTCTGGGGGGCTCCTGGGAGTCGCTGCATGGCCTGTCAATCAGCGGGAGCAGGGTGGGCGCTGCCAGAGTTTAGAGGATGGAGGGGGCCGATGTCCTCCAGAGCAAAGGGCTTGCGCGGGCCCAGCTGGGAAACTCGAGGGGCTAGGAGACGAAGACTCCTAGCTGAGGTTTTCTCTCTGCCTGGTCACCAAGCCTTTCCGCAGTGTGCCTTTTCTAGACGGGCAGTAGTGCTGTAGTCATCGATGCAGAGAGGCTGTAACGCGCGATCCCAGGGGTTTGTGTGCTCACTATTTTTCTTAAATACTACTTTTATTCTCTTATCTGTTCTCAAGTGTTTTTGTGTGTGTGTGTGTGTGTTTTTTTTTTTTATCACAAACTGGTGACACCATACCCTGGGCTTTACCCTAAGGAACACTACAGGATGTCTTTGGAACGAAATTTTCTTTAATTCTTTTTCTTTATTAGTTTGTGCATCTGGGCACTCTTCAGTTTATGGTTTTCCACACGTGGGATGGAGATTAAAAGGGAGGCTGGTTTCTGTGTTTAGTCAGACCCAGTGACAGTGAAATTGTACAGGTCGTTCCGAGTCTCCAAAGCCTGGTCCTTTGAAATTGCCCAAACTTGGAACGGGTGGTCCCACATTATCAAACCTTATCCCCCCTAAAATAGGCCAACCTTACGTTCTCCTAAAACACTCAAAGAACAGCTTATGCTGATTAGAGAGTGGAGGTAGGAAAAATGGCCTTTTACACAGGTCACTGAACATTGCTGGACTCTGTTCAGATGACGCACTGCCTTGCTCTGCAAACTTTTTGTGGAAGGCACGATTGTATTCTCCAGTTACCCCTGTAAAATAGGCATGGCACAGCCGTTAACCACAGTACTCGGAAGATGACTCATGAGGGGCTCAGTGAGTGCCACATGCACTTCCCAGAGCTCCATATAATGATATCTAGTGTTCGATTGGTGGGCTTGTTAATGTAACTCATGTTGCTAATGGGGGAAAAAATGAGGCTTAAATAGTGTAGATAGAAAAATGATTATACAAACATGAAATCCTGCTTACACATCTGTACCACCCCTCCTGCCCCGCCTGTTACCTGAATTTCTGTTCAATTGCAATAACTACTCAGCAAATTATGTTAGCATAAGCCACAAACTGATATTGACTGTAGCTTTTCCTTTATTTTGTATTATTGAACTAATATAATTATCATTGGGCTAATAATTTTTTTTCTGAATAATGGAGTGACAGAAGAATCAACTTTTTTCACAGGTTTTGGGGTAGGGATGGGGATCCCTCTGCCTTCCTAAAGAAGTCTAATTGGGATCTTAGAATAGTTTTTTCTTCCTCAGGAGCCAGAAGAAGTTTGTGCTGAAACTGAAATATGGTCTGTTCCTTATGAAATAGCCAAGACTGGCTCTGCCACAGAAATTTTGTTTTCAAAACTTTCAAAACCGCATGATAGGGAAAATGAACTAATAATTTTACAATTTTAAAAATCTGTAAGTTCACAATAATATATTATACCACAAATGACTGAACTAAAAGAAAGTATCTCTTAATCCTTTATAGAACATTCTGAAAAATGTGTGTCTCACATATTTATCAGCCATGCGTTAGGAACCTTTGGGTTTGATTCTGGACTGAACCTTAATTCTTGATAAATAGTAGGTCTTCGCTGATTTGGACTCATTAGTAGAAGTTCAGTCCAATGAGTAAAAAGATGAATTATAGATTATTCAAAGACTTAGTCCAGGTATTTTTATGTCTATCAGTAATTTAGCTGCTAAGAATATATGTATATTAATTAGAACTATATCTTCACACAAATAATTATGATTTTATCCACTGAAAGCCTTATGTAAGTCAACTATACCCTTATAAACCTCTTTGTATTATTGTATTTTATAAATTATATTTATAGTGTATTATTTTCCTAGGGCTACTGTAACAAACTACCACAAAATGGTTAGCTTACAACAACAGAAATGTATTCTCTCAGTTTTAGAGGCTGGAAGTCTGAAATCAAGGTGTCACCAGGGCCACACTCCCTCCAGAGCTCTGCTTTAAGGAAGAATCCTTCCCGTCTCTTCTAGCTTCTGGTAGTTTCTAGTGTTCCTTAGTTTATTGCAGCATAGCGCTTATTGTTGCCTCCAGTGTTATATGATGTCCTCTTTGTCTCTGTGTCTTCACATAGGCTTCCATCAGTCATGGAATTAAGGCCCACTTTAACCCAGTAAGACCACCTCTAAACTTAACTAGTTATATCTGCAGAGGTTCTATTTTCAACAAGGTCACATTCTGAGGTTCCAGGTAAATGTGAATTTTAGAGGGACATTATTCAACTCAGTGCATGTAGCCAGCAGAATGTTCCATTTTATAGCCCAGGCTAGATCAAAAATTCCTTAATTATTATCAAAATGGCTCAAATCAAGAAAACTGACACCATCTATGACACGAATGTAGAGCAACTGCAACTACCATGCATTGCTGGTGGGAATGGAATAGCCACTTTGGAAAACGGTTTGGAAGTTTCTTATAAATTTAAATATGTACTTATCATACAATCCAGGAATTTCACTCCTAAGTATTTAGCCAGGAGAAATGAGAAAGGTATTCTTTCAAAAACTTATAAGCAAATTTTAGTAACAGTTGTATTCATAATCGTTAAAAGCTAAAAACAACCTGAAATATCCTGCAACCGTGAACAGATAAATTGTGAATAGATAAACTAATCAGTCTAGGTTGTGCTAATGCAGGCCAGAGACAGAGTTGTCTTTTGGTATCTGGCGTGAAGCCTATTTCAAAAGTATTCTCAGAAGAAAGCAAGTACAAAACCGTACATGTATTTGTGGTGTATGGGGTGAAAACATTAGAGGCCAAAACTGCATTCTCATTTCTTTGTAAAGAACATGTCTCTTAGAAACTTCAAAGGAGTAAGTTTAACCTCACCATTTATTTTGAAAAATGTTGGCTTATCATGGGTATTGTAATTCTGCAAACTTACCATGAGTGTGGGATGACCTAAAAAAAAAAAAAAAATATATATATAT
>NW_006494614.1:38567222-38574886 GCF_000325575.1 Pteropus alecto | reverse complement strand
TATATTGCCCTACTCCCAGATCAAAAAGACATATTTTCCACTCTAGATATTTACATTTAAAATGTAAATGTAAACAACCTTTGCAATTATTACGTAGCTTGAGAGTGCACTGGGTTCTTTGGTAAGTATTACACTTTATGAACAGGCAAAACAGGTAGAAATTGCTTTATGCCTTTATGACTTTCTTGACATGGAGGGTAGGGAAAACAGTAGGAGGATATTCCTCACCCCTTCCTGTATGGCTGTAATTTTATAATTGGAAATTCATCCTTTGTCTTAAAGCCTTTTCTACCGGGAGAGATGCTAGATCCACCTCTATTAGCCTTTTTCTCATGTGTGTGTGTGTGTGTGTGTCTGAGAGAGAGAGAGAGAGAGAGAGAGAGAGAGAGACTGACTAAGTCTATTGATTCACTCAGAGTAGTATAATTTGTTGGGGAGAAAGGCCCTGAGAGGAATGGGTCAGTAGGTTGAGCATTTTCTTTTGAGAGGTGACTAAATATATTGGGTGCCCTAGAGTAATGTGAAAACAGAAAAAGAAAATAAAAGGAGCAAACCCAAAGCCGACATCTCTCATAATTTGTTTAAACTTAGTTCTGCTCTTTAACAGTCATTAAACAGCAGATCACCAAAGGGAACTATAAAGTCATAGGTGGCAAAGAGGATATTTGTCTTCAGAGGCACTCTAAGCTTTTCCTTCATTTTTTAGAATAGCATTTGATCTAAAATATTCATATGAAATGTTAAAATTCATCTAAAATTCAATATTTCATGAAATTTTCTGATATAAAATCCTTGAGACCTTCGTATTCTTTAAGTCACTTTCATCTTTTTTCATCCACACCTGTTGTAACCTATTTTCTGATTTCACAAAGGACTCCATTCCCACCACACCTTGCTATGAGCCACCTGCTGGCCTCGTTCTTTCTCTGCTCTCTAATGGGGACCCTATTTCAGAGGAGAGACGATCCAGGTGAATGGATTTTTATTGATTCATTCATCTATTCTTGCTTAGAACCAGAGACGTATGCATGTCTGGGCTTATTGGCCAGAGTTAGCTGTGCTATTCATGGTAGTGGGGCAGAATAAACCTACTGACCCAACTGTACAGATATTTAACCTGTTATTTTCTAGTGTACAGCTTTATAGTGATATAATTTATAATTTTATAATTATAGCATAAAATTCACTCATTTAAAGTACGTAAAGTATAAAGTATGCCATTTAAGGTCTCATTGGCCTGCTTTTGCCAAGTAATGTAACTAAGAATGACCATTCTATGAAAGTCAACCAAATGTTCATTCACAGGATAAAAATAAAGTAATAAGACTATTTTACATTTGTATAGTGTTCGATCGTTTTTGAATTACATTTTGAAGACCTTCACCAAAATTACTGTTTCTCATGGCCACAAATTATTTTCACTGTGAATGAGTGATTTAACCAAAGCTATATATCTAAAATTTTTAATTAAGAGCAAAATATAGTAATTTTTGGAAGAGAGAAACAAACAGAAGTGACATAGAAATACATAAGACTGAGAAATTAGCTCTTGAAGAAGACGTTGGGATTTCATGGCAGTAGTAGGCATGGAGAGTAGATCATAGAAAGGATGGTATTCAAGCAAGGTCTTGAAAGATGGGCAGGATTTCAACAGAGAAGATAGATCTGACCAAGATGACTGTAAGCAAAAACAGGGGGTGAGAAAGTTCAAGGTATAGTTAAGTGAATAGAGACCTCGTATTAGAGGGCATTGAAAGCTGTACTGGGGATTAAGAGTCGTCTGTGTGGGCAGTAGGGGACAGCTGAAAGTTTTTGAGGAAGGGCATGTTGTACCTAGAGCAATGGAGATCATTTTGAATCACCAGTGCTTTCAGGTGGCATAGAGGTCCATCATTTGGCATTTGACATTTATGTCAATGTTTAACTGACTTTAAATTAACATTTCTTCTTTAAATAACTCATTTGGGAGGATTTCCCAGTTCTCACACCATAGCCAGGCTAACTCATTCCTTTGACACTTCTGAAAAATATACTTTGACTTTTTGTTTAGAGCACATTGAGAATGGGTATGCTTTTCTTTCATTCTTTTTTTTTTTTCTTAGTAACTAACATCTATTGGCCTATTTCTAGTACACTGTGTGGTACATGTTGTCATGTCCTATGTTTTCGGTGCCACCTAGTTTTGGAATATGAACCTGAAATCAAATCACAGCCTTGCGAATCAGAAGAAAGAGTCATGTGAGTATCAATGCATGTATACTTTCTTATTTATGGAGGCCACCTCATCATATGCTAAAAGTTTGTCTGCACGTTTTTATAATAGAAAAGTTTATGGCATGCAAGGCAAGGGGAGAAGTAGGAAGGGCATTTTAGAACTTTCCAGAATGGGTACTATAGCATCATTGAAGAAAATAACAAACTCTATTAGGCAGCTGTATGTAGGAGTAGGAGGAGCATAGAAAAGATGTATACAGAGAGATGACTATAAAGCTAGAGTAAGGGTCACCTCCATGGGAGGGAAAGTGGGCATGAAATAGAGTAAATAACAGTATTAGTATAATTATACTAACAATGCTTATTATTTAGTGGCAATCAGATACCAGACACTGTGCCAAGCAAAAGCACAGCCTGGTGAAATACAAATGGGTCTTTTCCTGCACTAGATCAGGAAAGGGGATCTCAGGAAGACTGAATAGCTCATTTAAGTTCACACAACTACTAAGTTACAAAACCAGGCTATTCATTCTGCTCAGAAAGACCCTGAAGGGTAGACATAAGAGAGACATTCTAGGGACAGACTTGATTTTCAGACTGATCAAGACCTTAGTGCTGCAGGAACCAAGCTGACAAGGGGTCTATGGATTTAATGTCAGAGTTGGGTATTCTGGACGTCACCCTTGGCCTGGAGGGCCTCGATGGCGTGAGTCTGAGGGGTGGCGAGCACGGTGGCGGAGTGCCAGGGCCCAATCCTGCATCTGTGAAAGGAGGATTTATTATTTTGCCAGCCAGTCGAATAACTCAGTTGCCTCATCAGGTGATGCAAAGACAGGGGCATCTCATAATCTCTTTCTTCAACAGCCAGCACACAGACACTGTGAGAGAGAATTGAGCAAATAGGACTGGAGTGGTCATCCAGAGAAGGGCCATCTTTAGAACTGAAGTAAAAGGTAGAAAGATCTCTGAGTAGGGGTTTGAAAACCTTGACAGATAGTTTATAGGAGGAAACATGGGCATCAATTATCAGAGGAAAGTAATCATGACAGAATTGAGACAAAGAGCCCCAGAATGGCATAAGTGAGGATCTGTCAGTCAATTTAAAACTGCTAGTTTGAATAGCTGCAATGATCCTAGCCCTGTGATGGTTGTTGAGGGAGTCGAATACAGGAAAGCATAAGATACACTCTGCCTCCAAAGACATAAAAATGCTGATTAGTGAGACGACATGAAAGCACATGAAATCATTACAAACAATACAAAATTGTATTTAATCAAACACTAAATTTATACTTATTCAAGTTCTCAGGGATTCAGACCATTTTTATTTGGAGAAGTATTATCTTCCAATGCCTGAATGCTAAATGTTGCCTTCCCAGCTCACCCCATTCTCACTTTCCCTTTAACTGCATGGATCTTTTAAAGGAATTTCACTACTAGAGAACGCTTTGAAGAAATAGCTTTAGAGTGAAACAGTAGTTGTCACAAGGAGTATCTTGAGAGGTGTTTTAGGCCACCTCCCATAATCTTCTTTATCACTTGGCAGATCTCTGTATAACATGGGCGGAGCTTTGAGCAGCACACCTGATAGTCTATTTTGTATGGAAAGAGAAATGGCCTCAGGTATGGAAATTGAGTAATGACGAATGACTTGGCCAATTTATCAGGACCCTGGAAGGGCCAAGATTGGAATTGTGAGGACAAAGAGGTAGGAGGAAGAGGTATGTAAGATCCTCTTACTACAGAGATGTGGGCACCAAGCATGCAGATCTTGCTGTCTCACGTTAATGCCCACAAAGCTCCTTCTGCAGAAGGGGACCTCAACCATCTAGTGGACAGGATGACTAAGGCTGTAAATGTCAGCCAAACTCTCTTCTTGGTCATTTCAGTGCTAGTGCACTGAGCTCATGAGCAGTCATGGTAACAAGGATGGAGGTATGCCGGCACCTAATTGAATGGGATTCAGCTCACCAAGGCTTATCTAGCTACTGTTGAATGTCAGCATCAGAGACTGATGCTAAGCTCTCACTTGAGGAAAACAGCAACAATTTGTCCTTACTGAAATTTATATCTATGCCAGTAATATCACCATCGAAAGGCATCAGAATGCCCAATCTATCAACATGGTATCCCACAACAGCATTTCTTCAGACAAGGGACTAATTTTACTGCAAAGGTGTAGCAATGATCCCAGGATTCACTGGCTTCACCATGTATTCCACTTGCCAGATGCAGCTCGTCAAGTTGAATGGTGCAGAGGCCTCTCAGAGAACACACCCTGAGGGGTAGAGTTTAGTCTTCTGTTTCAGATTGTATGACCTAAAACAAGGGCAATATATGGTGCTATATCCTAAATAGTTAGAATGTACATATCTGGGATCCAAAGCGTGGAAGTAGAAATGGTCCCTATATCATTGCTCCCAGGGATCCATTATGGAATTTATTCTTTCTATCTCCGTAACTTCTGGCTATGTTAGGTTAGAAACCCTCGTTGTCAGGAAGGGATATGTCTACACTAGCAAAGTAAGGGCTCAACTGATTTGAATATGTATCTACCACCTGGCCACTTTGGGCTTCTCATACCAGTGGATCAGAAGGGAGTCATAGCAATGGCTGGATAATTGACCCTAATTATCTTAACGAGAGAGAGTTGAGCATATAAAATAGGATCAGGTTGTGGTAAGCTTAGCTTTTCTATTTTCTATCTCTTCATCCTGCTTGCTGGGAGATTTTCTTCATGTCTGATTTTCTAATTCACTAATTCATTCTTTGTTCATTTCTATCCTGTTCTTTATTCCATCTTTTGTTTAATTTTTTTCAGTGATTATATATTACGTATTTCCATTTTTAATGATTTCTTATTCTTCATATTGCTAATGTCTTCCTTTATCTCTTTAAAAATATGTATTATGTTTACATAACATTCTTGTACTTGTACTTTAGATGAAACTCCTTTTTTAAGTTTGAGATAATTGTACTCCTTTGATATATGATTTTTTTTTTGAGTTTAAATTTAGGTTTCTCTGTAAGTATGTTAATAAGGTATGGGGAAGGACCGAAGGCCAGGCCCTAGCCTAGACTAAGTCAGTCCTGATGCATTTCAGGGTAGGAGATGGCCTGAGCCTGTGGGCAGACGCTTTCTCCGGCAAACTATACTTTGAGGTTCTCAAACACCTATTCACAGATCTACCATGTAGAATCAATTTTTGTGTATGGAATGAAATAGAGGACCCAAGGTTTTTGTTTCGTTTTGTTTCCATGTGGCTAGCCAGTTGTTCCAGAACCATTTGTTGAAAAGTAATTCCTTTGCTTTTGAATTTCTTTGGTTCCTTTGTCAAAACAATCAACCTCATAAATATGAGTCTATTTCTGGACTCTGTATTCTGGCCCACTGATCCGTTTATCCTTATGCTAATACTACACTGACTTGATTACCAAAGCTTTATAGTAAGTCTTGAGGTATGGTAATATGAGTCCTCCAACATTGTTCTTTTTCAAGATTGCATTGGCTAATCAATGCCCTTTGCCTTTCCATATAAATTTTAAAATCACCTTGTCCATTTCTATAAAAATGCTGGCCTAGATTGTAATTGGGATTGCATTAAATATTTAGATCAGTTTAAGGAGAACATTCATCAATATTAAGTATTCCAATCCATAAACATGATAAACACCCTCAATTTTTAAATAGAGGGCCTAAGGGACTTGTCAGGGTTATAAACCTAAAGTAGCAGAAACTCTCTTAATCTATTAATACTTAATTGACTCACCAAAATGGCCTATGCTCTTCCTCCCCTTTGCAAATCATATTGACTGCTACTCCATTGCATTTTAAACTTCGTTGGTCACTCTGTTTCCATCTAACATTTATGCTTCTTCCAGGTGGATTGTAGGCTTATTAAGAATCAGTTGTGTTTTCTCCAGTATCAATTTTTGCCAATAATACTTGTTATAATTGAGTAATTTAAGAAACGAATATTAAGTCTGATCTAGTGATTTTATTTTTTAGTATTTATCCTTTCAGAGCTAGGGACAAAGATTTTGGTATGACAATATTCACCAGCCTTATTACTAATACTCCTTAAAGATTTTGGTATGACAATGTAAGCATCTCATAAAAAGAAAAGATTAAGAACTTTTTAAACATTTTCATGTGATAGCTAAAAAATGCACATTTTCAAAGACTATTTGAAAATAAGGGCAAATTTTTATGACAAGATGTTAAAAGAGAAAAGTGGGATATAAAACTCTCTCTATAAAAAGATATTGATATTTAAAGTATTTTGAGTCCTGGTTTTACAACTAACTACTCCTTGCTTAACTTTTGGTGGTCGGTCTTGTTATTTGGAGGGCATGTTTTCATAATCAACTTAGTTCTCTGTGTAAGGCACATAAGTGGCAAGATGAGCACTGACTCTCCACTCCCCTACTTCCCAGTGGCTTTATTACCAGGCAATTCCATCTTACCACTGTTCCCTCCAACAACTGTGTCCTGTGCCACCCAGGAATGGTGTTCAAAAACATAAGTTCTTGGGAAGGCAGGTGAAGAAAAGTAAGACAAACTGTTAAGATCTGAAGCAAAGAATATCCTTTTGAGAATTGCCTTGATTTGGGTATGTAACCCTTTTTCTAGTAGAGGGACAGTCAAAATAAATCAATCTTTCTTTCCCTCTCTCTTTAAGAACAATTCAGTACTGGAGAGTCAAGTCACATGTAAAACGCCTGCCCAGAGCTCTGACCCCATGCTATGCCTTTTATGTGCTCTTCTTTCTCCCTAATATGATGTCCAAGCTGCTGTATACTCTGTGAAGGACAATTTTGACAACTTCCATGATTAAAGGCATCTCATGACATTTAATTTCCTCTGTGGGATCTTAGCATTATCAGGTAGAACATCCAGTGATGTGTTCTGTGCCCTAGTGCTGGCCATAAGAATTCCTCTTTTTATAAATGATGTTAGATGAATCTTCTCACATTCTAGATAATGGCTGTGTGACTCTGTTAGGAGCATTGTTTATACTCAAATGAATTATTTTCCTCTATATAAAAATGGGCAAAAAAACAAAATAAGCAGGACCAACCTTATCTCAGGATTCTTATGTCTTCTATTTATTTGTTCATAATTTTCCTGAGAAATTTTGAGGTCTCGTACATTAGATTCACTGTCTAATGTTCATCATGTTAGAGTTAGAAAAGAAAGGAATCTATGACTGGAGGAAGGTAGAAAAGAAAGCAAGGTATAAGTAATGCTTACACATAAAAAGAAATGACTTAATCAGTATAGTCACTGGCTCAATAAGATATAGGAAACTCCACGGATATTATCTGACAAGAAGTAAATAAAGAGACTGGCAAGGATGGATGATTGCGGATATTTGAATTGAACATGGTGTGAAAAAAAGAGGATTGCTACTCTAGAATAATACATATTTATATATAATATGTATGTT
>NW_006494614.1:38557528-38567205 GCF_000325575.1 Pteropus alecto | reverse complement strand
CCCTACTGCTTTAGCTCCTGAACAGGCTGTGAACATGCCTGTTCTAAGGAAAAGTACAGCTGCAACATAAACTCAGTAAAAGGCCATGTGGAATTTCCAGAGTGCCTGGATATAATCCAGTGACTGCATTCTCTTCCTTCTTCTTCATACTGAGAATATTTGAGGACCCAGAAAACATAATTTGCTATGGGATTTGACAAAATCCTGCTGGAAGAAGCTACTCATTGATTCAATAATGGTAGAAAGTCTGTATCGAACCCTATATCAGTTTCCTCCTATTAATTTCTTTAGTTCTCATGATGGCCCTGTGAAGTGATTACTATTATTATTTCCTATGATATATATGAGGAGACTGACCTAGAGATATTAAACAACTTGCCTAGTTCACGCAGCTAAGATTTGTCAGAGCTAGGATTTGAACTTAGAAATTTTAACTCTAAACTACACACTTTTAATTGTATCCTGTCTCCAATATATCCCCTGATGCTAATAGCACAATGATAATTTTTAAAGCAATTCATTAGCTTGCATCTTCAAGCCACCACTTTGGCATTTCCTTTAAGTCTATTTACAGTTTAATTTATTCTTTTTCTTTCTTGAAATGATTAGTTCTCAATTTAGCAATACTGTGGGAATGATTTTAGAAATCTCACCATCCCACTGGTACATGTTTAACTTGGACTTATCACTTATGACAAAAGACTAATATATAAAAGAACAAGATACATTTTCTGTGTCAAGCCATATGCAATCTAATGAAAAGAAAATCAAGAAAAAAATAATCCAACTTCTTCTATAACATTCTCTCCCACCCCCTAAACCCCTTCTTGGGCAAGCATGGTGCTTCTAGAAAGCAATAGTACTCACAGCTATAGATGAAGTAGCTGAGGGGAGAAATCTAGTCTGGACACTTCTCTGTCTACTCTTTGCCTGGCTACCTCCTTCAGATTTTTAAAGAACAAATTCAGGGTAACTTCCTCCAGGAAAGCTCCTTCTCCCTCAGCCCTGCCTGGCTATGTGCCTCTCCTCCACACTCTCAAAACATCCAGTATACCTCAGCCATTGCACTTATAATTGTTGGTTGATGTCCCAGGTGGGCCTGATAAATCATGCATGCCCTAAAACTGCTCAATAAAAGTTTACTGAATGAATGGATGAATGAATAAGTGAATAAGAAGGAGAAGAAAGTGTGGAGAGTTGCAGAGTTACATTTTTTTGTTGGATTCTAAACTTTGGTGTCTTTTGAGAACAAGGACTCTTGCTTCATTCATTGCATTCGGCCCGGCATATTAGTCTTTTTAAACGTTCTGAACTCACTGTTCTTTAATATTTAAGGATGAAACTTTTCATCAAGTTATACAAAGCTTATCTAAGAACAGTTTGCCACATAGTCACAACAGCTTTTCTACCAACTCGACTTTATTTTTAGTGGAAATATCTGGAATGTTTCCAGGATGAGAAATTGGCATGTTTAACAGTATGAATATAGCAAGGAACATTTATGTCTTGATAGTGAATCACCCAGCTGGTCTTACATAGAGTCCATGCAGGGAGTAGTGAGGGAGAGGAGGGATTAAAAAGACAACTGTGGACTGGATCACTGACTATAGTCAATAATATTGTAATAATCATGTATGACGTCAGATGGGTACTAGACTTATCGGGGTGATCACATCATAAGTTATATAAGTGTCTAATCACTATATTGTACACCTGAAACTAATATAATATTGCATGTCAACTATAATCGAAAATTTTTAAAAAGTAAAAAAATAGTGAAAATAAAGGTGTTTTTTTTTTAAAAGACAATTGTGGAAAGCTCTAATAGCCAGCCAGGATCAGTAGTGTGTACTCCAGCCTGTAGGCAAATGGCAACCACAGAAAGGTTTTGAGTTATAAAGTAACAAGAATACATATTTACTATGAGAGAGATTTTTAAGAAGAGGATTAAATAAGTCTAATATCTGTTTGAAATGTATCTTTAAGCCACTGGATTTGGGGCTTTATTGATAACCACAATTTACCCTTAGTAATATCTCAGTGCCTAGCTCGTTATAGGAACTGAGGAAACACGAATGCATGCATGACATCAGAATATTAGTCACCATAAAAATTAAATCCAAGAAATAATGTTGCAAGTGTTTTTAGACCAGAAAGATAGAGCAAATAAAAAAATGTAAGCTCAATTTAACAATCTGAAGATTAATATATTAGCGATCTATCAGGCCACAAAAAGAAGGACACAATAGAGCAGGGGTCCTCAAAGAGCCAAATAGTTCGTATTTAAAGCTTTGCATATCATGCATGGTGCGAAAAACATATTGCTCTTTGTTTGTTTGTTTGTTTGTTTTGTTTTACAATCATTTGAAACTATGAAAACATTCTTAGTCTAATAATTATATAAAAATGGGCTGCAGCCTGGATTTGGCCTATGACCTCTACTTTGGGAATTTGGGCCACTAATAAACTTATACTTGACTCCTTTTCTTTCAATGTTCTTTTTTTTTTTAATCGAATATGTCATAGTAAATTCAAATTTTGCAATTAACTTTTTAATGTGTAACCTTATGGAAACCTAATATATGCGTTAGTTACCCTCAGGGACAGAATCTCAAATAGGAAACAAAGATGCAAGAGAAATGTCAGGTTTTTAAAAGTCTTTGTAAAAAAAAGGGGGAGGAGACAGGGAAGGCAAGGAAAAAGGAAGAGCAGCAGCATAAACAAAAAATAATTAATTTAGAACTATTTACTAAGAGCTCCTGAGTGTTTATTTATAAAAGAAAACAGGGAATCATTTTCTCAGGTTGAATTTTGACTTGGAAATATATTTTCTTGTTCTTTTCATACTGCCAAAACAGTCCCATTTTTTAGAATCATGGTACATATTTGTACAGAAATCTGTTTCATAATGAGATATTTTTAACTCTATTTCATAAAATCAGCTCTGATTGACAATGAACCACAAAAGACTATAAATCTGCTTCAAAAACCAATTCCAATTCTACAACTTATTTCATTAGAATAGTAGATAGGGAAAAAGCCACCTATTCTCTGTTATAGCCTTTTTATAAAAAGGTGATTTCGCTGACGTCAACTTTTTGGAAGATGCTGTGGGCAGAAGAGAAAGTTCTTTTGCTAATGACCTTAATGCCCCTTCTTAGATTGTCTGTTACAGAAAAGCAATAAATAGCTTGCTGTGCTATGTCTCAAATATATTTTGGAGCTGGTCTCTTCCCTTTGTTCTATTTGCGAATATCCTAAATAGTTTCTGGGTTTGGTTACCAAGTTTTGAGAGGAGTACAGATGAAATTTCTGAAAGCATACAGCTTGCAGGACAGATTTTGATAATCACAAGGAACGTGAAAGAAAAGAATGGAGGACAACTATGAATCACCCTGTTTAGAACATGCTCCATCTAAACTCACTTAACATAGAGGTCAGTGATTCTAATCCTTTCTTTTTAATGAATGGCTCACATGCATGTGTTTGTGTAAATACACCAATGATCCAGCCAGCCTCCTACTCAGTTAAGAGATAAATCATAAATTCAAGAATCTGACTTCTCATCTATCTAACCTTCAACTATCCAAGCACAGACTATTATTCTAAAATGTCCTTAAGGAGTAAGAAGTTATAAACCTGCATCATTCTAGCTCTTAAGAAAAATAGCAGATAATTGGTTTTTTTTTGGAGTGGGGTGGGGTTGAAGACATAAATCTTAAGTAGAAATGAAAAATGGAATGAAAACTAATAAAAGCAGAAGCTGCAAAAGAATGTGAGTACATGGTCCTTTCTAGTTCCTCCTCTTCCTAGGTCTGCCTCATCCCACCCTTTCTTCAGCAGCATCCTAGAGTGTGCTTTGCTTCTATGTTGCACATCTTGTTAGGTAGCTAGTCAGACATGAGCGACAGGGGGAACAAAAGAATGGGGATCCAGCCTAGAGACCACCTAGAGAATGCCCCAATGATAGTAGAATTCTGGGTATGCAGATGCACACAGGGTAGAGTTATATAGCAGCCAGGTGTCAATCAAAATTACCTCACTTGCCAATCACCTAGAAATGCCTTTGGAACCACCCATCATGGCCCAAATAGAAGGCAGATATTCTCACTTCTGGATTCTCTTTTTGTGGCCCCTTTGTGATGATTATTGTGATTACAGCGCTGGGACCTCATGCCTCCTTGGGACATGCTTTGTCTTTCTAAAATATACTTTTAATAAATCTTTTCTAAATCTTGCTGACCTGTGATTCTTTGCTGTGTCAATGAGGAAGAACCGAGGGAAAATTCTAACTACGCTTTTGCGCCATTATCCTTCTCCCTCCCCTCTGCCCTTGGGGTGACACGGAACTCAGAGGGCCCCAACAGTAACAATCTTATATGTGAGTTTTAAATTACACTGGACTAACTGAGCCAAGTAAACCAGGCTGGCTTGGCTAAAGGTATAGAAGCCAAAGGAAATAACTGCTAGAACTCCGTGTAAAGGAGAGTTATCTTCCTTGAAGCTGTACAGGGCATCGAAAGAGAGGGGTTTCAGTAGGACATTACTCCTGATTTGGGGGAAATATCTTTTAAAACTACTTAGACATTGTTAAATTAATTAAACAAGGAGGCCATTAGATTGAGGTGGCTCTAATGCTGTGGCAGCCTACGTAAGCAAACCAAAATCCAAGCCTGTAGAATGCCTCAAGGTTATGAAATTGAAATTTAAGGACAACCAATCACAAACAGCCAACTAGGCCTTAAGCTATAGCCAGTCAATAATTTCTTTACTTTGTTTTGAACTTTTCTCTGTTAAAGTCTCTCCTGGAGCTGCCGTCAGTGGAGTCCTCGCTCCCAGACACTTCCAGTTTGGGGCTGCCCAATTAGAATCGATTTTCGTTGAACTACGCTTACATTTTTAAATAGGCTTCAGCTTGTTTTTTTAACACTATGTTTCAGATATTTATCAATGTTAACTCATTTAATAATTTTTCTGAATTTCTTCATTTACAAATGAGGTAAGTGAGGCACAGGAAAGTTCAGTAACTTGCCCAAAGTCACGAAGTTAGTGAGCGACAGAACCAGAATTAAAACTGATGTAGAGAGGAGGCAAGAGAATTAAAATGTTAATCAAGCTACTTTCAGAGACTGCAATATGCTGATCAGCCCTGAAGCCAGGCCAGGAGGACACCTGCCAAACAAAGATTTCTGCTGGGATTACTCACGACCCATTTCCCACACCTGTGAGGGGGAAACTGGAACAACAGAGCCTTTAAGTAGATGCACTACACCAATAAAAGCTTTCATTCCTTGTGGCTAAAATCATGGGGAACCTAAGGATTAAAGGCTGGGAACTGCCAGCAGGCCTTTCAGGCTACATACTCTTCCTCTTCCCTTCCCTCACTGTTTGTCCATATCAGAGGAAATGGGAACTAAAGAATGATATATAAACTGAATTCCCTGAAAACTCAGTGTCCTTCTCACTCTCTGCCTCTGAGAGAAGATCACAATCCGTGGAGTGTTACCCCTTTTCTAATAAACTTTCTTTTTGACTCTAACTTTGGCGTGTGTGTTGAATTCTTTCTACCCTCTCTGCCAAATGACCCTCTTCTTCTTTGGGTGCAGGGCTTGGTCTACCTGCCCACTCGCGGAAAGTTGCCCTGTCCTGCATCAAAACTGTGAAGATCTACCTGGAATGTCAGAGTTGCTTTAAAGATTATTTTAAGCTGGAGGAAGACATTTGAGATTCAATTGGTGCAGAAAGAAGCCTTCTCAGAGCTTCCACTTTATTTGACCAAAAGTAACTTCTGAGAAATGAATCTGCCATGAATCCCCTCTTGGGAGCACCTTCTACTCTCAAAAGAGGGATCAAGGGTAAACCTATGATAAATGCCCTCTGGGGGAGTTTTGTGGTCCAGGAGAAGCCTAAAAGACCACTCAGATCTGCATAGACAAACATTAGCACAAACTTTATCTCCTGTTTGTTCTTCTAAAAACTCATTTGTCTTTCCTAAAGAACCTATTTTGTCTTCCCAAAGCAGCATTTCTCCCTTCTCCTTTTCCTCTACTAAGTTCAGCATATAAGCCTTTAACCATTTAATGAGCTGGTGACTTATTTTGTAGGCCTTGGGTGTGCAAATAGAATATGCCCTTTTCTCCTGGCTCTAATCATTAAACCTGAGGGTAGAGAAACAAGTTTTTCCTCCCCTATAAAATACAGGCATTCTGGCTATGGAATCCATGCTCTAAAAGCAGGGTTTCTCAACCTCAGCACATTGAGATTTGGGACTGGACATTTCTTTGTTGTGGGGGCTGTCCTGTGCATTGTATAATATTAGCAGCATCCCTGGCCTCTATCCATTAGATGCTAGGAGCATCTACCCTCCAGTTATGACAACCAAAAATGTCTGCAGACATGGCCAAATACCTCCTGGTGAGCAAAAACCCGACCTGCTGGTTGAGAACCACTGCTCATTATGCTGCCTCTCCTTGCTCCAGTGCTCCATTTTCTGGGAAGACTTTCTTGATTCTTCTCTAAGGCTCAGTCAAGTGCTCTGTGATCCTGTGATTGTGATGCTAATCATTACTGATATTTAGTGAATTCTTACCATGTTCTAGGTGATACCTTGCCTTTTATAGGTACTTTTTCGTTTAATCCTCACAAGAAATTTTTGTGGCAGGTCTTATTGTTATTTGTTCTATAAATGAGAAAATGGGCTTAGCAAGGTTAAAGTCATGGCCAAAGTCACAGAGCCAGAAGCCTTGAAGCTGGGATCCACACTGAGTGCTCTGAACCACCCACTCTTATATTCTCAGGCCCCATTTATATCTTGGCCTTCTCCATTTGTCTATGACAGCAGAGACCAGTGTGTCCCTAACACCCACAACACAGCAGTAAGCTCAATGCTTTTTAAGCAAGTAAATAAAAAACAGTAGATTAAAATCTTCCTAGCTCCAAAGGAGAAGATTGTGTACACCACACACAATTTTCTCACACAAGAGAGGGCTGCCATTTCATCTGTGTGAAACAGTGTCCAGGACCTAACTGGACTCTGATGCCGGAATATTCTGCGTTCATAAACTTAATTCAAATGACCCGAGAGACAGGACACGGTTAAACAGACTGCGCATTCTTTATCAAAACAGAAAAACATACTGTATAGCCCTTTAGGGTTAAATCCCTTCATTCCCAAACTGTTTAATAAATTTCTTCATCTTAAATAAAGTTTTATAGGTAAATATTGTTTAATAAAATGTGACATGGAGCTAATATAATTTCCTTTTTCTCAGAAATAAAATATTTTCTAGAATATCAGAGTCTCAGCATGGAAGGAATGCTGAAATGGAATCTAGGCTCTGAGGACAGGCCTGTTACCCAGTGCTTTGTCACACAGTTTACCTCATTGCTCCTCTCCAAGATTCTATCTGCCCCTTTCTCACCTAACAAGCCTAAGGAAAGAACATTAACCTGGGAGTTATAATTGGCTTGACTCTTGACTCTGCCACTTTTTATCTGTACAATGGGAAAATTTCCATGATCTTTTTCTTGCTTTTCTCCTAGTGCTGTCATGAAGATAAATAATAAGGGAATATATTAGTTATGCTTTAAAAATTATTTCTCTAATTTAGCAGAGAGTTTAACTCTGTTGAGGATGTTGGAAGTGGATAAAGTATTTTCCAGGCAGCTGTATGAAGGCCATTGTGCAGCTCTGTGTTCCTTTTGGGGCAGTTTTATTTTTGTGTTTGTCACTCCCTCTCCCAAACACAATTGGCCAGCATTGCTGGGGAAAGCACAGAACCATTCTAGGGGACATTAATCCAGAAAAAGTTACATTGTGTTCTTTTCTGTCCCAGCACCCACCAGTCCCTAGGCTAAGAGAAATACAGTTGGTGGCTTTGAGGGAATAAAGGAATGATGCAGTGTGTGACCTGAGGGGTTTGTGGGGAAGCAGGGCAGGGCGGTCTCATGACACTGTTGTGATGGTTTGGGCCAGGAGGTGGTTTCTGAGCCAATGGTGAGCACGTGTCTCTTCAGGTTTTTTCAGCCCCTGCTTCTTTTGGTAATTTCTTTTTCCATCATTAGGAACAGTTACGTACTTTATTTCTCTATCATCTCTCTATTTTCTAGCTTATATCATTCAGCATGTTTCTGTACTGAATATTGGAGGCAATTGGAACACAATAGTGTTTTCATGTATCTAGACATAGCTATACATAGAAAAGGTACAGTAAAAATAATATAAGGTATGAAAAAAAAGTATAAAAGATACAAATGGTACACCTGTATTGGACACTTACCTTAAATGGAGCTTTCAGGACTGGAAGTTGCTCTGGGTAAGTCAGTGAGTAGTGAGTGAATGTGAAGGCCTAGGGCATTACTGTACACTACCGTAGACTTTATAAACACTGTCCCACAAAATCTTCCCTGGATTCCTTCCAACAGGGTCAGAAACAGAACATCATATCTGTCAATGCTGCTCCATGAACGGGGATGTAGGCTGGATTGATTGAAAATATCAAGGGAGAACTGGCTGGGTAAGGTGTAGTTCACCACAATGGTGACTTCAGGAGGCTGTAAAAAGTGGCCTGAGGACTAGTAGGAAATAAGAAATCAAGATGGAGAGATAAAGGAACATAGGGGATTGTCATGGTAATATAATTTTGGCTATTGCATGTTGGAGCAGGGGTCAGTTTAAGAAACTTTTTGGTATTCATAAAAAGGGAGGATCTTTAATATAGAGAGGATGTAGAGCCGAGGACTCAATATTTTGACTTTGGAAATTTATTTTTGGTTCTACTGAACCTATCTGGTACAAAGGGTTCTCTCTGGCATTGAACTGATGGAAGAAATAAAACTTATCTATGCTTTACATCACTGAAACCTGAAAATATTTCCAAAGTGCAGGGACAGGCTGGCTCCATGCTACCACAGAAAGCTTTTACTAAAGTAGCAGTGACACCTAATACTTATTAGGTAGCTCCTGTGGACCTGTGTCCTGTACAAAGGTCCTCAACAAAGAATTTACAGCAGTATGCTCTGAAGACCACCAAGCTAGATCTTGGAGGGCAGTAGCACCCTGTGAATATATAGCGCTGGGGTGACAGGCTCCTCTGTGCTCAAACAAGTCAATGGCTGGCTGATTGGGATATAATCTATGCACTCAAAATTGAGATGCTGTGAGTGAGAGGGAATCTATATTGCTAAGCCCTACAGATATTGCTACCATTAGAGAAAAAAATACTCCTCCTGAACCACATCTCCTTCCATTTCTTAGAGGAAATTCCGCTCCATTATTACCTTATGACACCACCGTCATATATGTGGTCTATCATTGACGAAAACATTGTTATGTGGCCCAAGACAGTCGTCTTCCCTTTTACAGGCTTGGCTGGATGAGAAGTGTAGAGGTAACAGGCCTAGTTTAGCTATTTTGGATATTTTGTAACTAAATCCCATGAGAAATGTGCCTAATGCCTTTCTTTAGAATGTAAATGTACTTCATTCCTGTTATTCTAAGAGTTGGGGCCATAGATGCGTTTTTGAGATAACTGGAAACCGGCACTATGCCAGGCACTGAGAATACAAAATAAGCAAGACTCCCAGAACAGCTGCTTGGTGGAGCAATTTTCTAACTCTCTGATAACTGCTTTCTCCACAGTGGGAAGACTCTCTCTTTGAGCACAAGGGAACAGGAA
>NW_006494614.1:38530564-38557498 GCF_000325575.1 Pteropus alecto | reverse complement strand
AGAGGAAAATGTCTCATGAGGGCAAGCAATCATTTGTGAATCTTACCTGCAAAGGTCCTTTTCAGAGTCCAGATCAAAATTTGGAACTTAATGAATCTTATTTAAGGAAACACGTTTAACTCACGGACTGCTGGTGTTGACAGTCGACTCCCCAAAAGACCACCAGAAAGCCTGTTGATCAAGCAAAGTTTATTGGACTCACTGCAGTGAAAGAGAACTTCACTTTGACAGGGTTCTATGCCCCAGAGGGGAGGTCACAGAGGTTATTTATAGGCTTTCGTTGTTGTTGTAGTTCGGAGTCAGAGAAATGATTGGGAGATGGACAAAGTTTATGGCATCATATAATGGTAGCTACAAGAAGCATGAATCTTGAAGTGCATCTGAACAAGTAAACAGCTCTTTGGTCAGTGGGCTGTTTGCCCAGGTGAGCAAGCACTCTATTGTCTTAATAGAACTGCTTCTCCATTTAAGCCAATTCTTTGTATGGACAAATGTGTTTGCAGGAATTTCCTGACACGAACAATCAAGTTATTTATTGCTTAATAGGCTCATTTTCCTGGGCAAAAATTTCGGAATAAATAGTTAAGTCATGTTGACTCATGAACAAAAGAGTTTACTTACATTGGTCATTGAGAAGTTTTTAGAACAGTCAGGATCCCTAGACATAAAAATTTATGATTTTTTTAAATAGTTAATTTCCTTCCTGTCTAGTGTTTTTAGAAAGAGTTAAAGTCATTAATGAGATGCTGTTAGTTTCCATTATTGTGTTTAAAAACTGAGTGGAGGAGAAATGTGAGAGAAAAGAATGCTTAGAATTGGGATTAGGTTGTTGAATTTTACTGAAATTTGTCAGATGTGAAAATGTCCAAAGTAGAATAAGGAAAGTCAAGATAAGAATATTCTAGAGTTTTCTTTCTATGTATAATATACATAATGTATAAGAATATTGAGTTTTCTTTCTATATATAATGTAGAGTTTTTAAAATATAAATAAGTTTTTATATTGTACATATTATTCTGCAGATTTTTTTTTACCAGTTAATAGGTCTTGGGAGATGTATAAACATATACACACAATTATATATAATTACATAGAACATATATAAATGTATAACTACATACATTTACATAATATATGCATTTTGAACAGGCAGGACTTAGGATAAAATCAATACACAACTTTATCCTTGGTTCTGCCATCCCTTTAAATTTTATCACTGGGATAATTACCCTGCACTGGATGAAACCTATGACTGTTCTTGCTCTTAAGCAATTGGCATTTCTATGGTGATTTTAAAGGGCAAATCTAGCCTTAGTTCAGAAATGTTGGTGACTGGGGAATGTTCAGTTAGAAATGAATTATTGTAGATGGAAACTGGTGGTTTCTACTAAAGTGGGTGGCCGTAGTTCCCATTGTCATCATGAAAGAGTCAGGTCTCCAAAGAGTCTGAGACTTTCTTTTTATTTCTTCTCTTGCCTGCTGATTTCTTCTGTTCTTTTCACAGTGTCTTCTCCACCTTTCTCCTTAATCTAGATTTTAAGTGAGGGGTAAGGCAATCAACACAACTGGTATTTTATTTATTTTTATTTTCCTTTTGCTAAATCAATTTCCCTTAAAGCTCTCTGAGATAAATACTGGGTCATTTTATAGAAACAGTATGGCATGGTAGAAGGCAGCATATGTGATAATTAGCTCACAGAATTCGAAATCAGATGGATATCGATATGGATCTAAGAACTGGATCTTACTAGCCAGCTTTGTGATTTTGGGTAAATGTTCAGCTAATATGTGCTTTTGGGTTCCTATTTGTAAGCTGGAGATAATAATATTTTAGAGGAATGCTGTAAGAATTAAACGAGGAATGCATGAGAGACAGAGAGAGAGAGAGAGAGAATCAGACATATTACTTGCCTGGCATAGTACTTGGAACAGTATAAACACTCCAGGAAATAATGGTAACTATTCTCTCTATATGAAATGTGAACATGTGTATTAATTATAATAGGAAACTATATTACTTGCATTGGAAATCCACAAATAATTCAAATGTAGTCAATTTTAATGAAGGATTTTAATATTCAAGTTGATCAAGGAGCTGGTAATTTAGTGAAGGTTTCCTTTGCCTCAGCAGTGTGCCACAGATACGAGTCAGATGATTCAGCATCACTGTTCTCATGAAGCTGTTTTTTCAGGGTAATAATACATATGCAGAAAAATAAATTATAGAACATTATAGAAGGGAGTATTATCAAAAGGTAAATTATGTAGATCAGAAAATGTTGTTAAGAATAATAGCAAATATGACTCATTTACATTTAGCTTATCTTTATCCTTATCATCTTCTCAGGTTAAAAAAAATTCAGTGGTTGTATCCATCAGGAAATATTAAGCTGCAGATAATGGAATACTCAACTGCAGGTAGCTTAAACAGTGGGATTTGTTTTCTCACTTAAAAGCTAGGTCAGGGTAGATGATTCTAGGTTTGGTTATGACAAGAATCCAGCTGCATTCTTTCTTTCCGTTCTGGCATCCTCTGGATTGTACCTCTGCGATCATTGGTTGGCTGCCACAACTCGAGACAGCTCAGCCTTCCTCCATTTTTATAGGGAGTGTGGTAGGTTGAATAATGGCCCTCCAAAAAAATCCACATCCTAATCTCTGAAACCTGTGAGTGTTATTTTATATGAGAAAAAAAGACTTTGTGAGATGTGATTAAGTTACGGATCTTGAGATGGAGTGATTATCCTAAATTATGTAAGTAGGCACTAAATGCCATCACAAGTGTCCTTATAATAGAGAAGCAGAGGGAGATTTGACACACACAGAAGAGGAGAAGGCAATGTGACCAGAGGCAGAAATTGAAGTGATATGGCCACAAGGTGAGGAATACCAACAGCCACCAGAGGCTAAAAGGGCAAGTCAACAGTTTACTAGCGTCAGGATGTCACCCTGTCTTTCTTACCCAGTGAGTCAATGGATTGCCACGTTCTTCTGTGAGGGAGCGGTGGAAACTGCTAAGGAAGCCGGCCACTGTTCCCAGGGGTGAGTTCTCTTCTAGCCAAAGCTTGGCTGGCTTCCCGAGTAGCATCCGGCAAGGGAAACCCTGCTTAAGGTAGATGAGTTCCCTTGCAACATTCCCGTACAGAATTTTGTCTTCTAACTCTTGTTCTGTCTTCCTGGATGCTGTCCCCAGGCAAGGGAGGTATACTTTCAGCTTTGTACTCCTCTATAGATGGCTGCCCTGCAAGTCCAGATTTCTCATTTATATACAATAGTTGGTCATCTAAGTGAACTCTGGGTGGCTATTCACCAGCTGATTTTTGATTAGGGTGAGGAGGAATCTTTCTTCTTGCATTCAGGTTTTAGTGCCTCCCTTTCATACTAACTGAGCTAGCTAAAGGCCTGAAGGCTGTGGAAATAGCTCGGCTTCTACTACGAATACAGGGAGAAGACCTTGCCAGGAGACCCTGTACTAAGGGCATTCATTGCATTAAAGATTCTTCAAATCTGACTAGTGGCTCCACCTCCAAGTAAATGTATTTTCTTTTTGCTTCATTAATTTAAAAAATGTAGAAGGTTTTGCATTTGGCTCAGAGCATTATAAAATACAAAGTCTTGCCATCTGGAAAATGCCTTTTGTTGATACTGAAAAAGGACTCAGTTTAAAAGGAACCCACACTGAGACCACCAGGTAATGTAGTGGCTCTTTGCCCAAAAAACATTTGGTGGCAAATGCTTCTGCTGACCTACAACTGGGGCCTAGTGGGTTTTTAAATCTATTACCTATGAGATTGTAACTCTCCTAGTGGGCCATTAATCTGATTGTTTATTAAAATTCTGCTGACTTCTTCATTTAATGAGTTTCTCCAGTACAGCCAATGCTCTTCAGAGAGAAATTGCTATGGGATTCCAGGCTTTTAATGGAAACTGACAATATATCACAGAGGATGGAGACCTTGAAAACTTTAAGCAGAAAATGGATGAGATTCTCTGCTTGCAGCTCATTTCAAGACTAGTTCAGCAGTTCTGTGTCTGAGTTAACTGCTTAGGTCTCTGCTGTATAGAATAACTTTTGCCAGTTTGGTTCCATTTGCTCACCTTGCCACTCCCTCCAGCCTTGTACAAAACTAATTGAGCACGTTCTCTATTTGTCAGAATCACATCCACTTTCTGCTTAGACCTCTCCTTTTCAACCTTTCTGTTTTCCATATAGAAATGTCCATGTCCTGTGGTTAATCTGTTTAAAGCTCAACTCTTTCAATCTGATGAATGAAATTGGGCCTCTGTGCTAATGAGAGCCATCACGTTCTAGAGCAATATTTCTAATAAGAATATAGCGGGAGCCATGCGTGTAATTAAAAGAGTTCTAGTGACCATATTAAAGTGAATTTTTAAAAAATAGGTAAAATTGATTTTAGAGATATATTTTATTTCAGCCCAATATATGCAAAATATTTTTATTTTAACAGATGGCACCGACTACATTTCAAATGCTCTATAGTTATAGTTCGCTAGTGGCCATTGCAGTTCTAGAGTCAGTCTTTTTGTTGTTATCATCTGTACTTTAGTGATTTGGACAGCATTTTCAGCCAGATATTTACATTTCTAGGTGGGACTGTAGACCAGATATTTTCTAACAAGTAAGTCTTTGCTGGGCCCTTAACTTACACTGGTTAGAAGGCACAAAGAAGGTACATTCTACTTTGCATATTACCCATCTGATAACTAATATGTCTTGTATGATCCTAAGATAACTCTGGAATTTTTAGAAAAAGACAGATTGAGAGGGAAAGTATCATAACAAGTTTACTTTTATAGGTAATGTCGAAAGTCAATACTGTAAAAACCAGAAATTAGAGGCTAATGTTGTGTATGATTATATCAACATGCTTTTCTCCTTCCTCCTTTGTTTGTTTTCTCTTTCAGAGGTTTTGCTTTTCTTCTGCTCATACTTTTCCTTTTCTCCTTCCTGATTCCTTGCTGTAATATTGGAGAATTAAATATATGGAGCTTTTTTTTTTTTTTTTTTTTTTACTGTCAGGAGTATAATATTAAAGTAAATGTAATAACAATAATAAGGAAAAAAAAGAGAAGAGAACATATTATAAAGTCCACACAATTTTTCTGCATTTATATCATCTACATGAAGTTACTCAATGTGGATAAAGATAGAATTTCAAATCTTGGATTGATAGAGGTTGTGACCTTGGACAAAATTTCTGGCCTAAAATTTCAGATATTTGAGTTGAAGGCCATTGAAACATATATCTTTTAGGAGTGCTTTCAACTGAAAATAATTCTTTTCCAAAATAGTTTACAACCTGCTTGACAACAGCCAGCAAGGTACTAAGCCCCTTCGTCCAGCAGCCCTTGAGGAATGGAATTCTGCCAATAATCTGAGCTCATTCAGAAGTGGATCTTTCCCCAGTTAGGCTTTCAGATGAGATCACAGCCCTGTCAACAATTTGATACAACCCTGAAGTAGATGAGAACTTGAACTTGAACTTGGTGAGACTCTGGAGTAGAGGACTCAGCTAAACTGTATTCCTGACCCACAGAAATGAAGAGAATTAATGTGTATTGTTTCAATCACTAACTTTGTGGTAATTCATTAAATGGTAATAGATAACAAATATAAATATTCCAAGTTTAGCTGTGGGAGCAGGGACCATGAAGCAGTTAGCTGGGATACATGCTAACCTAATTCCAAAAGCCGAGGGAGGGCAGACTGTCTTGGTGATTCAGAAATACTGCAGAAAAATTCCTTATTTTTGGAAACAAATTACCTAGTTGGCCAATTAAAACCAGAACTGAGAATCAAAGCATTTGGGTCACAAGAGAAATGAGAAAACCCGGAGAGAGATGCAGCTATATTTAGGCCAGATGCTGAACAGCAGCAGCAGCTGGCATATGAATGAGGCTGAGACTTGCCGTGGGAGTAGGCTATGAGCCTCAGGAGGTAGATAAACATTAAACATAATCATACACCGAAAGGCTTTAGGCAGGGTTAAGCAAGCCAAGTAATCATCAGGGGAAGTGTCAAGGGGAGTTGTGGATTCTCTTCTACTGGAATCCATAAAAAATTTGAGTGATCATAACTTGTTAAGTAAAAGACAAAAATCCTGAGGATCAAAATCGTTCAGTATTCTGTTCCTGTGAGCAATTTTATTTTTTCCCTTTTTCCTATCTTCTTAAGTAACCATTGACGTTTTAGTCTGCTCAGACTGCTGTAACAAAGTACCACAGGTTAGGTGCCTTAAACAACAGATTTATTTTGTCATTGTTATGAAAAGTGGCAGTTCAAGATCAAGGTGCCATCAGAGTTGAATTCTGGTGAGAATCTCTTCCTGGCTTTTAAATGACCACCTTCTCGCTGTGTCCTCACGTGACCTTTCCTCTGTGTGTGTGTGGAGAGAGACAGAGATCTCAGATGTCTCTTCCTCTTTTTATAAAAACATTAGTCCTATCAGATTAGGGCTCAACTCTTATGACCTCATTTATTATTAAAATTTGCTTCCCTAAAGTCTCTCTCTCCAAATACAGTCACATGGGGCTTCAACACATGAATTTCCGGGAGGCATAATTCAATCCATAATGACTTCTAACAACTAAATACCTACAGAAAGTAAACTCAGGGCAGGAACTTGGATCATCTTTTTCACCAAACGTCTCATTTTTCCAAGGCCTATTACAGTGCCTGAAACATAGAAGGCCCTAATAAACATTCACTTAATTCACTCTTTTTCCTCTATCAGCCTGAGATTATGATTGAGGAAGTCTGTGAGAATAGGCCAAGTAGACAGTTTTTTTTTTTTTATTTAAAGTGTACAGTTTTCATGTAGTCTTGCATAAACTCCTTTTCAGTTTTGTTTTATATATATATATATATATAATATCACATATATATTATATATATATATCATATACATATATATATTATATCATATATATATATATATCATTCTGGGATTCCAAATCATCTAATCTGTTCCCCCATCTCATTCATTAAAGATTTATTGAGCACCTAATAGATGCTCAGTATAGGATCAGGGGCTGTGGGTCAAGCTAAGAAGGATAAGACACTATCCTTGCTCTCAAAGTATTTTCCATGTGCTTATTGAAGGATGTGGTCAGTGCAGGAAGCAGTTATGTAATTACACAATTATAAATTCTACAAAAGAACACTGAAAAGATCACATTTCCCTTTCCTGAGGACTAATAAGAGACTACAGCCCTAAATAAAACAGAAAGGATGCCTAGTAGGTAAAAGGTAAAGATTTCTTTACGAAATTGCTATTTAAGAATTGGTCAAAGGAGCTCAGGTAAGCTTAAGAAGCACATTAAAACTCATTAGTGTAAAATTCCACTATAAGGCATCTGAAATAATATGAAATGAGCATTTGATGATTGCCTCTCATCTTCTGCCAAGCTCCCATTCACAAATAGGGGCAAGCTCAAATAATAATCTTCAAAGATGTAGGAAAAGGAGAACGGAGGACAAAGAAGGGAGGGAAGGGCCCCGTGGGGAATGTCAGGCAACCTGTCTCCATAGACAGGCAAGGGAAATGTGGGTCCCCATATTAGGGATCCCCTTAGTCTGACCTTCTCGGACTGGGTCGGCACTTACAAGAAAGTATCTTGAATCTTTGCTGCTGTCCTGGGAATCCCAGACAGCCACAACACCCAGAGTTGCCCACACTGATACTTATACTGGAGAGGGCAACCATTACCAGGCAGAATCAAATCACAGCCAGATCTCCAGAGCCCAGCACTGGCCAGCTGCTCAGACTTGCCCAGTTCCTCATTAATCTAAAAATAATGTAACCCAGATTTCTGGATCCCACATATTTTGTTATGAGTTCCCCCCAGTATTCATAACTTAGTTACCTATGGGCTCTGAATAGATTGGATACAAACTTGTCTCCCTCTAAGTATAGGAAACTGAACCCCAGTCTTTTTCATGTTACTTTCTGCTCATAGATCTATGAATTAAGAGGTCCATTGCCAACTTCCATAGTTCAATTCCGGAAAGAAAGAACAAAGAGAACTAACAGGGATACACATTCTTCTTACCTGAGCACATTGCTCCTGGAAAGGCGTGCCTCCTCTTCTGGGACCAGAAACAACCTTAGACACAAACCGAGATGGTATGCTCTGCTGGAAATCACTGATCTGGGGCTGAGCAAATCCAAGGACAGGAGTAAATGGTAATGCCTAAGTATTCCTGCCTCTCTCTCTCTCTGGAGAGTTCACATTTTGTATTACCTTTGCCAAGCTATTCAGTGTATGGTATTCCACCCTTGGCATCAGCTAGCTTCCCATGAACGTTAAATGTGTTCAAATACTATAGCATGTGTGACAGTACTTTATAAACCCTAAGGTCCAATGGTAATGTATAGATTAGCTGCCTCTGCTACCACTATGTCATCATTACCACTCACCCCACTGTGGGGGAGTGCAATGTTGTGTTTAAAACTGTAGGCTCTGGACTCAAACTGCTTGAGCTCAAAGCCAAAGACTTTGGGCTTAACTTTTGTTAATCTAGGTTTTCTTATCTGCAAAATAGAGGAATGAGAATAAGAATCAACTTTCTAGATTGTCTTGAGGATCGAATGAGGAAAATTCATGTAAAGGACACAGTACCGGGAACGAAGTGCCAACAAATGTTAGTTATGATTCCTCCAGAGAACAGAGCTGGATGCTAACTTTTCTTTGGTCTCTTTTCCTTTATGCTATCTTTTCAACACGTTGACTCAGTACTATCACCTAGAATATAATGGTCTAGCTAAAGGCCAGAATGAGGTTTATCTAATGATTAGAAATTGTAACAAAACAATAACAAAATAATGCACTTCTGTAGGCTGCGGAGGATCACTGCCCTAAAGGATATCCGTGTAAGGCCTTGAGAAAAGCATAGGCTGTGAGAAAACTTTTGTCCAGTACTCTTATAGTTTGTGGGAATCTCATTTTAGAGGTTTAAAAATCTGCATTTGCTTGTCTCTCTTCTACCTTCGCCCACATAACTTGGTGACACATTTGTTACTGTGACACATCCAACAGAGAGAAGAACCTCAAGTTCCATTTTCAGGAACGCTGTCATTCTGCAGAGGTGAGAGGGTGTGAATGACTATGAAGTAGAAGTTTCCTTTCAAGAGGACTCCACGCCTCTGAGTCCTTGAGCTGTCTAAGGAAAATCAACAACATGTTTTGGTCAAGGAGATCGCTATGAAAGAAAGGCACTCTGATTTCTGGCTACATACGATAAATTAAACCCAGGAGTTTATTTCTATTCTTTTCAAATCTTAGTGGAAAGAAAACGTTATAAGCCCACAGAACAAGGAAAATGTGAAAAGAGAATAGCAATGACATTTTGGAAACTAGAATGCTGAAGAAGGCATGGTTACTTACAGATTAGAGAAGCAAATCTCAGCAGATGCTAATGGCAGGCAAGAGGCTAGGGCATGATGGGGGAAACCTCAATAATATTAAGCACCAGGCACCTTTGAAAGTGGGGGTGATGTTGGACTTAAAACAGGAAGATTACTTGAAACATGAATAAGAGGCAGTTAGAATCCTCGCTCAGCCTCTCTGCCCAGCCAGGCACATGGTTTCTTTTGATAGACTGTGGTCAACAATTAGAGTTGCTAGACTGAAAGCAGCCTTGTGGTATCTAGTACATGAAATTTCACAACAGTTGGGACAAAGCAGTCCTAAAATCTTCCAGGGAGGAAATAAAGGCTACATAAAAGAATTAGGAATACGAATAACATGGGCTTCTAGAAGCTAGAAAGCAATGAAATGATGCCTTCAAAATTCTGAAGGAATTCCAACAAACTAAGTTATCATTGAAATGTGAAGGTGCTTCCAGACGTGCAACATCTTATAAAAGCTATCTTTGGAGCTTCTCTTGTCAGAGAAGCTACTGGAAAATATCTTGTGTCAAAACCAGGGAGTATACTTTTCCCTCATCCATGTGTTCAGTGGAGGTAGAGTGGTTCTGAGTCTCTGATGGGCCCCCAAACCCTAGTAGGTGTACTCGCCAGGCAGTCCTTTTGCTTTGTTAGAAAACAAGTCTTGGAGAATTGCCCTGGGGCAATTCTGCAGCTGTGGCCCCGGAAAGTGGTGGGGGAGGAGCTCAGGTCCAATTGGTCTCAGATCTTCCAAAAGCAGTCCTTTTATTTCCTGCCCACTCCTTCTCTGTGTATTTGCTGACTCTGAATTCAGAGTTTCTCTTAGGCTCAGCTGGCAATAATGGCTCATCGTCTGCCCTTTTGTCCAAGCCTTTAGAACCTTCTGGAATAGGGCTTCTGCTGCTACTGCCCAAAAGACTGTAATCAAGGGTTTGATCTGGTTCTAGGATTTGAAATTGTTATGTTTCTCTATGTTGGAGGAAGTCATCAAAAGGGTGTGACTGCCAGTTGACTCGAAAGCTGGAGGCTCCCACCTCCCCTTCCCAGTCTTTGAATTGTATGTCTTGCCCATCATTCCCATGCTAGGAGCTGTTTCAAGGATGCGGCCTTGAGAGAGCAATGCACTGTTGAGGCCATCTGAACTGAATAGATGAATGAACTCAATTAAGACCTCTAAGCCAACATTTAAGATTTTGACAGATGAGTGTGGAGATCTACTCATTTCACGGCCGCCAAGACAAGCCTCCTATGTACGTTCCCCTGCTTATTAAACTGCCACTTACCAATCTGGAGTAGTCTGCCTCTTTCTTTGGTCTCTCCTTGCCCATTGTGTATGGGAGACTATTTTGGATCTTACCTGGGAAACTCTTGAGGTCAAGAACCAACACTCTATAACTGGATTCATCAGTGTGGGAACAATAACATCATTTCCCACGTTCAGAGTTTGGTATCTGAGAATAAGAAAAAGGACAGTGGTTTTCTTGGTTGTTCACTTATTCTGGCAGGAGGAAATATCTTTGTTTTTATGTTAGCCCAGTATATACTGCTTACTTGCCTGAAACCATCCTGTTAGTTCCAGTATCTCCAGGAGCAGTGATAGCAGAACCCTCAGAACTCCTGGGGTAACTGCCTTTCTGGAAATCACACTGTAGCTTATTCGGAAGCACTTTCCCTGGAGATCCTTGAAATGGCCATTGGCAGAGCTTTATCTGAGCCGGAAGCATGGCAGCAATAGACTGACATGGCAGAATAGACTGTGGATAGCAACAGAAAAGGCAGTTGGGTCAAACTAATAATTACTGTGGAAAGGAAATTGTATACTTTGAACATTTTTTTGATGACTACTGTATACATAGAAGCAGTTAAAAGTATCTGCTCTGCAGTCCTAGCTCTGCTAGTGGTATGCTTTGACCCTTGATCTTGAGTATTTTTAAAACTATACTGTGCATAGGAATAATGAGAGTGAGGATCTTGTTAAAATGCAGATTCTGATTTAGGAGATCAGGGTTGGGGCTGAGACTCTGCATTAACTAACCAGCTCTCAGGGGATGTTGATGCAGATACAAGCAGTGCATGGAACACTCTAAGTATCAAAGACATAACTCTTCTGCGATTTGATTGCCTCACATTTAAATGGGACATCAGTATCATCCTCATAGTATCATTGATAAAATTAAATAAGAATATAAAGAACTTAGAAAAGGACCTGACACAGAGTAAGCACTAAAACAATGACTATTACTTATGAAAAATGGGAGCGATAAAATCACCACCATGAAGATTAAATGAGAATATGAATGTCAAGTGCTCCACATGGAGCCTAATGCATCAAAAGCATTGGTTGTGGACTTTCTATGTACCCAGCTCTCGATGTGTTTTCTCATTTAATCCTTCCTAACTCTATGAGATAGGTACTAATATCCTGCCCTTGGCAGATGTGTATACCAACACTTAGACTAAGAAACTTGCAAAAGACAACAAGTTTACTGAGCAGCAGAGCTGGGGTCATCAAACTTTGTGAACTTAGTCACTGATAATAATCACTACTGTTATTAGTATTATCTTGTTAAGTCCTCATGACAAAGGTGGGGTATTATGCCCATTTTACAGGAAAGGAAACCGAGTTTCAGGGACTTTAGTAACTTGCCTAAAGTCATGTACACAATCTCTATCCCTTGCCTATACACAAGGCTGGGCTAAGGGTGGTACCCAGGGCAGAATTTAGGTCCTGATCTCTGGGCCACAGACTCCTCTGTGTTTTTCATAAGGGCCCCTGAGAGCAGCGGAACAGGTGTTCACCGTCCTCCTCACACCACAGCGGTGTGGGAGAAGCCTTCCTTCCTGCACCGTGGGACTTGTTAGCAGCACTTTTCCACCCACCCTGCAGTTAGCTGTACAGCACAGAGAAAGCGTGGAATGGAGCTTCGCTGTGTTGCTTTTGGAAAAGCTACTAACCCCTGTTATGACTGATCCATATTAGAAATGCAAAGGCCATGGGCGGATGGAAAAGAGTTGTACAATTCTAGAGATCACATGGTGGAGAGAAGGCTACTAAAGTTGTGTTAGGTTAGTTTCTCTGGGACACAGACTCTGAGGGGGAGATGTGAATTTAGGAAGTTTATTGGGGAGCCTATAGTGTCTCAACTTGTGTCGGTGTGAGGGAAGTATGTTTAGGGAGAGGGAAGAGTTGAACTGAGATACAGAGGCCTCACCAAACCCACAAGTAGCTCTGGGGCTGAGGTGGCCCTCCAAAGTTGTTGGACAAAGACTTCCCACTCCCACATGACCAGTCACTGCACGTAGGCTCTCCCTAGGGTGTGACCTTGAGTGAACGGGGGATCTCTCCAGATGAGTGCAACGCCTCAGTATATGGAGGCATAAGTGCCTCCACCCCGAAGGGGCATCTGGGACTCATACCACAGCACCCACTATAGCATATTACATGGTCTATCAGGTGCTGAGCTTGGCAGCATTATGGAAACATAAATCTTGCTCTAAGAATAAAATGACGCCATAGGCAAATCAAAAGTCTGTTTGGGGAGCAATAATGATTTCACTAATGACTGCAACTTGTCAAGGAGGCCCCAAGTCCTACCCAGCCCTAAAAGTTTTCAAACTCAGTTACTGGATAAGAATAGAAAATAGTACAAAGGAGCCAAGGGGGTATGGTGCATGAATATTTCAACCATTTCAGCCTGTACTGAGTTTCTCATTTCCAACTTATATCAAATGCACTTGGATACAAGTTCATGTGCACATGCACACACACACACACACACACACGCACACACACACACACACACACGCACAGGAACAATCTTGGAAGTGGCTTCCTTTTAGAGACATAAAATCTCCTGAATCAACTCCAATCACATTTCCCCAGACTATCTTTGAAAGGAATGGATGAATGAGTTTGACAGAAAACTTTTTGCTTGAAATTTCCTCTTTCTCAAATTGCATAAATTTAAGGGGAAAGTCTGCCAAGTGTTCAATGATGCTCTGCATGGTGGCTTCTGGCAGGAACACTGTGTACCAGCAGCTAAATGAATGTTTTCCTGAACCACTGACTTATCATTCTTTATCACCTGCTCTGTTCCCCCTTGCCTGCGCCAAGGCCTTCTAAATGACTTGGGGAGGGATAGAAAAGAAAACAAACTTTTTTAGAATCGTGAAAAACATTGCATATTGACGTTGGTTGCTGAGAATTCATTTGGTAGATAAGACTGCAGTGAGGAACACAGCTAATCAAAGCTATCGTTTCAAGCCTAAAGTGGACAGTAGGGGGTCAAGCCCCGATGCTAGAGTATCTAGACATTTGGGGCTATAGATTTGTGGTAGGAATCATCTATTAGAACAGGATGTCTTACAAGATGAATTGAGTCAGAGTCATATAATTCCTCTGCTGAAGCCCTTCTCCTAGTGCTTAAAATAAATTCCAATCCCTTAGCTTGGCCTACCAAGCTCTACAGAGCCCAGACCTGAAATCCTTTCCCAGCCTCATTTGGGGCCACGCTCATTCTTTGTGCTTCTGCCATAGTGATGACATCCTTTAGGTTCCTCCAACATGAGGAGGCCTTCTTGAACCCATGGACTTCACCCCTACTGCCTGGAATGCTCTTCTAGCATTTCGGTGGCCAGTTCCTTCCATGTCACCTCTTTGGAGAGCCTTCCCTGACCATGATCCTTCACTTTTATTTTCTATTCTCATAATGCATTCTTGCTTTTCTTCACTGTGCTTATCTATCAGAATTTGTAATTCTTTCTCGACTTATTTCTTTGTTTATTGTCTCTTTCCCACACTCTATTCTATTTTCTGAAATGGCAGGGACAATATCCACCTTGTTCACCACTGGAAACCCAATTTCAAGCACATGGTAAGTTCCTGGTAAATATTCATCACCTGAATGAACAGTGCTTCATCCAGTGCTTAACTTCTATGCTTTCTATTTTATAAAGTATTCATTTATAGATTTGAACATATGGAAGGCTTTGTATATGTGAAAATGTCTCACAGACATAAGATGGATGTGTTTTTAGGATGAGGGGACATTCCAAATTATTTTCACTCCTTCCTTTTGTTCTCATAGTAGTTTTGTTTCAGTTGAAGTATAATTTACATATGGTCTGTTGCTCGCATTTTAAATGAATTTTACATACGTATACCTCCCTGGAGATCTAGAAAGAGATGTAGAATGTTTACAGCACCCCAGGAGGGTCCAATGTGTCCCCTTCCAGTCAATACCCTCCAAAAGGTGACCATTATTATAATTTCTATCACTATAAGTCAGTTCTGACAACTTCTTAACATCATAAATGGAGTCGTACATACATCCTATACTTTCATATCTGTCTTTTTTTAGTCAAAAGTATGATTTTGAGATCTACCATATTGTTATATGTCTCAGTAATTTGTGTTTTTTTTTTATTGCTTTATAATATTCCTTCGTGTGAATATAATGCAGCTTATTTATCCCTTCTACAATTGAAGAATATTTGGTTTGTATCCAGTTGACAGCTATTATAAGCAATGCTGCCGGGGACATTATTGTAGAAGTCCTTTGGTAGAGATGAAAACTCGTATCTACTGCGTGTATGTCCTAGAGCGGAACGGCTCCCTGGTAGGCATATGTTTAGCCTTGGTATATACTACCAGTGTTCCAAGGTGGTGTTCCCAGCATAGACTCCTCCCTGCTCTATATTGTCACTAGCATATTTTCCCATATTTAATTTTGGCCATTCTGATAGGGGTGTGGTATATACCTTTGAGATTTCAACTTGCCTTTCTCTGACGAAAAATGATGTTGAACACTTTTTTAATGTTTATGGGCTCTATAGGTATTTCAGGTAAGTGTATGCATGAATTGTCTATATATGTGAAGTTCCTGTTTAAGTATTTTGACTATTTAAAAAAAATGAAATGAATTGTCTTTTTTTAATTGATTTATAGAAGTTTTTTTTTTTTTTTTTACATTTTTGGTATGAGTTATTTAACAACTACATGTATTGCAAATATCTTCTCCCAGTCTGTGGGTTTACCTTTTCATTCTCCTAATGGTGCAATTTCATGAGCAGATGCTCTTAATTTTAATGAAATACAATGTATTGATCTTTTATTTTATGATAGTGCTTTTTTTGTGTTCTAGGTAACAAATTTTTGCCTACTTTGGTTCTCTTATAGTGTTTTAAGCTAAAGAATAGAGTTGGGTAGATATTAAAAGAGGGTCCTAGTACACTTGAAGTGGCTTTTAGGAGCAAGATGGTGATCGCATGACAATAAAACGGGGCTCTCCCACTTGCCCCTGTCAGAGCCCAGCCGATTCTTCCAGGTCTTGCTCAAATGCCTCTTCCCTCGTGAGACGGCTGCCAGCCAGCTCCCACTCTGCTCATTTCAGGAAGAACTCAAATGAGTTAACCTCATCTTTGGGTAATGTCTTAGAAATATTATAGGCTGGATGCCACTCCTCCACAGTTACTACTCAAAAATTTTCATCTCAAGCCGACAACACAAAAATTACACCACATGGACAAAGAGTCATTTACCAGATATATTTGAAGTCTAAGCTCTTTGAGCTATACACGTGCACAAATGATTCAGTTGGTGGAAATCTCCCCATTCCCCGCCATATTTAAACTTTTCAAACTTAAAATAGTGCTAAAGAGGTTTGCATAATGTGCATCATGGAAATGCTGAGGCAATTCTGACATTCACAGTGCTAGGAGCTTTCGGTGAAATACTTCAAGGAGTTTTCCTGCTTCTTATCACTCCCCTGGGAAAAGTTCCTCTTTCCCCCCTCCAAAATCCAACTTAATGAAATAATTACTGAATCTGAGACAGATTAACATTGCCATTTTGCATTAAATTTCACCAAGACTAAATACTTAGGTCGTACACGCCGCTGAATCTTTATTTTATGACTAAACAGAACAGTCATTTCAAGTTTTACTAAATTTGGTCGGAAATGTCAGATGTATCTGTTTTAAAACATTTAAAAATCATTTCCAAATATTTTCTCATCCAGATTTCTTTAGAACCTGCATCCTTAAAATTCTGAATAGCTTAAAAATTAAATAACTCTCAGATGACAGATTCAGCAGAAAATGGCTGATACCTGCTGGTCTCCGTTCATCTCAATGGCTGAGGGCAACATTTCTTCCACTAGAGGGCAATATTTCTCCACTATTAATCTAGTCTTTCATTTGTCGATGAAAAACCAAAAATCTCCACAGCAAAGGAAAGTCAAAGCATTTGCTTATTAAACTCCTCAGATTTTATTACTAAAAGAAACCTTCATTTTTCTTCTGGAAACTCAGGATTTTACAGGCAACGCTGTCCTCAGTTTCACCTGTAGTGTGTCCAGTACTATATTGCTATATTCACAGTAGAACGGACTTTAATTTCTGCGTAATCAATCTAAGTTTCTGATAAAACTAACATACACCTTAGTCAAAAACCACAATAATCCTTCCATCAGTTGGCTGTGTTATTGTTCTTGGGTGTTTTTCTGAGGCTTGGGTAATGAAAGTATTTCCCCACTCCGTCGTAATTAGCGTTTACTTCTAAAGTAATTCATTAATGTACAGAAGTAGATGGCACATATAGCAGAAGGTAATGGTTCTATAGGTGTATCTTCTGTAATGCACTTTGGGCTAGAGAAATAGAAAAATCACATGTAACGAAAACTAATAAGTTTTTGAGCAATATGGGCATTGCATGAGTAGGATCAGCATACGTTAATCTGTCATCCTTTCCTTTTTGATATACTCAGTGGCTGCTACGTTCTGGAGATTCAGGTTCATCCAAATTGTCTACAACTGACATTTGCATCTTCACTTTATTTAAAAACACGTAATCTTGATAGCAAAGATGTTGGCTAATCATTTATATATTGGCATGAGAAGTTTTGTGATCTTTCAAAATTCAGCACTATCCATAATAGAGCGTAATATTATCAGATTATCTGTATTAGTATATGAATGCATTCATAAGCAATGCACATATTATGCTTTTAAGCAGCTAATGGCTGAACAATCACTAAATAAAAAACATCCAGATTTTAAAAGCACAGCTGAAACATTTGTACAAATATACAAAGAGAAAAACAATCGTTCAGACACCATGAAACTTTTGTAATAAATAGGTTTGTCTGAAATCGGTCTCTATCACCCTGGACAAGCCTCCCCAGTGAGGCTGGGAAAGTCCTATATGGAAGTGGTGTTCAAAATCTACTGAGGAGTATCTTTGGGGCCAAGCTCAGGTTTGCCTTCAAGAATTTTAACAGAGTTGTGAAGTATTGACTTGAAATAGTGAATATACCCAGGCTTGTTGAGCTGGACGACACTGATAATTTTCCTAATCTAAATAGGACATGGCTGGATGCTGACAATCTGTGAGTTATAGTATCTCCTCAAATCATGAAAATAAATGCTGGTGATCATGCATGTCCTGGGAATGTCGGGATGCAGAGGACTGAGTGAGACCAGATAGGAATATCTCATGCAGTCAAGTTTACTTATGGTCCTACTTAAGTGGCCAGGAAAAAAACAACACATACACATCAGGACTGGGACCGAAACAGCTCACAAACAACATAGGTGCTATTTGTAACTGATGTCTCTGGCTTGGATCACCATGAGAGAATGGAGATATAGACTGTGCTGATTGTTTATTAAGAAAATACTACTTTTTTTCTCTATAACCTTCTAAATAATGGATTATACTTTATGAATATGATATGATCAGGAAACGTATTACCTTTTCCTAGCCCTTTTGTCCGAGAGGCTTGATTACAAGGAAGGAATCTCAAACAACCAAACACCCAGGGATTTAAAGGCAATTCTTTTTTTTTTTTTTTCCCGACAAACAACAGGGGGGAAAAAGCATGATAAAGAAGAGACAGATATTATGTTGAGGCTGAGCGGTGAGCTCAGTTGGACACGGAAGGTGGCAGGCCAGGACGCCGGGTTTGGATGATTTTTGGCTTTGGGGAAGTCTTTGGATCCTCCTCCTCCTCGGTGTCACTGTCACACACGTGCACGACGACACTTGGGGTGGACTCAGTCCCTGCATGGAGTTCGTACTTCTCTCCTAAAAAAGCAGGAAAAGTAGGGGTAAGAAAGGCAGAGGGCTTTTAAAACAGGTTCTTTGGTGAGGTTTGCTTAGGAAGTGAGAACAATTTACAGTGTCTCAGGAAACCTGGGCTCTTGCCCACGGATAGCACGGGGCGCTGGAAAAAGGAGTGACATGGATCTGTCATTGTATCCCAGACCTACCACCTATCAACGATACAACACCGAATAGGCCACTAAACCTCTCTGAGCTTCAGGTTCTCAACCTTGAATGTAGAAAATGGCAATTCCTGCACTCCATAGGGCTGTGGCAAGGACTGAATGGGTCTGGCAGTTAGTTTTTCATTTCTCTTCCACTTCTGAGCATTGCTGCTAATTGCTGAGTAACCCTGAGCCAATTACTTTATTCTTTATCTTTTGGATAAGGCAGTCTGTAAGTTCTCCTCTGGGTGTATATGTCTTATAGCAAGAGTTGCCCCAGGATGGAATGAGGTGGGATCATTGCTTATCTGGGATTTGCAGTAGCTATTGGGTACCTGGGTTAGGTAACTATCAAGGTCTCTTCCAGTCCTAAGAGTCTATCATTCTTGACTTGCTCATCTTACGATCAAACTGCTGTTAGCAGACAGGTTTCCTGTCTTTGTTTCACTTCCATAGGTATTTATTGAGCATTTCCCATGGTCTGGCCCATTGTTAGTCATAAAGGCTATGAAGCACAATATATATATGCTTTTTATGAGAGCACAGCCCAGTGGTGGCATCTGGAAACAGAAAGTGTTCCAATATTCCATGGTAAGTACTGGGATGGCAGTATATGTCAAGGACTATGGTACCAAATTGTAAGGAGCAAGTAATTCTAAAAGGCTTCCTAGTGGAGGTGACAGTTGACCTAGGTCTAAGAGACAAGTAGAAGACCAAAAGGGGTTGGGGCAGGAAAAACAGGCATTCTCAGTCTGCATGCTTGTAATTTCTCAACTGCTGACATGTTCTACTTAATCTTCTTCTGACGTCCTATTCTTCACTTCCCATCCTTCAGGCATCAACAGAAAACTCTGTAGGCAATGTCTCCCAGACATCTTCCTGGTCAGTGATTCCCCGGGTCTCACTAGAGATCGAGTCTTAATTTTTGAGAGTAGGACAGAAGATCGCACAGTCTCATTAATCTTTTTTAGTATTACCTCTATCAATTTCCTGTTTGCTTTGGTCAAACTGGTTTAACTGTTGGCTCCTAATCATGACAGCCATATTTTTTTATGGCTGTCGTGATTATGGCTGTATCCACCAAACTAACTACTTTTATTTGGCATAGCATCACCTCTCTTTCTGAGATGCTCTAAATCCTGAACACCACCCAGTCCAGGAACCGTGCCTGTTATCCTTAGTCTGTAGTGAAAAGTACTCTTTCTGGGAGGCTAGAGAAAATATTGTCAGTTTCAGGTCCAGGGTACTATTTATGTGCTACTGTGCACACCTTTGTGATAACAGCAAACTCCTGCAATGTACATTGTTAAATTCTGGTTGCTGACATAAGGGAATGAGGAGCACTGATAATGCAGTAAGTATCAAAGCTCTTCTAAGTCATGCCGGGAAGGATGTAAACATTCAGAGTGAGCTATTGTTATGGGTTGAATAATGTTTGCCCAAAAGATGTTGAAATCCTAATTTCCAGTGCCCTTTCTGGAATTAGGGTCTTTGCAGATGATTACGTTAAAATGAGGCCATTAAGATGGGCTCTACTTCAAAATGACTGGTGTCCCTATAAAAAAGGAGAAATTAGGATGCAGGTGCTCATATGTACAGGGAGGATGCCATGAGAAGATCAGAGTTATGGTTGCCACAGCCAAAGAACTGCTAGAAGCTAGAAGAGAGGCCGGAAACAGGTCCTTCCCTAGTATCTTCAGAGGGAGCATGGTCCTATCAACACCCTGATATCATACTTCTAACCTCCAGAACTGGAGTCTATCAATTTTAGTTGCTTAAGCCACTCAGTTTGTGATACCTTGGTATAGCAGCCGTAGAAAACTAATATAGCCATACCCTGCTAAGAGTGTTCTCTTTCTGTTAAGATTCAGAGACGTCTTTATTGGACCCTCCCCAGACTTACCATCCTGGTGTGTAGAGCAAAGGCTTTCCAGGGTGAAGGCAACAAATATTTCACAAAAATGGAGCATTACACCTACAGTATTTCCCTGGAAATTGGCAGTAGCGAAAAGGGATAGAACTAGCCAGAGCCATAGAAATATGGCTCAAAAAGACTATAATTTAAAGTCTAGATTTGGTGAAAATTGTAGGTAAAGAGAGTTGCGTCAACAAATATTAAATCTCTCACAAAAGCGGACCAGTTTGGAATCAGGAGAGGACAGTGACAAAAATGGGGGACACGGGGCAAAACCAGGAAGGAGATACTTGACTAGATCACTCATGCTACGCTTTGCTTGTCCCTCATGGAGAACAAGAATTGATAGTCAGCACTAACCTGACCTCACTGTCATCCACTCTGAAGATATTATCTTACATATACTTAGCAGTTGTGGTGCTACTTACAGCTCATTTAATTGCGTTTGTTCTGTTCTCCTTAAAATATTTTGTCGTTTTTATCAAAATTTATTTTTATCAATATCCGAAGAACCACTTCAGATATTGCTAAGGAGAAGAACCTACATGAAACTGGCTTTACCTGAGAGTTGCATAAAAGGCTCTGGGCCAGGGGTGGGAAGAGCTGGTTGGTGGCATCTCTGAGCACTGATTCTCAAACACCTGACAACTTACTAGGGGTGCTTGTTAAAAACAAAATTTATCAATATGAGGATGAAACCCTGAAAATTTAAGTGAGTGACACCTGCATTGGTAGTCCCCATTCCCAGGTGTTTCTCAGTGTTGCAGTGTCTGGGTGGTCACTGTTACAGGGCTTTGCGTGCAGGCAGGAGGGCACTGGCATACACATGATGTGCCCCCTCCCTTATGCATCATGATTTTTCATTTGAAAATGATAACAGTGCTGGTAGAAGGTAATGCAGGGAGAGACATCAAGGACACATAAAGGAAAAGAAGCAAGGAATCCAGATCAGCTCTGCAGCCACTCCCAGCCATCAGCACTCGTTAATCTTTGATGTTCTCATCTATGTTGCTGGAAGAACAGGAAGTCCCTCAAAATTCCGTAGCAAACAGTGACTGAGTTCATTTTATCCAGGGTTTCTAAAATTTTCTCTTTTCTTCAGGAGCGCTTTGCAATTCTGAATGAGAGACTCCCTCCAACAAGAGACAGAGGAAGAAATGGCTTCTGAGTAATTAAATGAGGCGGTCCCTGTTTTTGCGGGTAGGACTTGTTCCGCATGTTTGGAGAAGCAGCGCCTTCTGAAGGAACAGTAGTGGCCTCCACAGCCCCATTCATGGCTCTGACAGTTGTGACACAAGGATGAAGGGGATGGCAGTCTCTTGTCCTCTGATGTGGGGATGACAGAAAAGAATCTGCCATAGCAGAGTAAATGTGGAGATTGTGGGATGTGGGGGTGAGGTGGTGACACACGCACCTTGGCCAGAGAGCTGACCAGACAGCCTGACCCCTTCCTCATCTGTTGGTAAGAAGCTAGCTTTAAAAAAAAAAGTAGTAAAATATACATAATAAAATAAGCCTTTTGAGTAAACTATGTGTTTGCCCTGGCTTGGATAAAGAACATTCCCTTAAAGATCCCTTTCCTTGTAATCTATTTACTGCTTCAAAAGCCGATGATTCCCCCTCAGTCTAGGTGTGCAGATCAACTTTCGCATCAAATTAACGAAGTCATATTGCTTGGTAGTAGAGATATTTTATTGCTGTGGTCCCATTAACTTTGACATTTCACTGTTCTATTTTTGAAAACTCTCTTACTATCAAAATCCAGCAAAGCTTAACAGCTGCTGAGAGCCCACAAAAAAAAAAAAATAGCTTTGGTCTTGCTGGATGACATCTTTCCTTCCTTTTTTCTTTCTTTCTTTTCTCTCTCTCTCTCTCTCTCTCTCTCTCTCTCTCTCTCTCTCTCTCTCTCTCTCTCTCTCTCTCTCTCTCTCTCTCTCTCTCTCTCTCTCTCTCTCTCTCTCTCTCTCTCTCTCTCTCTCTCTCTCTCTCTCTCTCTCTCTCTCTCTCTCTCTTTCTTTCTTTCATTTTTTTTTTTTTTCTTTCGCCTTTCTTTCCTTTTGGGCTTTAGCTTATTCCTCTACCATAAAGGCTGACGTCAATGCTGTCATCCTGAGCAGGGGCCAGCTGGGCTCAGTAGGGGACAAGGAGCCCATGGGCAGGTCTTGCCCCAGTGTAGTGAGTAGAGCCAGGCAGAGCAGCACATCTTGCATAGGACAAGCAGAGTCACTTATCACACTCTCACTCCTCTAGTCTGTATTCCAACTATCCTTTCCTTTGTGAGCAGAAAGGAGGCCAAGACCAAAGGTCCTCAGAAAATGCATTGATCAGGGTTTTCCAACTACCGCCAAGAAACAAATTACCAGGCATGCAAAATGTAAAATCCTCTAGCATGTGGTCAAATGTTAAATCCTCATTCGGGTCTTTGGAACTGATGTAAGCTTGGCCTCTGCTCAAAATAGATGTAAGCGTGGACACTGTAGTTAAGTCATCAAGCACTACTGAATATCACTTTGAAACATTTCTCTGTCTGCTGCCTCCTCATACTCTGCTTGTAATGACTTATCCATGGTTCACCTCCTCCCATCCAGAAGACTCTTAGCTGGTTTCTCACCACAGGAAGTAATCTTTCCTGTCAGAATAAACTTCCTAAAAACATTAGGAAACATCACCTTTTCGCTTACTAGTGATGTGACACTGAATGTTACATAACATTTCTAAGGCTCAGTTTTCCTCGTCAGTAAGATGGAAATAACCGCTTACATAGCTGGGACATTACGAAATAAATATGTGTCAAACACTTTATATAGCCTTCCTGAGAAGCATGATATAATTATTTAAGGTGATATTGTGGTCAGTGCTGCCCCCTCCACAAAACAATTTCTGGTTTTCAATATGATGAATGAATCCAGTCACACTACACAATAGCTAAAGAACTATTAAAGAAGCAGCCGAATAATTGCAAAGAGCCCTTACTCAGTGGAGTACGTTTTAGAAACAGAAATAAGGGGTGAATGGATATCGTAGTTCAAATAATAGTGGGGTTTTATTAATTCTGATCCTCAAAATTGAATAATCTTTTTCCCCCTTGACCACTGCTGCATTTCTCTCCTCTTTGGTAAGTTTCTCTCATTTTTTTCTTTCTCCTCATCCATTTCCACACTTCTATTCCCATGAGAAGGAAAATCTTAAGTTGCCTTTTTAATGAGATCTCTGATTTTCTTTTTCTAAGACAGTGTGAATCATATATTTATAATGCTTGATTATAGTGCCTTTTGTATTATTCATTAGCTATTTTATCTGGTAATTTCTTATATTCCAAACCGCTGAAGCCAGGACTTCAACTTTGTGATTGCTGCCATAAGTGCTCAATAAATATGCTATTTATTTATAAAAGCATTAAGCGTGACCATCTATGACCTACTTATGTAATGTCCAGTACATACACATATATAAATTTTTCTCCTCTAGTTAAACTAGTATAAGTTTTAGCTTTTCAACTGAGCTGAAAACTATTTATGGGCAGCTATTTCTCTTATTTTCAGTATGCATTCAGTGCTAGGATATAGGAGATGTCATAGAAACTTGCCATCTGCCTTAAACATAACAACTATTGACTGAGCACTTACCAAATGCCAGACGCAGTTTTAAGTACTTCTGTAAGTTAGATATTTAATTATGACAGCAATTCTGTAATGTGAGTTTTATAATGTCTAGTTTATATAGGGGGAGGGTCAGATCATCACATAGGTAGTAAACGACAGAGCCAGGAGTCGATGAAACTCAGTGAAATCCTGTCTGACTTCAAAGAATGTGCTCATACTCACTCTCCAGCCCTGCTTCTCGTTATTCACACTGTTTTCATATTCTACAAGAGACTCTACTGAAAGAGAGCCTAGTTTTAACTTTTACTTTTAATACTTTTTCATGGCAACTCATATTTCTAGTGAATATTGGTTCTCTAGCTAAAGAAAGTCTATTGATTCCTTTTGCATCTTGCCTCCTTTTGTTTGGCCAATTGCTAGTTTTTCTAGGCATGGTCTCCTTGACAACAAATTTTCTCAAAGGACAATGCTTAATGAATTATAAAAATAAAAGGAATATAAATTATATAGACTGAGTTAATTCATCTCTTTTATGGTAGCTTTGGACTCTGAAAAAAGATTGTCTCTGTTTCCTTCTTTAACTTTATTACCTCTCATGTTAAAGGTGAATCCTCAATAGGAAAGTGATGTGTTGTATCAGATTGATTGTGCTTTGCAAATATGGTCATAATATTTCCTGCCCAACATTACTCTTCGAGAACCTAGAACCTTGCCACTCCTTAATCAAGGACGGTCCCCCATGCGTTTCCTCCTCTCAAATCTGGGCAGGCCTTTATGACTGTCTTGACTAATACAGTATGGCAGAAGTAACCAGTGTGACTTCTGAGTTAGGTCACAAAAACGCCATGTACTTGCACCTTGCTCTGTCAGAATGCTCACTCCTAGAACCTCACCTCCATGTGTAAGGAAGCCCAAGCAGCCCATGAAGAAGCTCACATGGAGAGAAACCAGGTTCCCTAACCCACAGCCTGTCTGAGCTCTCAGCCAACAGACACCTACCAGCCACGTGAGCGAACCATTTTGAAAGTTGATTCGCCAGTCCCCAGCTGAGCAACAACATATGCACGAAGCAGAGATGAGCTGTCCCCCTGAGCCCTGCCCCAAAAGCCGACTTGGGAGCAAAATAAACGATTGTGGTTTTAAGTCCTTCATTTTCGGCTAGTTTGTTACATAGCAATTGATAAGTAATGGGTCATACGAGTTCCCTTTGTTTGGAAGCAAGCTAAGCCACTACACTTGAGTTGAAATCAACTACCTTTTAGCATTCTTTCTTCTTTTTCCCCTGCTCAAGTGCTGTGTTAGAGTGGGTGCTTCACTAGTCCCAGTGGTTCCTAGCATGTGGAGGGAGCCCCATTAACATACCACAGGGACCTCTCTCTCTGGTCCCTCCCATACTCCTCTCTGGTAGAAGAGGAGTGACACCTGATGGGTAACTTTGGGAAAAGAGACTGGAAATGCTCGATTCCCCCGCTCCCACCTTCTTCTTTGAGCCGGCCCTGCCTGCAAAGGGCCTGTGCTCTGCTCTCAGCCATGTGCTAATAAGCACAGCAGAAAAGACATCGTCTTGTGTGGGGCAGCCTGACATTTTCCATTTATGTGACAGGGTAAGTCAAACTGCGTAGTTCTGGATTTCAGCATCAGGAAGCTGCAGCTCGACTAAACTGCATTCTCAGCTGCAGTCTTTCATCAGACACAAAGCTGGCATTATTGAGCTCATCTGTCATACTTCTTAACTAACTCTCAGTGAGTTCTGAGCCAAACGAGGAAAAAAACACGTGTCTGTTATTAATCTACAGAGAATTTTAAGAATGGGTGATGGCTTATCAAGGCAAGTGCTAGGACATTTCTAACAGAACCCTTGAACGGAACGGTGCTGGGCTGTTGGCTGAGCACTAAACATTCGTTTGGATTAAGAGCCCTTTATATTTGTTTAAGAAGAATGGAAATGCCAATATTAAAATAACTTTAGACTTGGTTATGCTTAAAAGGCACTGCAATCCTCTACTCACTATTTTTTACTGTGTCATTTTTTTTTTTCAGAAGGAAGTGGGAACATCAGTCCTGATCTATGAAATAAGTAAAATGGAATTTCTATGTGTGTCACTTTTATAGAACATGCTGCCTATTGGTGAGATTAAACACAGAGATAGGGGGAAGAGTTCAGAATGATTTGAAATGTGCTTGAAAGGTGTTCGCATTTAGATTTCCTTTCCCTTCACATGTTAGGTTTAGGGCTTAATCAAATTTGGCAGGCGGAGAAGGCCTACAAGGCTGCCAAGCCCCAGTGTGCTGCTCCCTTGTCATTTGTAGAGACCGCGCAGGTGCCTGACACTGATCCAGCTCTCAGACACCTGGGAGAGGTGGGAAAGAGAATGACATGCTGGAAGCAGGGAAGGCGTGAGGAGTGAGGGGTGAGGAGTGACCTACCCTTCCTTCCCTCTCCCCTGGCATTGGCCGCTATTTGAGCTCACTGTGTCTTTTAGCTCTCTGTCAATCCTGGGGTAATGCTGGTTTGGTTGGGGGCCAAAAGTGTTCCTCAAGAGAAGGGCTGAGTTATAGCAAAAAACATCAGGAAATTTTCCAAAACTGCACATCCCTCCTATCCAGATATGCTAGTTAACACTATATTTAAGTTATCTACTGGCAATCTTGTCTTCCCATATTTTTCCAAAGAGAAGGACAGAGTGTGTGTGCGTGTGTGTGTGCGTGTGTGTGTGCGTGCGTGCGTGCGTGGTGGCG
>NW_006494614.1:38489140-38530471 GCF_000325575.1 Pteropus alecto | reverse complement strand
TGCGTGCGTGTGTGCGTGCAAGTGCGTGCGTGTGTGTGCGTGCGCGTGTGTGTGTGTGTGCGCGCGCGTGTGTGTGTGTGTGTGTGTGTAGGGGGAAGGGAGTTAGGTGACACTACTCCAATTCTCTGTACTGTCCACCGTTCCCCTCTCTTCCTCTCTACTGTCTCTTCCACACTGGTACCTCCAACTCCTTACTAGGCACCCCTTGCCTCTATGTCTCTGTCACATTTGAGAACCACATGATAAATAGTGCTAAAGTATAATTAGTGTGTTTCTCAAATAAGGGTGCTATACTCCCAGTGGTGTCTGGAAATGTGATGGAATTTTTTTTCTCATAGGGTTGGATTGGGTGTGGAAACTGGCATTTAGTAGGTGAGGCCCAAAAATGCTAAATGTACTGCAATGTGTAGGACTGTCAGTTCCAAAATATCATATTGAGCCAAGAGCTTAACATAGGCACTTAGATTTTAATAGGAAACTAAGATATGGTTTAAAAACCAAGCGACAATAAATAGGTAATGCACACTGAGCATTTACTATGTCCAGGGCTAGATATATGGATGTGTATAGATGATCTCATTTGAAGCTCCCAACAATCCAATTTTACCCTTCAGGAAGCCGAGGCACAGAGAGGTTAAGAAAGTTTCTGAAGGTCACATAGCTACTGAAAGGTAGAGTCTGGATTCAAAGTCACATCCATGATGCTTCTTAATCATCATCCTAAAGCAAGAGAAATACCTCTCTTCATGTTGGAGCTTCATTCATAGCTACAAAAAAGAGAAGGTATTCCAGGGCAGAGCAACTTATTGGAAACTTAAAATCATGGCTATCTGGTAGCTGCCTGTTCACAAGATCAGTATGAGAGTGGAAAAAGAACTATTTTCTAAATAGGAGTAGAAAGAAGGATTTAGGATTAAAAGAAATATTGCAGGTAGGAAAAGATATTCCAGAGAGGGAAGTCCTTTGCAAAATTTTTTCTCTCTGATTCTTTTGTGTTTCCATGAGCTCATATTTATCTTGGTAAGTCCTGCGGGAAAACATTATAGGTAGACTTGAAGGCAGGATCAATTACAAAAGAGCAACTCTGCCCCTTTTCCTTTGTGCAGCAGCTATTTCTATCAAAGAATGCCTCTAAGCCTGGGTGCCAAGAGTATAAAGTAAAGCACAGACCAACTCAAATATTTCATTGGAAGTTCAGAGAACAGACCCATTTAAACCACCACCCCCACCACCACAAAGGGCACGCTCATCGCTCTTACTGGCTGGTAGACACCATTCTGAGTGCTTTACATATCTCAATTCATACACTAGCAGAGGAAACATATCTCTGAGAGTACCCTGCTCAGAGCAGAAGGGTCACCACCATGAATTTGATAGTTTCGATGTGCCAGCCCTTGGGCTAAGTGCTTTACATATATTAATTATTCCATCTCCAAGATGACCTTGCAAGTTGTCAAATAATCACCATTAAAAAAATGCAGAGGGTGAAGTAAATTGCTCAAGGTCACCACAAACAAGTGGTGGAGCCAGGATTCCAATCCCAGCCTACCAAGGTCAAAGCATATTGCCTCTGATGTTTAGGAATAAGGTTGAGATAGTGCAGAAAAGACATCAGGGATGCACATCATAGACTTCCCTGCCTCAGTAGGTCTAGTATGAAAATAGATCTAGTGACCTATTTTCCTATAATAAGAAAATATCGACATGAATGATTAGAGTTTTCCCCCATACCCCCATCCTCAGTCCTGACCAACATCAAAGTAGGAAACAGAAGGAGTTCTTGGTAAGATGAAGAGGGAGGTGGAGAGAGAGAGAGAGAGAAAGAGAATACTTCTACAGTTTCATTATGAGGTGCACTGCTTCAATAAAAGAAAGTTTGCTCATCTTCTGGGGATTTCCATCTAAGACTGGATTAGTATAGCCATTTGTCTTTATTCCCTGCTGAATCACTTAGGATCTAAAGTACTTTATAGGGACAACTGATTGACTGAGGACATGAATTAGTGGATCAGACAAGATGTGGAGCCCTAGAAAAAAGGTCAGAGTAAGAACAGGTGGGAATGTCAAGGGAGACCAGAGGAGAAGGGTTCTCTGAAGCTTGTGAGGAGAAGCTCGCCCACGTAGGGTGAGAGGAAAGTGGCCGACGTTAAAGAAGAAAGAGCTGTCTGTCTGAGCTCTCTGTGTGCTTGGTAACAGAGTCATGAGGTTTTTCTCTCTGGGAATGGTTACCCTGTTCTACTTTCCCAATATTAGGGGCCAGGCTAAGGGAATAGCTATCAGATGAGCGAGCACACTCGTATTTTGGTCACGTGTCTTTTTTATTTTCTACAATGTGCATATTTTACCTGGGAAATAAAAAAAAGAAGTATTTCGTACTGCTACTCCATAATGATTAAAAATAATTGTGGAGTATATGCTGAGAAGAAAAGCCCCTTAAAATTTTTCCAGGGAAAAGTCTTCAAAAGGAGATGGAAAACTATGAGCATGTGTTCCAGGACCTGAAATCTGCGTCCCTTTGGAGGAATGACACATAGAGACTGCACTAACTGGCACTCTGGAGACTGGCTGTTTTATTTGCGTTTCATATCTGTGATCAGAAAATAGCAATTGTTAAGCAAGAATAGAGTCTTATATAATAGTCATACCACATGCACTCAAAACATAAGTGTCCATCTATATTTTAAAAACGGAATTTTCTGTACCTTTTGAATCAATGAGCCTGGAATAGAAAATGTTTCTTCCTTTTAAGTTACTCAATTAAAGAAATATATTTTCCATTTGGAGGAAACAATATATATCAAGCAGCAAAATGGCAAGATTGCTTTACTATGGCATGTTTTGATGGAGAAGAATTTGGAAAAAATCTAAATATAGCAGATGTACGCTATTTGAAACTCGAGCTCCGTTTTTAAGCCTTCCTCTGCAGTTAACTAAAATTGATCTCCCTAACAAGAGCTAAAAATAGCAGGTGGAAAAAAGGGAATAGACAATGACTTTTCATATCACTCCCTGCAGGCATTTTCAGTGACAATGAACATGACCTTCCAGAGCCATTCTGGAGAGAGGAACAAAGGCTGGCATTTCACATCCCACCTCTGATTTACCACCTATTTAGTACAGTCTACATCTCTATTTTGCCATTTTTGCTGATTGGTATAGATAAGCTGTTTTGCCAGGCTGGGTTTTGTTTTTCCTATATTGTTTTACATCCAAAAAGAACACAGCACTATATTCTTTCTGGAGTCAGGAACAAAGGGTATTACACAATAAACCAAAATAAATATTCAATTCATTCTTCACCTGGTCAAAGCACATTTTATTTGATGAGCCTCTCAAAATTCACCAGGAGGACTAATACAAATGTGGAAAGCTTCTGTTTTATAGAGATGATGACTGTCCTTTAAACAGAACAGAGGTAGATAAATTCTGATCCGCATGTCCCAGTGGATAAAAGAAGAAAACATCCAACAAGCCCTAAAGAACAGGTGCAGTGGATATGTTTTTTGTTTGGAGGGTAGTGCCAATAAGTAGAGAAACGAAATTGGGAGGAATAAAATGTGTAAGTTGTTTTGCATTTTTAAAATTTTCTTTTGCAACAGTCTTGAATTTCTTCTGGAGAAACTAATTTTACTCTTTAAGAAATATCTGTGGTTTCTCAAGCTTTTGATTCCTCAGTCTAGTTCTTGCCAGGGGTAGAGGGAGATATTTTAACTTACCAGCTGTGCAGCCCTGGGCAAGTTACTTAATCACTCTTTGCCTTACATTCCCCAGCTGTATAAACGAAGAGAATAACAATGCCTGACTCAAAGAGATGTTGTGAGCATTGAATGAGGAAGGTGTTTAAAACAGTGTCTGCCGGATACACAGTAAGCCCTCTATGTAAGTTTTAGCCATTGTTTCTATTTAAGTACCCCTGCCCTTCCCTAATTTTCTGTTTTACTTACTTCTTGGATCTAAAATAGAACACACAGTCATGGGGACAATGATTAAAATGTTTGAAATTGCGCTCTCAAATCTTCCAGAATATAAACTTGTTTCCACTATGATTAATAAAACTGAGAGATGCTTCTCCAGTGTTCTGTGGCCCTGGTCTCATGTTGTAACATCCTGTTAGGGATTTTAAAAGAAACCCACAGGTTTGAGTTCATCATGGTTCCTTTATAATTGCATTGTTCTGTCTGTGCTTGTTTCAGGAGCCTCTCTAGGAGTTCCAGGGTCACCAGTGTTCCTTTCTTAAAGAACAAGGGTATTGTTTTACCTCTGCTTGTCTGAGCCCAGTCCTGTGTCCTCACCTGCACATTTATCCTTCATGAAAGGGTCTTAATAATGCACATCACTGCCTCTTGTCTACAGCTAGACATAATAAAGCTCCCATAAGCCAGCCGTTTTGCTGACGTGACCCTGAGCCTGTGGACTTCTCTTCCTGAATGCCAGCTCAAGGATGTGCTTTCTTTAGACTCACTTTTTCTCAGCATCTTCAGATTTCTGCCTCTATACCAATTTAGTGCTCGTAATCACTCCCGTGAAGCAAAACTCCATTCTTTTGATCATTTGAGTTGCTTTTCCTTGGTCTCTTTCTGGTTTATTTCTGAACTCCTGAAACTGAGATCATTATCCTTTAACATGAATGAGTTATAATTTGTTACTAAAATGATTCTGCCAAAGGATTAAAAATGAATTTTACTAATTTTTATCTCAAATAGAATGTTGGAAGCCTTCTTGTCAGAGAAAACATTAATTTAGTGCTGCTGGTTCAGTCTGCCTAAAGCCATAAGAAAGCAACAATTTGCCAGTGAAGAAATTATCTCTAGGCAGGCTAATAACTTCATTCATTCATTCATTCATTCATTATTTATTTATTGAGCACCCACCATGTGCAAGATGCCATCAGGCACTGGGAATACCAAAATGAATACAACATGCATTCTCCCCTCAAAAAGTAGAAGAGACAGTAAGTTGAACAATAGAAAATTACCATAAGAAGAAGTGAGTATTTGTGAAGGAGCAGCTCCTTGCCTTGGCATCTCACTGGGGAGGGGGCAGGGATGCGGGTGGGGAGAATGCAGGGTGTGGCCTTTGCTCCCTCATCTTTGCAAGTGAAATAGCTGGCAGAGGCCAGGTGACTACTGTAACCTCTGTGATATTTGCAACTCAATTGATGCATACAAATCATTCATCTGTGTAGGGTGAAGAAGGACACAGGAAAAGGACAAATGGATACCAAATATAGAGAAACAGCTTCAAATTACTGTCAAGGAATGGAGAGAAAAGTATCCCAGGGAATACATCCAATTCGTAGCTGTTCCCTGGGACACAATATCGGTCATTCTTAAAAAGCAGGAGACTTTCAAATTCACTCTTGCTCATGTAGTACATTGGCCCTCATTTACATACTTATCAGACCCTGGGTTAGGCTTTCTGCAAGTTATAGTGGGGTTAGAAATAACTGTCAATGCAGGGTTAGAATAAATGTTGTGCCCTTGTCAGAGCAGAGTAAGACTAAAGTCCACTGAAGAAGCCACTTATAGAAGGCCATTGGATGTGGCCAAGTGAGGGGTCAGAAGAGCCAGCTTTGGTATTTGCCTCTGCCACCAACCAGCTGTGTCAGCTTGAGCTAGTATGCTCATCACTCAGCACAGTATTCTGATCTGTAAAATAGGGATATCAATTGTTCCTATCTCTATGCTTATTGCACGGCAGAGCACTTCAGAAATGGTAGACATACATTTAATTGGTAAGGAAAAGGTTAGCAGCACAATTAAGGTAAAAGTCACGCATTGTTAAAAATTTTGTTGATAAGTTATTTGCAGCTCTACAAAGAACCCCCTTTTCTTAATCTGCCTCTATAAGACCATTTCATTCCTCCTCCTCCCTCCTTAGTGCCAGGCTCTGTGAGCATCCCTTCTGAGGCTGAATTCCCATTCCGTCTGTCCCTTCTGCCTCCATCAATTCCAGGTCAAGCTGGTCCCTGGGAGTGCCTTCCAGACCTGGACTCAGGTCCATTAGCCAGTGAGGGTGTGTGAGACTTCCCCTTATCTTGTTTTTGCATTAAGCTTTGCGCATATTAACTACAAATGAATTTTCTTTCCCGTTCTGAATAAAAAATGATTTGATTTTACTGAATTATCAGCTCAAAGTGAGTGGACCAGAGGCCAGCTGGGGTCTGCTGGTCAGAAAATCTGACTCAGCCTGAGTGTCCTGTACAAAGAGTGAAGCAAAGAGAGCACTGCATTGGACACCTTGTCCTTGGCAAGTTATTTCTCACCATCTCTGGGCTTCTGGGTTTCTCTCCTATAAAATGCAAGTTGGCCAATGACTCGTAGGTCTTCTAGCCAAGACCTTAGTGATCTGATGAAGACCTCTGTTTGCTGACATTCAAAACAATTGCGCAAAGTGTTTAAATGTGTTCTTGTTACTATCTGTAACAAGAATCAAACAGGCAGCTCCAAAGACCTTTCCTCTAATCAGTCCATTTTGGGCAGGGGTGGGGCAGGGAGGAGGGGTGCTTGCCTGCTTCTGAAATGTCCTGAATTACTGTCAGAAATGGTTTTACAAGGCTCGACTTGAGCAGACTCAACTTATTTTATACACTTGACATTTATCTATATCATAGACCCAGCTCTTCTCAGAGAGTACACAAACTCAGGATTCCTGTATGTGAACAGACTTTCAAGAAAATCACATTTCACACATATCTCCCTTATTTTTATATTGCTACTTTCATCGGCCCATTTTAGTTAGATGCCTACTGCTTCTCACAATGACTCTTTGATGGTGAAACTGTCTTTGATGGCCATTTTAAAGGCCCTAAAAGCTAAGTGACTTGATAGTGATTACAAAGAAATCCCCAAGGAGCTTGTTCTTGAGACTCCTATAATTCAGCTTTCAGACCACACATGGGACAGCAAGTACCTCTCTTGTAAGAAGTGCTTTATTAAATCAGCCTCATTCCGATTGGAGGACCCCGTCGGGTAACCAGCTGTTCCTGCTTTCTTGGGAATTTCCTGGTTTTAGCACTGAAAGTACCCAGGAACCCCTGAGTTCTGGATGAACCAGGAGAGTGAGTCACTCTAATACTCAGGTTTCTCAAATTTCAGTATATGCAAGAATGAACACATGTGATGATTAAAATTGTAGATTTCTGAGGTAGGTGATTCTGGTCCAAATGTTTTCCTGACCATACTAAAGAATACTGGTAAGTCTTATAAATTTGTCATTCATGGCATTTGGCATTTGACTACTCGTTGTTCTAGAACTCATCAGCACCTCAGAATCATGTGGGAGCTTTTGAAAAATACTGGTGCCTGGACTTGACCCAAATCATTAAAATTAGAATCTCCCGGAGTATAGTCAAGGCATTGGGATTATATTTTTAAAGTCCTCTCTCACATCAGGAGAACTACCAGATGGGGCAGATGCAATGGCCATTACTTACCTTGAGATCCACAGTGTCTAAACCCTCAGCAGGCAACTGGCTGCAGCCCCTCCACTTCCCACCATTCCCCCTCCTGCTATAATACAGGACACATACTTTGGAGTGCAAGGTGGCAACATTTGCTGAAATTGAGGACAATATCACTTCTAGGTATAAAACATAAAGAAACTTTTGGATAAGTGCAAAGGAGATATGTATGAGAATGTTAAACTATAGCTTTGATTGTAATGACAAGAAACTGAAAACAATCTAAATGTCTAGCAACCCGAGATTGGATGAATAAAGTGTGATGGTATATTCACCCAACAGAATACAATATTGCCGTGAAAATGAGTGAATCAGAGATACATATACCAGCATTGGAACAAAGTTACCATAAGATTTTTCTAGTTAGAGTCTACTGTGACCAACTCCTTGGAGACTTACAGACTTCACTTTGGCAAGCAGATTGTCCTTTAGCACAGGGTCCCTGACATCAGTAACACATGGTTGCACAGCACAGAAAGCCTCATGCCAGCTGGTAGAGCTCATTTTGCCTGTTCTCAGGAAACAAATTTCTTTTGGTATAGAGAGAAATTCTATAAGAATTAGGTAGCTCTTTGCAATCTTAAAATATCTGCATTGCAATCTAGAAGTTTCACAGACTGACATTTTAGTACTGGTTCCTGAATTGCTTTTAAACAGGTACAATTCTGCTGCTGCATTCTCATTCATCATCCTCTCATTGGCCACACATAGCAATAAATCCATTGAAATGAAAATGTGTCCTTGAACCCAGGATTTCAAGGTTGTTAATCTTATTTGGCTTTTCTAGGTTGCTGACAAATGTTTATTTTTAAAGGGCTACAGAGCTTACCTGGTCCTAGTTTGGCCACGGCATAGAGGAGGTCGTAGTTGAGGACTGGCGTGGCATCACTGATGGGCTGCCAGCCAACGGGAGGAGATGCAGGGGGTGAGATGAGAAACTGTTTGGCGGGCTGCGGTGGAGCCAAATGAAGTTTGTCTCCGTCTGTCTCTGGAGTCTGAACCTTTCGAATAGAGTAGAAATGAAGACACATGATTTATTACGGCCTCAGGTGTGCTATGTTGGTACACTAAGATACAGAGCCTCACTTTTAGCCTGTGACAAAAGAAGCAATGACCCAGGCTATAATAATAATTATTACTTACCTCACCGCACATGCTCAATTATCTTATTTCGTCCTTAAAACAGTGAATCTCAGCCTTTAGTGTGCATCAGAATTACCTGGAAAGCTTATTAAAACACAGATTGCTGAGCCCCCTCCTGGAGTCTCTGATTCAGTAGATATGGGTTGGGGGCCAATAATTTGCATTGCTAACCAGTTCCTGATGCTGACGCTGTTGGTCCTCAAATCTACCTTTTCCTACTATCCTCTTTTCCTCCCTTTCTTTCTTCCTGCTCTCTCTCTCTCTCTCTCTCTCTCTCTCCTCTCTCTCTCTTTCAGTTGACGTGAAATTGACATAACATGGAATTATTCATTTCGAAGCAAACAATTTGGTGGCCTTTAGTACGTGCTCTCTCTCTCTCTCTCTCTCTCTCTCTCTTTCAGTTGACGTGAAATTCACATAACATGGAATTATCCATTTCGAAGCAAACAATTTGGTGGCCTTTAGTTCATGTCCAAGGTTGTGCAACCACCACTTCTATTTAGATCCAAAGCATTTTCATTACCTTAAAGGAAAACTTGCATCCATTAAACAGTTACTACCACTTCTGTCTCAAGTCAGAACCTGGAAACCACCGATATGCTTTCTGCCTCTCTGAATTTACCTATTCTGGACATTTCATATAAATGGAATCATAGAATATGTGACCTTTTGTGTTTAGTTTCTCCCATTTAGCATAATGTTTTCAAGGTTCATCAATGTTGTAGCATGTATCAAGACTTCTTATGGGTGAATAATATTCCATTGAATAGATAGGTCACAATTTAATCTATTTGCCCACTGATGGACATGTGGGTTGTTTCTGCCTTTTGGCTATTGTGTGTAGTGCTGCTATGAACATATGTGTATACATATTTGTTTGAGACTTATTTTTCATTCTTTTTGATATGTACCTACGATTGGAACTGCTGGGTCAGATGGTAACTCTATGTTTAACTTTTTAAGGAAAAAAGTCGGGTTTTAATAGATGAGAAAACAGATTTCTGTAAGTCACACAAGTAATTAGCAACGTGGGATTTGGACATGGGTCTGATGTCAAAGTCTAAGTTTGATGTCAAAGTCTAAATTCTTTTTCATTTTTAGTTTTTATTTTGTTTTATTGTGGTAAGAATACTTAGCATGCGAGCTACCCTCTTAACCTATTTGTAAATGTACAATATGTTATTCTTGATTATAGGTACAATGTGGTACAGCAGATCGCTAGAGCTTATTCATCTTATTTTACTGAAATTTATACCCATTGATTAAAAACTCCTCATTTTCTTTTCTTCCCAGTCCCTGGTAACCACCATTTCACTCTTTGGTTCTACGTATTTTAGATACTATTTTAGATACCTTACCTAAGTGGAATCATGCAATATATGTCTTTCTGTGACTGGCTTATTTCACTTAGCTAATGTCCTCAAGATTTATCCATGTGACATACTGCAGAATGTCCACACTACACAAAGTAATCTACAGATTCAATGCAATCCCTATTAAAATTCCAATGAAATTTTTTTATAGAAATAGGAAACAATAATTCTAAAATTTATACATAATCACAAATGACCATAAATCAGCACATTTCCTTATTTTAAAATATATTACAAAGCTATAGTAATCACAATGATATAATATTGGCATAAAGACGGACATGTACATGAATAGAACAGAATAGAGAGCTCACCAATAAATCTATACATATAGAGTCAACTGATTTTCAACATGGGTGTCAAAAATACACAATGAGAAAAGTACAGTCTCTTCAACAAATGGCGTTAACAAGATATCCGTATGCAAAAGGATGAAAATTAACATTGTCTTACACTATACACAAAAATCAACTTGAAATGGATTAAAGACTTAAAATCTAATACCTGAATCTGTAAAACTCCCAGAGGAAAGTATAGAGGAAAGGTTTCATGACATTAGACTTGGCAATGATTTCATGAACATGACACCAAAAACGCAGGCAACAAATGGGACTATATCCAACTAAAAGTCTTCCATTCAGAAAAGGAAACAATCCACAGAGTGAAATGGTAATCCACAGAATGGGAGAAAATATTTGAAAACTATATATAGGTTAAGGGGTTAGTCTCTAAAATATATGAGGCAATCCTATAACTCAATAGTGAAAAAAATCAACAACTAATAACTCAAAAAATGAGCTAAGGACTTAAATAGACATTTCTTCAAAGAAGACATAAAAATGGCTAATAGGAATATGAAAAAAATGCTCAGTTCACTAATCATCAGGAAAATGTAAATCAAAATCATGAGATATTACCTCACACCTGTCAGGATAGTTAATTTTGAAAAAACAAAAGACAACAAGTGTTGACAAGGATTTGGAAAAATTGAAATCCTGTACGCTGTTGGTGATTCCTCAAAAAATTAAAAATAGAGCCACAATATAATCCAGCAATTCCACTTCTAGGTATTTATTCCAAAGAATTGAAATTCAGCCTTTGAAAAGATATTAGCACTTCCATGTTCACTGCAGCACTATTCACAATAGCCAAAATGTGGAAATAACCCGTCCATCGACGGATAAATGGATAAAGAAAGTGTAGTATATACATAAAATGGAATACTAATCAGCCCTAAAAAGAACCAAAGTCTATATTCTTTTCACTGTATCATCTTTCTAAAGATGGAAACAATGCTTACTGACCAATAAGAGGTGGATCAAGATACCTAATGTTGAAATGAGGATACTGATGGAACATTATGTACACTGATTTTCTATGCCGTGGACTTTGTGTACCTTGCCAAGAATTACTATCCCTTTTTGGAATAGCCAGAATTTATTTTTGGATTAAAACACAAAATTGATTTCCATATGTTTGTAACCTTTTCTTATAAATGTGAATCACTGAAAAGGTATACAGTCCACTGTCATATAATTTAAATTTTAATTACAGCCCTTCCAGTAAGGTTAGGAGTAGTTATTAGAGCATTCATTCTTGACAACTATTGGCTAGCATTTATTGTGCATTTACCAAATGCTAAGCACTTTAATACTTAATAATTAATTTAATCTTCAAAACAACAGAACAGGGGTATATTTCATCATCTCCATTTCATTGATGAGGAAACTGAGAGCCGCTGAGTTACATAACTTACCCAGGGCCCAGGCTCTCAGCCTGCGTAGCCTGCTTTCTAAACCTCTATGTTATCCCTGCCTGGGAATCATAAAATAGGATTTTTTATCCCAGTGGGCTAATTGTAGACTACAAACCAATATGAAAGTAGAAAAGAGTTCCATTTACATTTTAAAAAGGAAAAAAAATACGTAGGGAAAATGGATTAACTTTAGAAAGAATTACCTTACCTGTGCAAAGTAGAGTTTTAATTTTTTCCCTCTGAACTGGGTTTCATGAAGCTCTATCCTGGCTCGGGCTGCAGATTTGGGATTGCTGAAGTTTATTCGGACACGTCTGAAACTCTTAAATAGCTGGAACGTCACACATTCATCATAAGTCCGAAACAGACCCTCAAATTTTTCCTGATAAAAACAAACACAGAGGAAAATCCATTGGTCCCATATTTTATATGATGCCTGATCTGATAAAAAAAAAAAAGTCTAAGTATATAAATAGTCTATTCCTAACATAAAATTAAAACAAAACACCGGTTATGTATTTTTCTTTTCATCTGTCCATCTGTTACCAGGTGCTAAACATGCCTGAGGATTCAGTTAAAGGACTCAAAATCTAGGTTCAGGGATCTGTAGAGGATAAGTGAATGAGGTCTGAAGTGCATGAAAAACCTGAAAATTATGCAAAATGCTGAGTAAGTTTCTGATATATGTTTCTTTCAGGGGAGAGAGATCATAACTTTCACGAGGTTACCGGAGAACTCTATTATCTCCAAAATATTAAAGCTATTGAGCAAAGCATATGGTAGACTTTATTAGTAAGTCTCGATCTTGGAGGCACTTTTCTTGCCTAAAGACAGAGTTGAGAGCCCACGCTCTCCAAACCCTTCTAGCCAGACAGTGCCATGTGATTAGTCCTGGTCAATGAAATGTATGTAGAGATAGGAAAAAGCCCTTGAGAAAATTTTCAGTCTCTTTCTCTGAAGACACCATGCGATCCAGACGATACAGGAGTCAGAAGCAGAAATTTTCCTCAGCCTGGGTCCATGAGTGGCTGTATGGAGTACAAACACCTTTCTCCCTACTCGCACTCCATCCTGTAGAAGACTTTGCCTTGACAAGGGGAAAAAAATGGACTTCTATTGCATTAAACCACTGAGATTTTGGGGTCCTTTTATTCCTGCAGCATAACCAAGCCTATCACAACACAAAGCAATCATTTAAAAATTTTAATTCAATGCAATTTTTAATTCAATTGAATAAATCTTTATTAAATGCTCACTTTGTACAAGGCTTGGTTTTTAGGCTTTAGGAGGATACAGAGATGAGTACCATTTTGTTTTGACTCTCAATGATCTAATGATCTAATGTGAGAGGTAGACACAGAAACAAATAAGAGAATGCTCATATGACTTGGAAAGGCATAAAAGGAAAATTAGAGAATTTAAAATATATATGTATATATTAATACCATCTCTCTGGTGATTCTTAGCTTTAAAAATAATCCTTATTATAAGTAACAAAATCAGTGCATGTTAAGTTACTGTGTCTTCTTAATGGAAAATTGCCACCAAGGAAATAACTTTTATTAAAAAAAAAAAGCTCTGATTCTTTTAGTTTCATAATAAAAGATATTTTGTCATAAGAATGAGTATAAGTGGGAATGAAGGTGCACAAAGGATTAATACTGCAAGATTCATTGAATTTTGATTTGTAAGGGATCTAAGAGATAATTAACTCAACCTTTCCCTCCTCACCTGCATCATTTTACAAATCAGAACCCTGAGGTCTGAAGAGATGAGGACCTGTCCATGGCCACATGGCCAGTTAGTGGCAGAGCTATGACCTGGCCAATGTCCTTGTGACCCTGAATAGAGAGATGCTTTTAACTACAGAAAAAATTTCACTGCCAGAATGAGAGAAAGAGAAAGTTGCTCTAAAAAGAGCAAGAGATGGATAGCAATCAAATGACCCAAGACTCTTACGTGACCACGTCTAAGAGGATCAATGAGGTGATGCAGGGCTCTGAGTTTGCACAGGAAGAGGCTCCCACACAATAGAGAAGGTCTTCCTGCTTCTTGGGCATCCCGATGAGCTCATCTCAGACCCCCAAGTCCCTGGCTTGTGATCTTTCCAAATGCTGTTGCCCATTTCTGAGATTCCCCAGGATGTGGCCCTCCATAGTTTCCCCATTTTTGTCTCCTGTGTCTGCACATATTCTCTCTTTTATACCATGTCTATCCAGTCCAGAACATCAAACGATATACTCAAAGCATTTTTTAAGTTTTATGATACGTATGGAGATTTGAGGGTTTTTTCCTCCCCTTTTCAGACCCATTCTTACTCCCCTTACCCTATCAAGAGTGAAACAAGAGCCTCCTTTACTAATCCTTGGGTAGTTTTTCTTATCTCTCAAGGATTTGGATCAGCCAACAACCAGGCCTGGGGCCTCAGCTACCATGCCAAGTGGGCTAGTTAATAATCTTGCGCTTTCCTGAACACAAATCTTTGTGAATACAATGCGTTCTGGTCAAATCATAGCTGGTGGTTTGATTAATTTGGGGAATTTTCTGGAATGGAAAGAATTAGATTAAAAACTCTTATTTCTATATAGAGTATCATCTTTTTTAGGACAAAATCCCTGGGTTTTCTTTGTGGCTCTCTGTTTTTCCATTTGCTGTTCGGGAGCTCCACTTCCATCCCCACCCCAAGGCCTCCGCACAGGCGTTAAGACAAGATTTGGAGGGGGAGGCGCTCTTTTCCTTTGAGTCTAACTCACTGCTTTTTCATTCTATAGTTCTTTTGAATGCCTCACATTCTCAGCTGTTAAAAGCTGTTTGGCCTTAAAAGACTGGAATAAGAGAAAGGAATCAAGAAGTCCAGGCTTTAGGCTTAGGGGAGGAGTGACAATAAATGGCTTATGTGCTGCCTCTGTTAGGAGGCCTTGTCAGGTGTCAATAATGATTGCAATTGTTTTCTCCACTGCTCCTCAAAAGAGGGCTCCAGGCAGCACAAACATCAAGCTGGAGTTGGCAAATGACAGAAACCTTGCTGATATTCCTTTTTGGGCCTAGGCCAACAAGTCAAAAGATCCTTTTCACCACATCTGGTGCTCGGCCCAGAGCTCAGGGGCCAGGATATTGATTAGACCACCTGGGGACCAAACTCTATTACTGTAATAATGATAATAATAATAAAGTAACATTTACTTGACGTGTCCTCTCTGCATAGGTCTTTTGGGAACTTGTGGGGGTGGGGTGGGCAATGACACATGACCATGAATTAGGGACTTGCTAGCCATCCCCATTTTTTTCATAAATGACACAACAAACATTTCATTTGCTGAGGCAATATAATACCAGACCAAATTGGTTAGAGGCAGATTCAGTACAGGGAACCTGCTAGATATCTCCTTAGGCAAAACAGTGACGTGAACAGAGCCAGCCCCAGGGTTCCTCCACCTGCCCTTGTAGCAAATCGTCCATGGTTTTGATGCCCAGGTTCCTATCAGTACACAGTAATATTTTGCTGTCCACTGGCCGGCATTTCCTCTGGTGTGGTACCACACAAACCCAATAAATTCCTCATTTCCTCAATAGTTAGTTCTCTTTGTAGCCACTGGTTTGAGTAAAGTTCTATAGCAGCAATCTCAAACTTTGGTCTCAGGGCCTTGCTATACACTCTTAAAAATTATGGAGGATTCTAAAGAACTTTTATTAATGTGAGTTTCATCTATCAATATTTATCGTAGGAGAAATGAAAACTGAGAAATTTAAAAATGTTTATTTATAAATTCATTTAAAAATAATAATAATGAACTCATTATATATTAAAATAATCTTTTAATAAAAAATAACTGCTTTCCAAAAGAAGAAAAAATTTAATAAGAAGATTGGCATTGTTTTACATTTTTGCAAATCTCTATAATTTCTAACTTAAAAGAAGATACCTAGAATTCATATCTGCTTCTGTATTCAAGGTGTTACACTTTGCTGTTTTGTCTGAAGAGTATGGAGAAAAACTGGCCTCATCTAAATATATGGTTGAAAAAGGGAGGAGTATTTTAATGGCTTTTCAAATAATTATGAATATTCGTCCTTGATACGTCATTAAAACTAGACGAGTGTCAGTCTCTTAAAGTATATTGCGATGCTTTTACTTGATTATATTCAAATCCATTTATCTATTTTGCACTTTAAAGGATTTTTTTTTTTTTATCTATGCATGATTCTATAACAGTGTGCAGTGGTCATTTGGAAATATTCATTCCCTGAGTTATGAAGCTTTTCCAAATGTTGACACATTTCATTACACGATATCAAAAATCACATTCATTGATATTACCACTTATCTTATCAAAAAGTCCTTAGAGATTGGAAAGCTGTCGGATTCATGTTGGTGGATACAAATTTTTCAAAATTCTAATTTTTGCTTGAAAGTTCACTTTTTATCATTGGCAACAAACACTGTAGGTTATTCTCCCTGAAGTAACATGCCCACTCATTCATTTTTGAGAAATGGCTGTCAAATATTAAAGTCTGCATAACTCTTGTTTGTCTGTTATTTGTTTTTTCAAGGCAAAATGGTATTCCATGAGAAAAGTGAGTGCTTAGTTCAGCTTAAAACAGCTTAAAATGTTTCCTCAAGTCAAACATTGTATTTTGGCATGCTACAGAAGTGCTTTATGTATACTCCCCATTTCATTATTCAGATTATTTAAAAGACTCAAGGGTAAAGAGTTAATAAAATTAACAACTTCTGCTGCTTCATCAAGAACATTCTTATGTAAAATTGGTATTTCCTTTTTTTTTTTTTAAACTGTGAGTTTGTGGCTGCAAAGAATACAAATACTGCTAGTACAATTTCGTGCCACTGCATTGATTCATACTGAAGTTGTAACCACTACTGCTTTTGTGCCATGGGTATAAACATCAACTTGGTTGAAATAGGCAAATCATATCTTAGTATAGTATAAGGATAGTTTCGACCTCAAGGGAAATGGTCTCGGGAATTCCCAGGAGTCCGTAGCCTACCCTTGAGGACTGCTGTACTCCAAGATCTCAGAAAAAGTAAAGATTTGGTTGGCTTGAGGTGAAAACAAGAGGTCTAGTGAGAAACTTCAGGAAGAAGACAGATCATGCAAGGATGTGTGATGATAGCAATTACAAGCTACAGGGATGTAAATAGGATGAGGGTGGTCTTGGCATATGTGAGACTACTGGTAATCCTGAGAGCTGTGTGAACACATATGGAGGGGAAACAGATTATTATAGACTGAGGAGTGAATGAAAAGGAAAAAATTTAAGAAAGAGAGTTTGGCAATGACAAAGAGAGAGCTCGGATGATAACTACATGGGAAGTCAGGGTCACAAGAAGATTTTTAGTAGTGTGGGGAGACACTTATTAGTTGAAGAAATAAAGCTACTGATGAAGGAGAGAGAAGAGACTGGAAAGATGAGAGGGTAGTAGATGGTAGAGAAAAGAAGAAGAGTCTTCAGAAAGAGTTGTAGGCATTTCTGCTTATGAGAGAGGAGGTGACTAAGTAAGGGTGGATGAATTTGGAAATGGAGCAAACGAAACCGAGGATGACTTTTTTTCTTCCTCAGAGAAGGGGAAAGTGAGGTCCTCTTTTCAGAACAGGGAAGGTGAAGGGAGACTGACGGTTTGAGGAGCTTGAGGAAGATTTAGAACAGCTGCTGTGGTCAGAAGTAAGGAGAGTCAATGTGGATAAATCAAAGGACAATGGTATGGGTTAAATTACATTCCAGTACCTCAGAATATGACCTTACTTGGAAATAAGGTCATTGAACATGTAATTAGTTAAGTTGAGGACATATTGAAGTGGGGTGGGCCCCTAATCCAATATGATTGTTTCCTTATAAGAAGACAGCCATGTGAAGACAGAGAGGCTTATGGAGGACATCATATGAAGATGCTGGATTATAGTGATGCATCGACGAGCCAAAAAATGCCGAAGATTGCCAGCAGATTGCAACTGCTAGAAGCTAAGAATAGAGGAGGAAAGATCCCCCTACTGGTTTCAGAGCCTTTGTTACATCAGCCTTAGAAAATTAATACAAGTAGTTATGCACCACTATGTGACCAACTGAATCTGGGGATGATATAGTTTTAATAGAGCCAACCAATACAATTATGCCATTTTTTCCCCCTAGGGGAGTATAAGTAGAGAGCTGGGTCATTCCGGGTGTGTGTGTGTGCAAGACAGGTATGTGTACACGTGTGTGTGGGGGCAGGGGGGGACAGAGTGGAACAAGAAGGAAGAGTGTTCAATGTATCCTACTTGACTGGTTGATACAAAACTCCAAGATATTTTATAGAATATTAGAATATTAAAATATTACCTTTAATGTATCTCTAGACCAGGCAGGCTGCAGATAAACAATATCTTCTAACGTATTATCTCATTGAATTCTCACTTTTCTAAAAAGGCCCTCTGAGGGAGAGTTGGAATTATTATCCTTGAGTAGTATATGAAGCAACTGAAAGCCAGAGAAGTTAACGACCTCCTCAAAGTCACGCAACTAACTGGTTAGTAAAACCAGAATTAGTAAGCTCAGTTGTCTATACTACATAAATATCACTGATGATATGCAAACAAGTGAAAAGTCTAAAATACAAGAACAAGAAAACCAGCTTTCTTTGTCAGTCCAAAAGAACAGCGCCGTCCATGAAGATGTGGCTACCAAGGAATTCCATCGGTGCCTTTATCTGCATTCCAAACAATGCTGCATGCTTTTATGTATTTGTCAATTTTCTCACTTACGATCCCTTTGGGTATAAATTACCGTAATGAGAAATTCAGCTTCTCTCAAAATCACAAGGCTCTCATCTGTCAGATAATACCTCCCAGAAACTGCCGAAGAATGAAACAATTCATTTAAGTTTATCACCTCTCAATGAATACCACTGACAGGTCATGTGCAAATCCAAGTTTAAGGATCACACTGAGTTTTATAGGCCCCTCAGGAGGGCCTCCTGTCAAAAGGACTGCTATTGTAAATCTTCCATAGTTTCAGACTCCTTATGTGAAAGCAGTAACCAGGCCTGAATGTGGGGGATAAAAATCCATCTGGATTTTAACCTGTCAGGATTTCTTAAGTCAGGCAAAGTTGTATTAAATCATGCTTTGTTCCATTAGTGGTCCTGATATTACCTAAATAAAAAATCAACATGAAAATGAGGCTCTCAACCTTTCTTTACTGATTAAAAAAAAAAAAAATGGACAGACCTCATGTCACATAACTGCTTCAAGAAAAGTCCTCATGAGAGACAGAGATCTAAAACTAGACTCCAAACTCTAAAAGGACCCGCTTTGTCCTAAAACCTCATGGATTCACCGCTTGATTCCCTCAGCAGAACACTTTCCGTGGTCTGCGTTTGATTCTATCCTTTCATTTCCAGTAGTGGCCTGAAAGTTCACGGTCACTGGATAACATTGCTATGCACGCGAGAGCACAGTTTTACTTCTCTTTTCTCTGATTCCACTGAGCCATCACCTATGCATTTAGAACCGGAAAAACAGAAACAAAACAAAAAAAAATTCTCCCAAACTAAAAATATGTACAGGGGCTATAAACTGCAATGATCTTTGAACAGGGGTGAATCTAAGTATTGCAGAGCCTCCTAAAGCTTTGACAACTTGGGAAGCCCTCTTTAAACAAAATCATAAAAAATTAGGCACAAAAGTGGGATTTTTTTTTTTAGAATGAAAAGCAAAAATATCGTAAGGAATAACTTTTGTAAATTTTACAAAAAGAAATATGACCATGTGAAGACATTGTCCGGGCCCTACCAGGGTTTTGGTAGAGGCCCATGCAAACGAGGGGTCCTAAAGCTGACACTTCATTCACTTTCCAAGAAATATGACTAAGAGACTGAGTCTACTGTGTGATCACCAAGTACTCTGGAGTCTAGGTTTTCAGAACAGCTAAAACAAGTACAGTGCTTACATTATTCTTAGCTGATGAAGTTCGTTTCCCTAAGTGTTTGAATGAGAGCCAAGCAATTTGCATCTGCAAAGTTTCAGCCAAAGTATTGTATTAGAAATGGCTGTGTCCCTGCTGGGATTGAATCAGTTTTGTAGATACCTGAAGATGGAGGACTGAGGAGGAGGAGTGAGTTAGGTTGCTTGAAACCCATCTTGCAGTTGTTCAATAAGGAGTGGTAAGTGCCAGATGAGTGGACCAAGGGTGGAATCTACAAGTAGCACCATGTGCATGCCTAGGATCCCTGTTGGGTCCGACTAACTCTGTGCAGGTGCCCACCCTTTGAATGAGTGAGATCCTCCTAGCATCTGAATCCAGGGCTGATTCTGGTGAGTCACCCTGCTCCACCAAGTGCTCAGGGCCTATGGAATGTGACTGTGTTAAGCAAGATGCCACTTGTGGAATCCTTCATGCTTCCTGCGGTCCCCCAGGACACTCACAAGCCTCCCAACGGGTCTCTGAACATCTAGGGAGTATTGGAGAGGAGCAACTCACATGTACTAGGGGTGAGGAGGGTGCACCAGGCAAACTGGAGACCTATAAGAGAGTTATGAGCACAGATCTCTCTTGCTGTATGCCACCAAATTGGACATATCTGCATGGTCATAAATAAAAAGAAAGGCTCTGACAGTCCTTTTATAGCTGCCACATTTCAGCTTACAATATCAATGGCTGCCTTAGTTCAAGGCATTTCCTGAGGGTTAATGACAGCTGCATCCTTCTCTGGGCCATCAACTCCTCTTCTCTGATCATCAATCGGCAAGAATGCCTGTGGCTGTCATCAGCCTGATTAAGTATATGCTCTAATTGTGCATGTGTAATTAATGAAGTGTATAACCTCCTTTACAGCTTACCCAATCTAGTAAGAGGACAGGAATTGCATTTTAAATTAATTTAAACATTGATTTATCTATCAGATATAGGTAAAGAGAAAGAGTATAAAGACACGGTACTAGCGCAGACTCTAGAGTCACTCTATCTAGTTCAAATCCTGGATTTGTGCAACTTTAGCAATTTACTTACCTATTTGACACCTCAGTTTCCTTATCTATAAAATAGGGATAATAACAGCATTTACTTCATAAGGATGTCCTAGGAATTAAGTGAATTAGTATATTTAAATTGCTTAGAAAGGTGCTGAGCATAGCGAGTGTGTGTAAGCTGTTATTACTATGAATCCCAGAAGATAAACAATGTTTTGTTTATATATCTATATTTGGCCTGCTGGTTCTAGCTGTATAAATCTTCCTGTATCTAAATCCAAGTATATCTATATATATGCCTACATCTATCTATATTTATATCTATACCTGTACCGGTATCTAATCCTTAAAGATTATAAAGAGTAAATATAGGAATGCCCAGAGTAACATCTCATATAAAATTAAGTCTAATTATACTAACATGATTTTATTGATGTTATTATCTACTTAAAAAGTAGTGCCTAAATTAACCATCAAGATTTCTTTCTTGGCTGCTAATCTTTAAAAGTTTATTTTATGTAAACAGCATGGTAAATTATTCTAAGGGTGAAATCAACTGAGTAATTTGGCTTCAGTCCTTCCCTTTGGAGATCCTGCACCATCAGCAAGGGCTGGGGCTTAGAGAGAGAGTGAGCAAACTACAAAAATGCCAACCACTAGCAAAAATATCCGAGGCTCAGATACCTAAGAGATTGTTAAGTCCCTCCCACCTCACTCCTTAGCCTTTCCCAACACTTCAACTACCTTTTAGACAAATCCATCTCCATGAACTTTATTCTCCATATTCAACTATTTTCCTAAACATTTCCTTTGGAATATCCAATAAGCGCCTTCAAGTTAATGGATCCAAAGCCAGATTCTTTGCTAGGGCCTCTAAATCTGATGCCCCTCTATCTCGACAAATGGCCCCCATCTACACAGTTGGTCAAGCCAAGAAGCTCAATGTCATCACCCTGATCTTTTCCCTCTCCCTCACCCCACTTCCCACCAGTCAACAAGCCCTTGTTCTCTCAGTCTTCCATTATCTACCCTTCATTCCACCACCAATTCCTTAGCGGCCCACAGCTCTCATTATTACTGCACTACGCCTCCTTAACTTCAGTCTGGCCATCCTTGAATCAACCTTGAATGTCTGCTGGAAGAGAAGTCTTTCTAAAAGAAAATTATGAGTATATTTCTCCTCTATAAAATCTTTTAGTGGTTTCACATAGTTTTTAGAATACAGCTTGGCTTAATATTAATGGCCTTTGTAAGATGGCCACACTCACCCCACTAATCTCATATTTCACCCTCCCCTCACCTATCCCCTTTCCTTCAGTCAAACTTCCACTTACAGGTTACCAAAGGCACACTATTCTGTATCTCCAGGCCTTCTTTCGCTTGCTCTCTCTTCTGCCAGTAATACCCTTTTCCTTCAGATAACTTCTTTTTTTCCTGTATTCTTATTTTTTCTTCAGTGTTACTGAGATATATCGAACATATAACATTGTATAAGTTTAAGGTATATAACATAATGATTTCATAAATGTATATATTGCAAAATTATTACCAAATATGGTTAGTTAACATCCATCACCTCACACAGTTACAAATATGTTTTGATCTACTCCCTTAGCAACTTTTAAATATACAATACAGTGTTAACTATAATCGTCATGCTACACATTACGCCCCCATCAGACAATTACTTCTCATCGTCTCTCAAGTGCCAGCTTAGGTCTCTTACCTGAGAAATCCCTCCTGAATCCCACTGAGGTTTGGACATCTTTCAACCGTGTTCCCACAACAGAGTTATCTCAGTAGTGAGGATAACTGCTCCCTGATTAACTAGACTATAAGAACTTCAAGAGAAAGAATGGTTCATTTCTTTGTCCTGTATCTTTTGCTCAGGTTATCATTATTGAGTACCAAGTGTACCATGCAGGCTGCCTGCACTATGGAAAGGAATAAGGCAATGTGGATAAAATAGTCCTTCCTTCTGCTCCCACGTTACTTTTGGTGAATTTTTTCTCCTCTTCAAAGTTACTCTTTAATAAAATCAACAAATATGTACTGAACCCACATGGATTAAGATCTTCCACACTAAAACAGGGACGCCAAAGATCAAATTGTACACTTTTCTTCCCAGAGGTTTTCTTGACCCCTTCCTCCATCTAGGTTTAATCTTTGCTTCCTTTAATTTTTTAAAACACTCTGAATGTCTTCTCAGAATACTGTGTTGAGGGAGGGAGGGAGGGAGAGAGAGAGAGACACACACACACACACACACACAGAGAGAGAGAGAGAGAGAGAGAGAGAGAGAGAGAAAGTGCATGCGCCAGGGTCAAGAAAGACTTCGTCAGAGAAGAAGCGGTAAATGAAAGATGGATGGGATTTGATGTGTGCAAAGGAGTGGTGTTAAAAGCCTTTAGAGGAAGCTTTTTGTTTTAGACAGGACATCAGCATTATCAAAGGATTTATCTATTCCTATTAATCTGATGTCACCTCTAAGAAAATATATTTTGGGTGGGTTGAGTAAGAATAGGCAAAAATAATAGTTGGTCTTAAGCCATGTTTCCCTCGGCATAGTCTTGGTGCACACTCACACTATTACTACTCAGAGAATTATAGAAAACATAAAACAAATGAGATTTGAAATTTTATTATTTTAAGGGTCAGCTCTTACGTGTTTCTTACAACACTTATTTTCCTGCAATATGCTCCACTGAATACATTTAATTTGAATTCTAAACTACGGGTCATGAGTCTGCTGATGCAAACAGGACAAACTGCTCACCAGTGAGAACACCAATTTAGGACATTATTTCTTTCCAGAATGCCACTCAGCGTTGCAGTTGAAAGAGGCAGAAAATGTACTTCTAAAAACAAGTAGTGTTCTATCTTCTCAAGACTGAAGTGAAGCTTCTGTTTTAATATGAGGCTGTCAATAATTGAAGAGGACATTTTTAGTATGTTTAATGTTAAATTAAAGGACAAATTCCTAAAATTGTTCCATATCACATCCTTCTGAAGATAGGCAATTTAAAATTTAATACATTCATTTTGCCATTTGGCGTAAGATCAAAGTAAGCTTCTCAAAGGCAGCCTGGTAACCTCAACTTGTTTTTCCCATGGGATTGAAATGGCATTTGCATTCCTTTGAGATGCAGATCTGAACAACTTTTTATGACTCAATCTTTAAATCTAGAAAGAAAGTGCAGTTTGTTTTGATTCTTACTGTTCCTTTTTCCTCGTCTCGATTACACCTTTTTAACTTTGTTTAGGTTCTGTTCTCTCTGTTCTTTATGTAATGACATAAAAAAACATGTTAATGATAAAAACCTTATAGAAAATTTAATCTCTTATGTTCAAATTCCTTGAGATTTGAAACTAAAATGATTGTTTCAACCTATCAGAAATTCGGGATGCAAGACACCTAAGAGAAGGGGTTGTTTCAAACTGAAGCGTGACAGTCAACATCTATCAGGCAGACCAACTCTATAGTTGTAGTGAACACAGCATAATTTGGAATTGAAATTTTGCAGAGTGGTTAAATTTTCACTTGGACATTTATGAGATGGCAAGTAAGTACTGCAGGTATGACTAAGAATGGCTAAGGTCCAAATGCTTTTGATGTGCCAAGCCCTCCCTAAGCCCCTTCCGTATGATAATGTGTTTCATTTTCACAATAAGTTTATGAGGCAGATGAAGAAATGGGATGAAAGAGATTAACAGTTTGCTTATTATGGTCAGCTAATCAGTGACAGAATGCAGAGGTTATCCCAGAGAGTCTGATACCTGGAATTACAGTCTTAATCTCCAAGCTACCCTACCTACGGCAGAGAGAAGTTGAGTTGTTGCATCTCACGCAACTATATGGACATATCTTTTGTCTTCGATCAATTTTGCTCATGCATATATCACAGACCAGCAGCAGTGTGAAGAATTTCTGCGTAATCCTGACAACAGTTTAGTGGTTACCAGAGGGAAAGTGAGGAGGGAGGAGGAGGGAGGTAGATAAGGCAAAAGAAGAAGATTTGACTTTGGGTGGTGAACACATAATGCAATATATAAATGATGTGTTATTGAATTGTACACTTGAAACCTATATAATTTTACTAACCAATGTCACCCCAATAAATTTAATTAAAAAAGAAAAATTTCTTTGTAATCTTGAGAAAAATTGTTGGAACCCAAAAAGAAGCTTCATCTGTCAAAAGGATGAGTGCTTCACATAGGCAGTTCAGACTAGAAGCATCTGCAAATTGTATCATAGCGATGAGACCATATTTATTCCACAATATACACATGTGTGTATGTGTTACAAACAAAAGTTCAGGATTTTTAAGCATAAGCCTGCTTTAGGGCCAAAACCGTTCCCAGCGAAGAAGGATGATTTGACTGAGAATTCTCTTTTCTCCATGTGATAGAAAGTTAGGGAGAGACAGGTAAATTGAATGAAGCCAGTAACTTGTCATCACTGTTCGCTATAATTAGGACCACTATACAATGTGTTGTTGAAGCCAGGACACTGTAAAGGGGGGCAGTGCTATTGATTATGCTGTGACCTCAGGTTGTCCTGGGCATACTTGATATGTGGTCACTAATTAGTTGGTGCCCTGAGTCACTGATTCTAAAACTGTGGTTCTCAGCACACTAGAAAGATGTGATGGTCCTCCTGACGGGTACATCCTGTCTGAACATATAAACCTTCTGTGCAGTTCTTGGCAGCAAATCATGCACATACTATAGACTTTTTCCTGTTAAGGGCTACTTATTTGTAACTTAATGAGAGAATTACAGAATAAATTTTTAAGGGTTACTAAAATCCATAAATGAGTTTATTAAAGGATTCTACTTAGGTATTCAACTAAAAAATCTGGCTGATGCACAACTCTTGGTACTACTGCACATGACGAGTTGGAATTCCTGCAACTCTCAGCAATAACAATAATCGCTAACATTTACCAGACCTTCCTAAGTGCAGACACTGTTGAACTACTCTAGGTCATCATGACAGCCAACCTGTGGCCCACAGATTAGCAACAGCAGCAGCAGCCCATGGCGCTTGTCAAGTAAACATGATCTCAGGCCCTAAGCCTCTCAGCATACTGATTCGGAATCTGTACTCAACAAGAGCCCTGGATAATCAGAATTCCTTTTAAATTTGAGAAGTATCAGGTTAGAAGACACGAGTTGGACCATTTCAGACTTAAGAGCTTCTCGATTTAGTGAATAAACTGATTTATGTAATTGTTCTGTTGGAAATTACCAGTGCTATTCTCAGTGTTAGCAGTTTTCAATTCTTTGCATTAATTCATACATTTATAGAATTACGCTTAGTGGTTACTCCCATTGATTACTTTGTTCTTACAATCACTGTATTGTTTTTATTTGGATTATTATTTTGTTCTTTGTAAGTTTTTTGTTTTCACGGGGTTCTTTTCCCACTATAAAGAGGGAACCCATCGGGTAGTTGGGGCACTATGTTGAAGGTTCCCACGAAAAAGTGAAGAAGAAAACCTGGAGAAATTTTCAAATGGTACAAGCTTTGGTCTCAGCTGATGGACGATGTGAACCCCAACCTGCCTGCGAGTATACCCAGGACAAACCATTTCTGCTGTGTGTCGCTTAATCAGTACATTTGAGACCAAGCAGTATATTCATATGAAAGATACCATACTTAGCTTTGCAACATGAATGTAAGCATCGAACCTCCTCATCTCATTAATTACTTTTCCTGAAGGTTCTCTCCAGCATCACTTTAACCTCTGTTTTTAGAAGGGACAGTTGAAAGTTGAAAGATATAATGCACAGAGCAGTGAGGCGACATGCCCAAGGCCTCAACGCTAGTCAGAAGCAAAGCTGCACTAGAACTTGGGACTTGAATGTATGAACACAATGAAACCCAAAGACGTTACAGCAACATTTAAAATCAAGAATCTCCTCTAATATAGTTTGACCTTGTGACTGATACAAGTCTTTAAATAATCCAAAGATGTTCAAAAGTGTCGTGCTGGAAATCAGATACTCCTTAAAAAAAAACAGGTCTGCCATAAATTACTGTTTAGAAAGCCCCAAATATAAATTTCATTCCAATTTTCCATTTCATAAAACCAAAAGAGGTTAAGCGATTTGTTAAAGATTAAGGACAAATGGCAGTAATACCAGGCCTTTAATTCGCATCTGTTTGTCAAGTTCTAGCTATGAACCATGTTGTCACTTGAAAGGATTATTGCTGTTCTCTTTAGAAAATAACACGGTCATGGTAGACCAATTGAAAAATATACGTAAATATACGGGACAAAATGACCTCATCTATCAAAGAGGATCACTATTAATATTTTATTAAATGAAAGCATTATATTTAAAAATTTTACTTAAATTTATCAGAAAAAAATGATTTAAAGAAACATAAGAGGTTGTTGACTATCCGAAAAAGGCTTTTTCAAAATCAGAAATATTATTCTCCTAAAGAAGTTTTCTAAAGTTTTAAATAAAAAGTCTTAAGAAAAATAGGTTTGTGTTTTCAGGTGTAAAATCTAAGTCAAGTGCCATGAAAATCAGAAGAAAATGCTGATATCTAAATAAAAATTTTAAACCTCTATTGTTTAATTTGAAAAAAGAGCCTAAGTTTATGTAAGAAAAAAACCACAAAAAAGACACATTTATAAAATGTTAGGTAAAAGTAACAAAAGCACTGGTTGGAAAAAAAAATAGCAGCATAAGAAAGTAACTGCAACCAATATGTATAGCAAACATAAAATACAGTAACCAGAACTATTTGTGACACTCTTGATTCTCCTGACTCTTAAATTTCCTGAGCTGCGGGGGTTTGGATTTGTTGTTTCAGAAAACACTATTTCTTTCACTTCTTCAATGGTACAATTTCCCCTTGTTTCATTACAGAATCACGTCTGTCTCATTTTTTCTTCCTAGAATTTCTAAATGCTTTTCTATTTTTATTGAAGAAAAGAGTCATAAGCTTCTATTTCATTATAGTAACACCATAAAATTATACTTCCAGGTTCCTAATTACATAATTTGCGTTGTCATCTCAAACGTCTTCTCTAAATAATTCATCACAGAACCCTCTGAATTGCTGGCCCTCTTTCAACCGAGTAAGTTTTAGGCCTGTTGTACAATTGTCATAACAAGATTTCTTTTCATTTCAATCTAGGGTTATTTCTACCATTTTACATATCTGCCTCTTTCTTGGAGTACTATTTTCTGTTAGTGGGAAAACATCTTCGAATGGTTCCCCTTCCCTCATCAAGGTGGCATGTGGTAAACATTCCGAGTCACTGCATTGTCAATACGTATATATTTTGCCATTGCATTAGACTGATAGTCCCAATAAAGGCCTCAGCAGGTCCTGTGGCAGCAATGGGGGTTGGGGTGGCCTTTTAGAAGTGGGCTCCATTCAGGACCTTGCTTTCCTTGAAACAGTCATTGGATGAGAGCTGTCCTTAGAAAAAGGAGCAGCATGGCCATGTCCTTGGTGAGGTGACTCCCCATTCTCCTTGTCTGAGGGCTATTCTCACAGGGAGACTCAACTGAGAGCTGCCAATACTACAGAGACTGAGGAATGCAGGCCTCAGGTGTGCGGGAGGACCTGGAGGACTCAGGGTTTTGGATGAGATGTCCTGACAGGCTTCAGGACACAGACACTGCGAAGACTCAAGAGAGTGCGAGACCCCAGGACTAGCCAACCGGGGTGACTTTATTCTGTGATGGTACGGAGCCTGCTGTGGGCAGAGCTGCCTTGGAGTCATTTTGAAAGTTGTTTGGCCTCGAGGTCCCTCCAGCTCAGCTCAGCTTCTCACTGCAGCCCCAACAGCCCTCAAAGAACCATATAAGACTGATCCCGCATGTTATTTAATGACTGTTTACTCACAGGTTTAGCTGAGGCTGAGAGTGTAAAGGTAGAGGCCCCTACCTCCCTGCCAGGTAGCTGCCCTGTGGAACCTGTGCTCTTTCACCTGGTTAGCCTGTGTGACCCTCAATGAGCTGGGCACTCCTGGACGGGGGGTGGCTGAGACAACAGCAGCCATCTCTGCAGTAGCCTGTTCCTGTCCTTAGGATCCCATCTGCCTGATGTCTTCTAGGAGGTCTGATCTGCTCCTGGCACTTTCCCCTATTTCCAACTCCATGGATGGCTTCTTATTACGTTTTGTTCCTGCCATTTGAGAGAGATTTTGGTAGAGAGATGTTAAACACATTTCTAAGCCTGCTACATTGAGCCAGAAGTGCACCAGTAACTTCTTGTGGAGGTTATATTAGGTTGAACCACATGAAATTGTATTTTATGGAGATTTAAAACCTTCGAATCATGGCAATTTCATGTGGCTCAATCTAACAGTCCACAGGGCATTGAATGAACCAGATAAACAAAGGAATATCTTTATCACTGCCTTTAAAAAGAAATAACATTAAAGAGTGTCTTTCTTTTTCGTTCATTTATTTTTCAATTCCAAGGAAGGGAACTTATAATTTAGTTCCAATGTAATGTCAAACACTGTACTGGGAATTTTCTCCTCTGTTATTTCATTTAATTCTACAACACTGCTGTAATGTAGGCATTCTAACTGATTTATGGTGGCAACACCAGTGACAGCGGAGTATGTCTTAAACAGCACAGGGAATGAACTGACATAGGCACACGTGTGCTCCGGGGACACCATGAGGGAGGCGGCTCTCTATGAGTGTGGGACCTAAGAGAGCTATAGAAAAGCTGAAGAAGCTGCCTCCTTGGGTCTCCAGCCTGCGGTGGCACAATTACTATAAGCAAACCCGCCTCATTCCCTCATGCCCCCTGGAGAAGCTACTGGCCACCAGTAAGGTTAGTTTGTGTCTTGTCCATGAAAAAATGCCCTCTTACTTTCAACAAAGACACTGCTAAGAACAGAATTACTCAGCAGTCTGAGCTGACTTTCCACCTTTCCCTGCAGTGTAGATGATCGTAACTAGAACTGATCCCACTGATTTAAGTGTTAATCTCATTTAAAAAAAACACCTTCACCGAAATAGCCAGAAGATCTTTGACTAAATATTTGGACACCATGGCCCAGTCAAGCTGATACATAAAATTGACTGTCACAGCTACCCAACCATAGGTAACAAATATACTGCATGAACTACGACCAGTACTTAATTCCATTAAGCTTCTATTCCTGCATTTCCATAACAACTGTAAAGGTTACTGTAAAAACTAGCTAATAAGACATTTGTGCAGCACTTAATAGATGGTAGGCAAATGTGGTTTCTTTATTTTTTTTCCTGCTCCCTTTCCCCAATGCATAGAGGTTGTGGTGGATCTAACTTGAATTAATGTTTATGATTATTCTGGGAAGTGGAAAGAAACACATCTCATGGGACTCTATGTTTTGTATACTAGCCTCTTTTAGGTTTTATTACTATTTCCTTATTCCTGGGGAGTGTCATATTCAAAGCTAGAATGAACAGCAAAGTAGGGGACTTGGAGCTACGCTGTGGTGATTGGGCCAAGGTAACACCAGCCTTAAACACTTTTTAGGTATAAGCTTTAGATCACTGAAATTGTAACAGATATCATCCGTTTTTACAGATAAAACTAACTATAAAGAAGTTAAGGGCCTTGCCAAAGCCACTCAGCTAGTAATAGTGCAGCTGGGGTTTTAATGCCAATGTTTGTCCTGGGCCCTTTACAATACAGCATGACTTTTTCAAGTGCTTACAAAAATCTGTCCATTGTTATTTAAAATAGCTGATCCTGCTATTAAGATGGACATAGCAAAATATTAACATCCTAACTATCATCTAAAGCTTTGAAGTGAAGTTAACACAGGTTAAATTTTTATGAGGTCTCTCTCAACTTTTACTTGCCCCTCACCTCCTGATGAAACTATCATATCTTCCTTTGACTCTTTTTTTTTAAATAAGGTTCTTTTTTTTCTTTTCTAGCCTAATTGAAATATAATTGATATGTCATTGTGTAAGTTTAAGATGCCTAATGTAATGACTTGGTGTATATGTTATATCATAAAACGAATACCACAATAAGGTTAGTTAACACATCTAACACCTTACATTGTTATCATGTGTGTGTGTGTGTGTGTGTGTGTGTGTGTTTGTGTGTTGAGAATTTTTAAGATCCACCCTTTTAGCAACTTTCAAATATACAATATAGTATTGTTAACTGTAACACCATGCTATACATTATATGCCTAGAATTTATTCATTATGTAGCTGGAAGTTTGTACCCTTTGACCAACATCCACACCCTGTCCCTGTCCCTGGCAACCACTAATCTGTTCTTCATTTCTATGAGGTCTTTTTGTTTGTTTTTGTTTTGTTTTAGATTGCACAAGTGAGATCATATAGTATTTATTTTTCTTTGTCTGACTTATTTCACTTAAAATAATGCTCTCGAGATCCATCTATGTTGTCATAAATGGTAGGATTTCTTTCCTTTTTTATGGCTAAATAATATTCCACTGTATATAAATACCATATTTTCTTTATCCAGTTATCTGCTGAGGACACTTAGGTTGTTTCCATGTCTTGGACACTGTAAATAATGCTGCAATGAATATGGGGGTGCATATATCTTTTTGAGATAATGATTTCATTTCCTTTGACTATATACCCAGAAGTGGAATTATTGAATAATATGGTAGTTCTATTTTTAATTTTTTGAGAAGCCTCTATCTATACTCTTTTCCATTAGTAGCGGTGCCAATTTATATTCCTACCTCTCTGATGAAACTATAGTATTAGCCCCTTGCAATAAAGAACAATGACTTGTTCCTAAGTAAGTGGGTAGGTTTAGAAGAGTTTACTTTATTATGCTTCACAAGTTACATATGTGTTATATAAATATTATATAATAAATTATACAAAAAGAAAACGATTGGAAGATATATCAAGATTTCTATTATAAAATGGCTAATATTCTTGATCTTTTTTGGTATACTTTTCATTTTTCTATAAATATGTAATGTTTCCTTTATTAGTAAAAACATAAATGTTATTAAGGGTAAAACGAGACTCTTTGAATTAAAATAATATTTTCAACCTGTGTCACTCCTAGAAAAAAATTAGTTCCATAAGTTTATTCCAGATTCAATAGATACTTCTGCAAAAATATAGATCATTTTTTGTCCTGTGTTTTGCTTTTAAAAGTTTCAAATTGAGGTTTCCTGCCTTTGCTATACTAAGCTGTTATGAGTAAGGGCTATGTTCACCCTCTGTGGGTCCCTCTAGGTAATCATCTTTCATTGTAGCATTTTTTTTTTTGCTTGAGTTTAAGGGTAGCTAATGTTTTAAATGTTTTAGAATATTTTACCTGTCCAGCTTTATGCCTTTGTAGGCCTTGGCTACATTTTTCTCAAGGAATGTCAACCAGAGCTGTGTCATTACTCTTTCAGGAGCTGGTGTTCCAAATATTAGACATGGGCAGCTCATGCTTCTACTGTTTTTCCTGGTGCCCTTCCAGATGGTATCAATATTATGTTGTCCTTTTGGCCACCAGAGCAACTAGGCCAATAGGCTTTCAAAAATTTGTTTCTCTTTTTAATAGAGATGAAGGCATGAAATTCAGAATTTCTCTGCTCTCTCCGTGTCATCCATGAAAACATGTTTTATATACTACTACTAATGATGACGATGATGATGACAGCGGAGTGTTTGTATTGTACTTCAGGGTTTATACTTTGCTTTTACATATGTTATTACCTTTTATATAGAGTATATCGATAATGTCCACAAGCCTCGGAGGTATGTACGGGAAGCATTATTGTTATTATCATTTTTCCGATAAAGAAAATAAGACTTAAGGAGCTTAAGTGATTTTCCTTGGCTGAAGCTAATCTCTTCATTCTAGTTAGAATAACTAAAAGTAATTACCATATTTCTTTAATTACATTAAAAATGTACAGGATTTGAAAAATGTGTGGATCATATAATAAACAGATATAAATGGGATCATAACTATCTCACAAACATTAAGGGATTTTCTCCTATGTAGTGCAGAAAAGATATTAACAAATGCAGACTCAGCTGAATGGTGGTGTCCATCTACGGCATGGGCATTTTCCCTAAATAGATTGTGGCTATTGTGCTGATCATGATCATATTCTCTTTAGAGAGCTGAAAGAATGTGGCAAAAAAACAAAAAGAGTCATGATTTGTATGTTTCTTTGGTGAACAAGTCTAACTACTGCATTTGGTTCTTAGGGCCAAGTTGGACTCTGTGAAAGTAGTCAAGCTCTGTGAAAGGCTGGATGCATAAAACGCTGATAAAGATGGTGATGAGAGTTTTGGCTGAATGGGACACAGCATGGAGATTTCCTGTGTACCATCCAGCACATAAATGTGGACTGTGATTATTTTACCATCTACTTTCCAGCAGCATTTTAGCTGCCTTGCTCTTTGTGATTCAAAATTAACACAGAGCTTAGTTCAACCTGCAAACCTTTGCTAACACAGGCAAAGTGTTTGCTAAATTTCTGTTTTGGGAATGTTGGTCATATTTGTTGAGGGACGTGTTAACTTTTGGATCTCATTACTCTATTCAAGTAGCTAACTGTGGGTCACCTACTCCCTTAAATGTGGGAACAGAAAACAAAAGAGTCAGATTCTCAGCTTTTGAACTCAGGTTCAGCTACTAATATAAAATATTTAGAAGAATATCTGCAGAGTTGGTTATTCCCATTGAAGAAGATATAAATTCTCTATACTAGAGAGAGAGTTGGAGAGGAGAGTTACACAGTTATATGCAGGTATGTGTCTGAGTAAGGGCTCTACATCCCACCCTAATCATGGTCAAAATCTCCAAGGGCCAAGTAGAATTCTGAGATTCCCCAAGTGAGTTTAGAGATCTGAGAACAGATAGCACCTGTGGGCGAGGGGTGTTTAGAAAAGCAGCAAGGCCCCAGAACCCTGCTCCTACACCCTAGTTTGTACAGGAACAATAGGGTAGACATAGCCATGTGGGCCTGAGGCAGTCTCAGTGGATTTCCCACAACTCTAGAATCATGAAAGAGCTTCAATACTTTTTTGGATTCTTTCAAGAGGAGCATAGATATAGGCAGGGAGGGCAAAATATCCAAGGACCCACTCTGTGGTCAGGACAAGAAGAACAGAGTAGCCTCATAGACTTTTAATAGGGGAACAGATGGAAACATGGGTACTTCAACCAGGACAGATGGTTCCAGATGACTAGGGACAAGCTGCCTGAGGAAATAGTAGTGGATATTCGATTTGCTAAAATTAAATAAAGCTACCCATGCTTTCAACAACCTTTCTCAACACTTTGACAATGTGTGAGAGTTTTAAATTCAAAGATTTGGAGGTGTCCTGACTGAGAGAACCCTGTAGTGACTAGAAAAGACAAAAGTGGCTAAGATTGTGTTTCTATAATCAGCAGACTAATGTTTCACGGTGGATATTATTTTGGCTACTCCAAATAAAAAAATATCATTGCTTTTGTATCCCTGAGTCTATGGCCCATGAAGTCTTTATCTCCTATGCCCCTCTAGAGCTCATGATGAGAATGCAATCACAATGCAAATGGCTGGTGAGTTTGCCAAGACGGGACTTGGATCCAACATCGTCTCCGAAAAAAGATCATCAGATAGTACACATAATCACTGTTGTTCTTTTACCAGCTTGTCACTAAAAGTCATGAGTGCTTCTTTGTTAGCTTGGTATAAGCACAACCTACTTTGTAATTCTTGAGAAAGAAAAACTATTTGGTTGTCAGAGGCCAGTGATGACAAAACACTTATGGAATGACCACAGAACTAAGACCTTTACTCTGCTACTCAGCTATTGAGACACAGTCTTTTCTCACCTTTAGCTCTTAGAGGCTGGTTAGTTTTTCATGCTCTGTGCAAGAAAATGGTAAATGGTAACATCAGATGGGAAAATTTCCTAAAATATGGAAGATGTTCCACACATGTAACTACAAAGGAGGAACATCCACTATGACTGACTTCATCACCATTTCAGTGAGCTGGTTTCTCTTCCAAAATGAAAAGTATTCAAAAAAAAAAAAAAAGAGTATAATTCTACTGGATATCTTAATATACCATAGAAGATTTCCTCAGGGTCAGACTGGAGCTTGTAACATCTGCCTTCAGTTATGGATGTCCCATGGAAAGGTATATGTTGCCACAACATAATCTTTGAGGAGAGACAAGCCACCTGGAATAGCAATTGTGTCCAGGAACAGATGATTTGTGGCCCTAGCTAGGGGCTCTGTGGCTTGAGGATTTAAGTGTTCCTCCATCAAAAGAGGCATCCATGGGACTTGTTAATCTACCTCAGCTCAAACAGGAAGAATGTGTTTATGCTCTAATCCTGTCACAATCAAACTGTCCCTCTCTCATATCTTATGAACTACACACAGTCTTTCCCACAAAATGCTACTTTGGGGAACACTTTAAACACCAAAGCTTGTTTGTGTTTGAAAAAAGCTATCCCACACTCTCATAAATAATTTAAATCGCAGCCATACTTTTCAAAGCTGAAGCATGGGAGTTGAAATTGCATTGAAAACTCTCTGGACTGCATTAAATCACCCCTTTGGCTGTGTATCAGCTACAATCTATTTCATCTTGATGGAGTCTGTGTTCCCAGAATGAGTGTGTGCATCATTTTGTGATCTAGACAGGGGCAGAAGTTGGCTGAAAGCTAGAGAGGCAGCGAATGGCAGTCTCCAACAGATATCTGAGCTGACTGTGAAACTAGATGTGAGTTTCATTAAATTCTTGAGCAGATACCATCAGTAGTATTGGATCTTTTGGTGGACATGCGACAGAGATGCAGGCTGAGAATGTAAGGCTTTGTCTGGAAGACAAGGAGAAAACACAGCTTTGTTCTATCCAAAACATAATTTAAAATAATGGTTTAAGAAAAAAGAAAGATCAGCAAAACTGTCTTGTTCAATTGACTTTCTGTTCTCAAGTCTTTCATTGTTTCATTTGTAGAATGTGTACTTTCTATTTTATATCCATATCTGTTCTATCCCAAGTGGGCTTAATTTCCATGTGGCTATTTACTGGTTAATTTTTCTATTATGAAGCCCAATGATCTGAGTAATATACCACCCTTGGTGTAAATTATTCTCCCATAGGATGGAAAATGGCTTTTTTTTCTACAGGCATATAACTATAAAATTTAATATCCAAATTGGGACATTTTGGAGTATGAAAGGAGATGTTGATAATCATGATAGGAGGACTAGTACTCACTGGGACCACACTGGGTAAATTAAGATGTGTGGTCACCCTACTCATGGGTCACAAGGAATAGTTAAAAAAAATCATCTTCTCCAAAGTAGATAATGACCTTTGTGCCCAGAAATGCTCATTTACTTCACCTTTTTCACTTTATTTCTAGAAAGTAGCTTTTAATTTTATTTTATAATTTTTTTTTTATAAAGAAAGAACAATCTCTGCACCTTTTTTCCTCCACCTTTTTTTTTAAAAAAAGAGGCATAGATGGGACAGAATCATAAATGGAATGTTTGTGTCCTTCTGAAATTTATATATCAAAATCCTGACCCCTGATGTGATGGTGTACAGAGAGGTAGGACTTTGGGGAGGTGATTAGGTCATAAGGGTGAAGCCTTCATGAATGAGATTAGGACCTTTATAAGAGAGACCACAGAAAGCTCTCTCATCCCTTCGGCCATGTGCAAAAACAGCAAGATGGCCAACTACACAATAGATGCTCTCATCAGACTCCAAATCTGTTGGTGCCTCGATCTTAGCCTTCCCAGCCTCCAGAACTATAAAAATAAATGTTTCTTGTTTAAGTCACCCAGGATGTGATATTTTTGTTATAACATTCTGAACATACCAAGACAGGCAGGGTGTACTGGGTACGGGGAAGTGTTCTAGGGTATATTTAATTGAGTAATCTATTTCTCTTTTCCTGAGTAGCCACCCCCATCTTCCAATCCCATCATATGAATAAAGAATTTAAAAAGGACTGAATTCTCGGAGACAAAGAGCTAAAAATAGCTGCAGCACTTAGATGACTAGGTCACCATAGTGCTGACTTAGATAAATTTGATTCAACATCAGATGTTCAAAGAAAGAGGATCTCTTAAAAGATAACTTAGCTCTATCAGAAGGCCCACATAGGGAGACTCTTAGTTTAGAAGTACAATGGAATTTCCCTAATTGTAGAAAAAAAATCTCATAAACTTCAGACCACCTTTTGTGCATTTCCATCCATTCCCTCTACTTTGCACAAATGATGTCACTTAAGTCATTCATGAAAAGTGGACATGCATCTTAGTCCCAAAGGACTACAGAGATAGGAATCCTTTTATCACCTTTTGGAGTATTTTAACTTTGTGTTTTGACGTAATTTCAAGATTTACAGAAAAGTTACAAGAATAGAAGAGTACGAAAAAATTTCCATATCCCCTTTACCCAGATTCCCCAAATGTTAACACTTTATCATCTTTGCTTCATCCTTTAATTCCTCCCATCCTACACACACACACACACACACACACACACACACACACACACACACACACACACAATTTCTGAATCATTTGAGAAAAGTTGCAGATAAGATGTGCTTTTACTTTGAAAAGTTCTGTATATATCTAATAAAAACAAGGACATTTTCTTACATAACCACTGTACAGCTATCAAAATCAAGAAATTAACATCTACACAATAATCTACAAACCACTTTCGGTTTCTGCCAATCATTTCATTAGTATCCTTTAAAGCAAAAGAAAATCCACATCGTGTATTGAATTCAGTTATCATGTTTCTTTGGTCTCTTTTTAGTCTGGGATATTCTTCAGTCTTTGACATTGGCATTTTTAAGTATATAAGCCAGATGTTTTATAGAATGTCCTTCAATTTGGGTTTGTCTGCTGTTTCTTCATGATTACATTCAGGTAATTCATCTTTGGAAGGTTGTTGCAAGTATTTTAAAATCCCCTCTACTAGATGCTTAGTTTTTAATGGTAAATTATTATCTAAAGCTGCTTTTTCATCCAAGTTCTATTTACCAACTGCTCACCTTGATCTAATACAGCAAATGACTCTCAATCTTGTCTGTGCCGTAGAACTACCTAGGCCACGTCAGACCGCATTGACCAGAATCTCTTGGGTTGAGACCTGGGCACTAGTATTTAAAAAACTTTCTCAGATGATTCTAATGTGCAGCCAGGGGCTTTTTTCCCCTTTTGAATAGATGCTAAATTTTCTTGGCAAATGTGAGAACTCACATAGTTAGAAGATCTTTCCATTCGACCCATCTTTGCATTAAACTTGATTAATAAAAGTCTTGCTTGCTGGTAAGGGGATCAGTTGATTCTCACTGCAGGCCACTTCCTGACAGTTTGGGTTCTACATTTCCTAATGGACAGATATGGGTACTTTAGCAACCAGGTAACACTAGATGAGTTCCCAGTTGTCTCCTTCGTTGGAGACCATGAACAGAATCATCTTGCTCTAGAGCAAGAGGTTTCTCAACCTTGGCACTATGGACATTTGGAGCCAGATAAGTTTTTGTTATGTTGGGTTGTCCTATGTTTAGTGCCAGCCATGGCTTCTATCAGCTAAATGTAAGTAGCATCCCCTAATAATGACAATAAACAAATGTCTCCAGACACTGTCAAATGTCTCTTGGGGAGGGAAGAATTATCCTCTGTTGGAAACCACTGGTCTAAACTTCTCTGCCTCCAGGACTTTGGTTAAACTACTGTTCACACCCATCTCTACTTGTCTAAGCTCTATTTGCCCTCTAAGACCAGCCGGATTGGGGCAGTATTGTATATATGTAATTATAAACTTTGGCTTGGTTATCAAATTGTACTGGATTCATTTTCTGTAGGGGAGCCTTGCTATAGAAAGTTAGCCTTTGTAACTCCCAGGCTTCTCTTCTGCAAAATGGGAATAATAACAACAGCTCCTTCTCAGAGTTGTTGTGAGAATTCAATGAGATATTGTATAAAATGCAGCTGATGAATAGTAACTGCTCAAAGGATTGCTTAATGATATAGTCCTTGTAAAGAGATGTGAATATGCCTGGTAATGATAAGAACTCAGCAGATATTAGCGGTCGTTATCATCATCCTCATTGATGAATAAATTGTAGCACAGAGTGATTAAGAGTCTTGGTCAAGGTCACAATGCTGATCACTGGTAGAACTAGAAGCAAAACCATGCCTTAGTACTCCCAATAAAATGCTCTTTACTCTCAACAGAGCTCTGAAAGTTCAAGGACAATTCCAGGGGAGATGAAATTCTTGGCCAGAGGAACTTTGGGCAGGGCTGTAACAACCAGGACTTAGCAGTACAGGTGAGCTGATCGATGAATCTAAATTGGAGAAGTCAGAACTGATGTTGTTCAGGGGCACATTTAAAGGCACAGAATCACTTAAGTACCATCCCCTGAAAATATTTTTTTTTAAAAAGAGAACAGAAAAATGTTAGGAATACTTCTAATTCTTCAAACAAAAAATCGGCATACCAGAACACCAATGGTTGTTTTGTAACAACCCTTAACTATTAAAAGGACCTTTGTCTATGAGGACATAGATAGATGAACATAGGAAAGATGAATTATTCAGGCTAAGAGACTATAAATAAAATAGCAGGCATCCCCAGGGATCCAATAAACAAAGTAAAGAACTAAGAAGGCATTCTCTCCCTACAGAGCTGTATTTTGACAGGCTTTCTGTTGGTTCCGATGGAGCCTTGGAGAATTACTTCTACTGCCAAAAGGCTGTAGTTTCTTGTTAAATAATAGACCAGAGAAGTTCATTCATCATAACCAGTGAGTCGACAGCCTTTATTATATGTTCTTTCTTCCCTTCAATAAAGAAGCTGGGTATTAATTACACTGAAAGATTCTTAGTAAAGTGGTTATCAAGCTATAGATGTCTCAGGGAGGTCTATGGGTGCGCTAAAGCATGGATATGTGTGGTGTGGTATGGGGTAGGTTGTGTGTGTGTGCGCGCGCGCGTGTGTGCGTGTTTCATCCAGAAACAGAGCTGTCATTTCCCCCCATAATCAGTTATTTTCAAGGGCAATGTTAAAACTGTTTATCGATCAGTCCAATTCCAGTTCTAGACAGACCTCAGTCACTTCTCTATCACAGAGGCCCATGCTATAACAGGTTCTTTAGTTACTCATTGCTTGGGAACTTCCTGGGGAAGTCAAGCATCTGAGGCTTGGTGTGGGAGGGAATGAAAGAGGCAAGGTAGAAGACCCAAGGACTCCAGGAAACAACTAATTGGAAATGGTACTAAGGAATTAGCTTGATATTTTAACAGATGTATGCTGGCTAATACCAGCCCTGGACATATATCCAACTTATGGCATCTGCCTTTATTTTATAGGCACAGGTTTGCAAGGGCAGCTCTCAAGAGCAGAGTTTCTCAAACTTGTGTCCATAGTTAGTCTATGCATGAGAATCCCTTTTTTTTGCTTGTCACAAACACAAATTTTTGGAGTTGCCCTCTGGAAATGTGTGTTTTAAACAAACCTCCCAACTGATACTTGAGCAGTTATAGGTTTTCATCTATTCCTCAAACAATATATTCAAAGAATAAGAGTTTTTATGGTTCAGAAAGATGTCATGGCTCCTAAATAAGTGAGAAGGAACATTTAAATTATTTAATGAGGGGGAGACACACACACACACACACACGCAGAGAGAGAGAGAGAGAGAAACCCAGATGTGATGTAACAGCTTTCAAAAAGTTTTGATTAGCATGTGCTCCAAAAGGAACTTAAGGGATAGAACTGAGCTAAACATTTTCCTCTTGTTTTATTAGTTTTCTGTCTATTCTTATTAGTGATGTTAATTTACTAATAATCAGAGATATCATGTATTAATACTTACTATACATCAGATATTATTCCAAAGGCTTTAAAAGGCATCACTTTTTATTCTATTAGTAGACTTGTAAGGTAAATATTATTGCCCCCACTTTCCATATAAAGAGACTAAGGCTGAGAGAGGTTAACTAACTAATTTGACCAAGGTCGCACAGTTAATAAGTAGCAGTCCTCCAGCATTTGCACCATTAACCACCAAACTAATTGGCTTTCATTATCATTTTTAATGATAACTTTCTTTCGCTCAGTGTCAAATATACTGGAAGAACCATGAGGCATGGGGCCATTTCTGTCTCATTCGCTTCCTTTTTCCCAGAATCTGCTAAAATCTCAAAATTTTCAATTAAATTTTTTAATTGAATAAAAGAAAATTTAAAAATGTGTATTATAGAGCAAATAATTCACATTTGCCCTACTGATTTGAATATGCTTATCAAAAAAAAACCACTTAAATAGCCAACATGCAACTTAGGTTACTGCTCTAGTCTTGTGGTTACTAATAACTCAAAATAGGTCACACAGATGTATTAGGAGAAAATGATGCAGTCTTAATTCTTAGGTTCCTCTGCAAAGAAGCCCTCTATCTTCATCTATTGAAAATGTTTTGTGTTTACTTTCTAAATTACACCATGAAACCAAAATCTGCTTTGTGGACCACTGAGCTAGAGCCCCGGAGGAGCCATCCATCTTTATGATACAATGACGGCGCCATAAGTAATCTTACACTGAGAGTTATTGATGGGCCAAAGCCTACAGATCAACTTGACAGAGAACTGCTGTGAGGCTCTTC
>NW_006494614.1:38454205-38489101 GCF_000325575.1 Pteropus alecto | reverse complement strand
ATTTCATCTGCAAAGGCAGAGTTCTGGCTCTAAGTCAAGCTTGTTTTTTCCTCTAAATATTAAACATGTAAAATAAAACCAGGATTTTAGAGTTAGAAGGAACCTTAGGCATTATCTAATCTAAACCTTCATTTCAGAGCTAAGAAATCTTAAGCCCGGAGCAGGATGATGCTCAAACTACTTACTCAGGGATTTTTCTTCATGGACACTGCTCTATCAGAAGGGCAGGAAGTAGGCCTTTAGTGACTGGATCACAGGGAAATCGAGCAAGTTCCAGGAAAGCAGCCAAGGAGGCCTTGGAAGGGGCTTAGGTGAAGGCTATTTGCCAAAATACAAAAGTATTTTAATAATTTAAACAAGAAGTTCAGACGTACCAGGGTGTACTGACTCAGATATTGGCCTTGGCTCAGAGGAAAAGCGGCTTAACTACAGGAAGTCAGAGGCAGGGACAAGAATCCTGGTTTTCTGATTCCCCTCCTGATATGCATGTGTGGTCTTCACCAAGCCCACTTTGTCTCTCTGTCCACAGTACTTGACAATCTTGATGATGGGTTGCCATTAACACAATTCTCTGGTTATAGTTGGAACACCTTGGTTTCCTGTTGGCCTGGTTAACTGAGAGGTTAGAACCCTTCTCTATTTGATTATAATGTTGTATTAATCAGAGTTGCCTCTTTATAAACTAAAGTGTGAAAGAAATGTGTATTAACTTTTTATAACAAATGCTGGACTATTTAGTCAAAAGGCTCTTAAGCCCCTCCCTTCCACACTCTAGTCCCTGGCACGTGCAAGTTCCTACCACTGGAGTGATGGCCACTCTGCCAGGGTAAGGATATTGAGTCCTGGTGGAGTAGCCATCACTTACAGTGGCCCAGAGGGAGAGAAAAAGTCACAAATGGCTAGAAGGGAGGGATTTGCAAACATGGACTTTAAAATTGGTAAAGAGAAGAAAAAAAACTAATTTTAATAAAATTTAATAGATCAGAATCCATAGATACTGCTGTAGCAGACACTTGGTAAAGGAGAAACTGACATTTGAGTTTGGGCTATTCCTGAATGGCCCTGAAGCTCTATGACGTGAGAAATTGAAATTTTGCTGAGGGAGTAATAGTGTGAGCCTGAGTCATGAGTGACGCAGGGCTGGTGCACCGAGTGAGGCTGAGTGAGTCATCAGGTAGAGAGAGCTGGCAACCACGTGGCATCTACAGCCTACATCACTTCAGTGCTAGCTACTCCTGGTTACTGTATCCCTGGAACTCTGACTCTAAAGAGCTGATGAAGTTATTCTTTATTGTAGTTTATTTGGGAAAAACAATATGCCATTGCAACCTTCGTGAATTTTGGCTATGAAAAAGTATTAAATACCCACCCTTTAAGATTCATCTTGAGACATCCTCAAGAAAAACTGATTCGACATCATGAATTTTTCTCTTACTTACTCCTTCTGGAATCAGATGATATTTGATTATATGCTATGTTATAGTGTCTATTTGTTAATCAATAATATGTATTTGCCTTGCTTTTTCAAATATTTATTGGTTCTCTAATAGAGAACAAGTCTTAATTTCTTTAAAAGCACCAGGACATACATACATACATACATACATACACACATACATACATACATACAACCTAGAACTCTACTGAACCACTAGTTCTGAGTGTAATTGTGTCTAATGATAACATGTAATGCTTAATAAAATGTATATCTAAAAATATAAATAGATCTTGATCTCTACCTTAGTTCCAAGGATGGATTCTGGCACTCTGAATTTTACATAACTATTCTAAGTGATGTGATACTAGTGGTCCAAGATCACATTTTGAGGAACAATAGTTATTTGCTACTTGTTTTGGGTTTTGAAAAATTCTCTGGAAATGTAAGAATCACCTGGGAGAAAAGAACTATTAACAATGCCAGTCCCCAAGTCACCAACATGGAGGTTCTAAGTGAGTGGTTCTGGATGGGGCCCAGATGATTCTGATGTAGGTGATCTCTGGGTCAAATTAGAGAAAGACCACTTTAGGAAATGCTCAACAAATACTTGTGTATTAGTAAGTTTTTTAGCTACTTGAAGATAACCACATCTTGAATTTGACTATGGAAAATGTCTTCTTTGCCTACTTTTTCTAAAGGCAGCTCTGGAGTTGGACGGACTTAAATTCTGGCTGTGCCATTTACTAGATGTTAGGTAAGGAACCCACTCTTTGGGTCACTGATTTCTAATCTTTAAAATGTAATACTCTTTTACGTGGCTGTTGTGAGAATTAAAGATGAATTGTGTGAAACTCCTGGCATTTAGAATGTGATTAACAAGCAGTAGCTATTGTAAGTAGCCATTCTGTAATATGCATGTCTTCTTGTTGCTGGAAAAAGAAAGGCAAAACATTTCCCGCAAATGCTGTAACTTTATACAATTATACAGATTTCTAAGGACAGCTAGCAGAAATATATGATAGAAAGAAGAAGCAGAAGTCATAAAATTCCATTTTGGCCCAAATTACAGTCAAGCCCTCCGCCTCCAGCACCACTTTCTCTGCTCTCCATTCTCAAATTACAGCAATAGGAAGCTGGGGCAGAGAGGAACTTCACATATTAGAAAAGGCTGTAATGAAGAAACAATAAAAACCAGTTAACTAAATAAAACAATTAAAATAAGTAAGTAAATATGGCAGGACTTTTGGAGGTTAAGCCAGCTTCCTCAGTACTGAAACTATCTCTGGTGAGGAATCCCTCCATTCAGGATACCAGGTTCCAGCAAACAAAGAGCGAGTAGTGTAAATGAGGAGAGAAGAGCTTCCTGGATCCTGGAAATAACCTCTGGGTGGCTGTCCCTATTGTCTACCTGTAAGACAGGTCTTGAGTTTACTTCTGTACCCCCTCTAACCCTGGATAATTATAGGCCGATTAGAGAATTCTAATGCTGGATAATTAGGATTCTAACACTGAGGACCTGGGAACATGGCTACTCATCTAGGAACTACATTTCCCAATCTTCTTTGCAGCTAAGTACAGCCATGTGACTAAATTTGGACCCATAAAATGCAAGTGGAAGTGATACATGCAACTTCTAAATCTCATTTTTAAAGCAACCCGGTTGTCCTCTTTTCCTTCCCCTAGGCTGGGAAGTGGAGTACACTGGAACAGTCAGCCACCTTGGAGTCGGAAGCAGAGCCATGTATGGAACATGGCGGGGCTCGCTGCTGGGATCCCCAGATGACCCTGTGGAGCACAGCTGCTGACCCACCATGAACTGCCAGCTACCTCTGAACGTTGTGGAAAAAAGAATGCTTCCTCCTCACTGCATCCTTAGTTCTCTTTCTACAATGTCTTAGCCTGTACCTTAGTGCAGAATTTTATCCATCCATCATGCAAAATATTCAGGAAAAGCATGGAGAGTCAGAACTAATGCAAATGAGGAAAGAAATTCCAATTTTGTAGATAGAAATAACAATCATGATAGCTTGTGCAGTAAACATGGTATATCAGTGCTAAGATGATAAATGATGAGAAAGAGAAAATACAGAAAATTGGAACGAAGCTTACAGGAGGCCACTTTGTCTATTGTTGGTTTATTCTGTTCAGTGACAAATGAAACTGCAGCATATAACTCTTTCTCCCCCTCTCATATTATTCATAGTCCCCCTTAAATTTTCTATGCATTACTGTTCCAGAACAATCTTAAATACCAGTAAATTGTTGTATCTAAAATAATAAAGTAAAAACCCAAATGGAAAAAATATATATCTCACAAATCCAGGGAAGGTGTAGAGGGAAATGAGACATTATAGCAGTATTAATATGGTGCTGTCCAGTTAATAGGCTTAGTCAAAGATGTATGACTAAAATATTGAAGATGGAAACCTGAGAGAACTATATCTTATCCAGTCAGCTAAGTATGAGGAAATATAGAAGCAAGATCAAGATGATAGGATTTAGTAAAATTATAGTTGACCCTTGAACAAGTTGGCGAATAGGGGCAGTGACACACTCCTCTCCCACACAGTCAAATATCCACGTATAACTTTGACTCCCTCAAAATTTAACTAGAGTCATCCTTTGGTATCAGCAAGAGATTGGTTCCAGGACCCCTGTGAATACCAAAACCCGCAGATGCTTAAGTCTCTTATATAAAATGGCGTAGAACAATGCACACTCTTGACCCTCTGCATCCATGGGTTTTCAAACACAGATAGAAAATACTGTTTACAATCCACGTTCAGTTGAATCTGTGGATCGGAAACACTGGGGATATGGAGAGCTGACTGTACATTTATTGAAAAAATTCACTTATAAGCGGACCTGTGCAGTTCAAACCCATGTTGCTGAAGGGACAACGGTACATTGAAGAAAATTATGAAATTTCTGAATGGAATTTAGAATCCTGATTAAAATTCAGGAGGAATGGCAAAATTGATATACTATTTCCTCATAATCCCCGACCTAAAACATAAGAGAAAGCGCAATCAGGACTGGTCCACAAAGCCCTGCCCAGTAACTGTTGCCCGATTACACCCTGCATCTAACAGACATGCCAAAGTTCATGAGTCGAAAGAGCTAAATGTTCAGGCGAAGTGAAAGTTGGCTTCTTGAGGTCTAGAAAAGGATAGAAAAGCACAAGGAAACCTTTCATGATAAAATTTGGAGAAATTTAATCAGTATGTTTCCAGGAGGTCTTTTATTTATATCTTAAAAACTCAATAGTAGAGTAAAAAAAAGCTGAATCCAGATGAACTGAAGAACACTAAATATAATTAACCAGTTTTTTCATTGGTGTTATTTTTGTTTCTTAAATGAAAGCAAGAAAGGTGGGAGAAAGGGAAGGGGTGAGGAAAAATGAGGAGAAGGAATGAGTGGGCCTTCATTAGGCTGAGAAATGTGTGGTGTGAAATGAGGCTGCTCTGGAGTAACACCTGGGCCCAGTGACAGGCACAGAGGCTGCCTACAGAGCCAGTGAATTAAAATCAGGTACCATAAGCTTCAGGGATTCCCCGCTCCAGGCATTCCAGTGCTTTGATTAAAACCTTAGAGTTAAGAAGGAAATCAAATGATAGTTAGCGTCTTTTTCTTAATAACTAAAAAAAGACACAAAAATTGAATTCTATATTTTCTATATTTTCCACCATAGATGAGGTCATATTTACTTAGAACAAAACTTTTCCCATGATTATTTTTTGTAACTGGCAATTTGTATTTCTTAATAGTCATGGGGATGTAGAGTATAGCATGGAGAATATAGTAATATTGTAATAACTATGCATGATGTCAGATGGATAGTAGGTTTATTAGGGTGATCACTTTGTAAATTATATAAATGTCTAATTGCTGTGTTGTACACCTAAAACTAATATAATATCGTATATCAACTGTAATTGAAAAATAAAATTTTTAAAAATCAATAACAAATTTTTAAAAATCAACTAAAATGACAGTAATAAAAACACTTTATGGTCTTTTTAAAACCTCAAAAAAGAAACAAAAGAAATGTTCTGCAATTCTGCAGCCTTACTTTGCTAGGACTCTTTTTATCAATGTCTTTTAAGGATATTCCTGTCCCTGAAATGTAGACTTACTGTGCCCTATGCATGCCTAAGAAGAAACCCTACTCATACAGTGGCATACATTCTTTAGCCATGAAGAATCACTAGTGAACGTGGAGGAAATTTGAAGTGTTGAATGGTATTTTAGGCAGACAGACTGGCACTTGCGAAGACATAGAGGTATGAATGAGCAGACAGTATTCAGCAACCAGCAATAATAGCTCAGATCTTTCTAGGTGTTTATTGATGCCTAAAATTTCTTATACTCCAAAACTGAAATTAAAAGGCTTAAAATGCAAATACCTCTTGAAACTGCCTCATCAGCAAACTTATTACACTAAATTGTGATTAGTCCATCAGGCAACTGGTATAATGCCAGTTTCCTGTTCTATAGGGAGGAGGAGATAAAAGACTAGTGTTTGGAAAGCTGCTAAGAGGTGAGGCTGTGGGCATTGACAAACTTGGCCGGCTCTCTACTTGAGAGACTGGTTGGTCTCCAAATCATTAAGCAAACTCATCAAGTAAATTATGGGCATGCAATTATTATTTCAATTTCCCTCACAACAAATATGTTTTAAAAGTGAATCTTGGCTTCCTAATATTAATTGGTTTGGGAAGATTCTTATCATGCTATCCTTTTGACAGATTCTTTGAAGTTGATTGTTTTGTTTTGTTTTTGCCCTAAATGCACAGCAAAATTTTGTCAACATCCCTTTTAGAAGTTTCTTTATTATTTTTTATTTTAGTATGTAATTTAATTGAACTTCAAATGGTTGCTGAAATGACATAGAAGCATTCTTAGATAATAGAATGCTACGGTCTGATTATTTGTGTCCCCCCCCAAATTCATATGTTAAAACCTAATGCCCAGTGTTGTGGTATTAGGAGGTGGGGCCTTTTGAAGGTGCTTAAGTCATGAGAGTGGAGCCTTCACGATGAGATTAGGGCCTATAATAAAAGAGATCCCACAGAGCTCCCTAGTCTCCTTCTGCCATGGAAGGCTGCAGAGAGAAGACAGCTATTTGTGAAGTAGCAGGCTCTCACCAGATACCAAATCTGCTCATGCCATATTCTCGGACTTCCCAGCCTCCTGAAATGTGAGAAATAAATATTTGTTGTTTATAAGCTGCCTAGTTTATGCTATTTTGTTACAGCAGCCTGGATGAACTAAGACAATAGATAAATTTATCTTTTCCAAGTGAACATGTTCTCTATTCAATAAATAAACTTTAGATATGTTTTCCATCCATCCATCCATCCATCCATCCATCCATCCATCCATCCATCCATCCATCATCCTGTTATCTTGCCATTCTCTGTGTTCTGCTTAGAATTAAGTTGAGAAATCAAACGCTATGATAACTGAACACAAGAACTTATAACTTCCAATTCTTTGTGTTTAATAGTAAATGAATTTTGAAGATAAATCCATGCCGAATTTTTTTTTCTACAACTTCATGAGGGAAGTATAGACAGTACGTATATGGCAACCATACATTCTATAAATAAGGGCTTTAATAGATTAGAAAATACTATAGCTCTACCTACTTGGACAGACAAAGGGCCAAAACACATTATTATAATGTTCAAGTAAGAAATTCAAATTGGAATAAACTTCCTGAGCAAATACAGCCTTTTTAAATGGAGATAACAGTTTCATTCATTCTACTCTCTATTTCTTCAACCTTTATGGTGTAGCTCCTATCTGCTAGTGTTGGGCCCTGGGGAAGCAGAAATAAAAGACTTGCCCTCTTTGTGAATAGGAAAGACAATATAGGTGGTGAGAGCTATGAGAGAGGCTTTCCCAGATGCTATAACAGCACAGAAGAGGGACCAAGAGGTAAAGAGCAGTTCACACCTAAGAGAGGTAACTCCCCAGTGAATCTGAAGGTGAATGGGAGTTTGCTAAGCAAAAGAGGAGGCAGGTAGAGAATGGTTATTTGGGCTGAAAAAAAGAGCATGTAGAAAAGACATGAGGCATAAAGAACAAATACATTATTTTAAGAACTGGAAATAGTTCATAATAGCCTGTGGTGTATTGTGTGCATCTTGGTGCAGAAAGGGCAGACAGTCAAGGGCCAAATAATAGGAGGCATTGTGTGCCAACCTAGGGGATTTCAACTTTACCCTGAGAGTTATAGGGAACAATGAAGGATCTTTAAGCGAGGTTTACATTTCAGAATGACTGCTCACTCATGCAAAATAATAATAATAATAACAACAACAATAATAATAATAAATAGAATAACTAAAACCTTAATATAAAAAGAAACTAAGAACATGAATAGACTATTTACAAAACAACAAATAGCTATCATTAACAAACATATTAAAACAGATTCAACTTTATTTAGAAAATACCAAAGTTTCATTTTTCAATTACTGAATCAGAAAATATATCATTTAAATGTGGATATTCAATTCTGGCATATGTGAATGAGACATGCATTACAGACAGAATAATTTGTTCCCTCTTTTCTAGAGAACAATTGGGTAAAACATATCAAAAACATAAAAAATACTCATATTCTTTATCCCAATAATTTCACTTTCAGCAACTGATTCCAAGGAAATAATAAGAGGTAAAACTAACAGATTTAAGCACAAAGTTGTTCACTTAGTGTTAATTAAAATGATAAAAAAAAAAAGGACACAATCTAAATGCTCCACGATTGAGGCAGGTTAAATTATGGCTCACTTGTTTCATTTTCTACTGTGGCCATTAAAGTAATATTTTAAACTAATTTTTAATGATATGGGATAATGCACTATGTGTTGTGTGAAGAAATCGAGCAATAAAATGGGACATGATCCTAATGACGATTAGAAAAACGATACACGCTTTAAGAAAAAACTGGAAGAAAATGCATCCATATGTTTATAATTGTAATACCTGAGTTTTAAAATGATTAAAAACTCATTTTCTTTGTTATGTTTCCAAAGCATTTTCCAAGGTTTAAAAAAAATAGCAAAAAGAAAAATAGCATAAGCATATATCATTTTTATGTTTTAAGGTTATTTTTAAGAAGGGCAATATTAATTTTTCAATGATGTAGAGGCTGAACTAGAGGGTGACAGAGAATGAAGAGAGTAGAGCGACATTCAGGGGCTGCTGTAATAACCCAAAGGAGAAAAGGTGTGGGCCTGGGCCAAGTTTATGACAGAAGCATAGGGAAGAAAAGAAGTCTTCAAAGGATGTCAAGGAGGAAGAATCCTCAAAAAATCCACATTGCTTAGAATAGGGGCAGAAGAAGAAAGAAGAGTTAGGTGGCTCCCAGGTTCTCGTTGAATTTGGAGGAACAGCTGATTCGCAGGAATAAAGATAAGAAACAGTCCACTTTGAACATGTTTTTGTTTGCTATGCCTTTGGAATTACCACGCGGCGATGTCTAATAAACATATAAGGAATAAACATGTAAATTCCCTCTACAGATCTGGGCCTTATGAAACAGGTCTGGGCCTAAGAGACAGACATGGAAGTTGTCAGGATTACGTGAAATTTGAACTCAGAATTAGATATTAGGAACAGAGAGTTGAGCGCTGGCTAAGGATAGAATCTGGGAAGACGGACGTTGAAGGGAAGAATGGAAATGGAGAAGATAAGAATGAAGGTAAGGAGTAGCTAGAGAAGAGAAAATCAGGAAAAAAGAGCCTGACAGAAGCCCAGGGAGAAATTCATTTCAAGAAGTAGAGAGTAGTCACCTGTGTGAAGGCTGAGGCGGGGCCAAGATTTGGACTGAGCAGTGTCCATTGCAGCTGGCAGAAAGCAAAGTCAGTTTCCATAGGCAGAGGATGGAGGCAGGATTGCAGCAAGTCAAAGTGAGACGAGAAAGCAGAAGAAAACAGTCTACTATTTAAAGACCCTTAACAGTGAAAAGAAGAAAAAAGATGGGAAGTTGCCAGAGGGAGCATGGCTTCAAAAGTGCACCTGTTTTTAAGATGGAGAAACCTGAGCTTGCAGATTGAGAGGAAGGAGCCAGCAGAGATGGAAGGTTTGAAGATTCAGGAGTAAGAAGGATAGTGATGGATCCACGAAGGCAGCAGGAGAGAGGATCCAAACACAGTGTTATTTTAGGCCAGTGAAGAAATACTTCTTCCAATGAAAAGGAGGGAAGGAAGTAAGGAAGTAAGATAATATAAAGAAATGAAGCAAATGTTTATTAACGGCAACTCTCATTGACTATCATCAGGCTAACTCTCGTGCAATGGTTAAGAATACCCTGGAGTCAGACTGCTTGTGTTTGCATTCCAGTTTCTCCACTTGGGGTGGGGGAAATATATGGAGAGGAAGGAGTTGTTTTTGCTAATACTTATTGAGCACTTACTACATGGCAGTTATTGTTCCAAGACGCAAACAGTCTTACCAGGTAGGTCCTGTTATATCCCTATTTTCACATATTGGCTTAACTTAATGACCTGCCTAAGATCATACAGCTAAGAAGCAGGGAGATGGTATAGCATAAGGACTTTGGAGCTAAACTTCTTGAGTGTAAATCCTGCTTCTATCACACTGAACCCCTCTGAGTCTCAGTTTCTTCATCTGTAAAAAAAATGAGTATGATATTGAATGGGCCTTTTATCTTGTCATGAGAATTATAAATGAGTTAATACACGTAGAATATTTAAGAGTAGTAAGGACCTAGAACAGAGCAAGCATTCCATACATGTTAGTTATTATTGCTGAAGTGGTGTTATCATAGTGAGACATCGAAAGCCACCTAAATGTTTAATAGGATTGTTGAAATTAATCATGCAAGGATAAAAGCAAGGCCGTAACCCCCAAAAGTTAAAAATCAGGAGATCTTTTAAAGATAAAATTGTAGAAAGTTACCTAATAGCCTGGATATAAGACACATAACTAAAATGTATCCCCAATCTGAAGCCCTGGATATAACCTTGAACATATCTGAAGCTGTTGCTTTCAAAATGAGGTCAACAGCATGCCCCACAGGAATTAATAAGGGTTTGATTGTCCCTCCCAGCACTGTGTAGTGTCCGGGGTCTCCTGTAAGTATCCCCAAATACGGAAAAGGATACATAACAGTTATGATGGGTTGAACTGTGTATCTCCCAAAATATATGTTGGTGTTCTAACCCCCAGCACCTCAGAATGTGACCTTATTTGGAAGACAGAACTTTTAGAGAGGTAGTCAAGATGTAATTAGGTTATTAGGGTGGGCCTGAATCCAATGTGACTGGTCTTCATGTCATGTGAAGATGAAGGGAGATATTGGGATGATACTCCTTCAAGCCTAGGAATGTCAAAGATTGCCAGCAAACCACCAGAAGCTAAGTGAGTGATATGGATGGAACAGATTCTCTCTCACAACCCTGAGAAGAAAGCAATCTTGTTGACACCTTGACATAGCTTCCAGAACTCTAAGACAATACATTTCTGTTTTTTAAGCCACTCAGTTTATGGTACATTGTCATGGCAGCCTTAGCAAATGAATACAGTAGCCATAACACTAAGCCATTAAACACATAGCTCTTGCTCTGGTTCTGTGATCACCAAGCAATCTTGGGATTATCTCTGGCCTGCCATGTTAATCTCCCTACATGAAAAGCTGGCCAGAGCATGTGAATACCTAGTTGCTTTGGTGGTTCTATTTCTCACTGCAGGTTAGTGAAATGGCCTTCTGGTTTATACATCAGGCTTTTACGGGTATGCATGTGATCTAAAGCAGTGTTCTCCAACTTTTTTGGCACCAGGGACCGGTGCTACTATGAGAATCTAATGCCTGATCTGATGATCTGAGGTGGAGCTGGGGTAGTGATGCTAGCTCTGGGGAGTGGCTGCAGATGCAGATGAAGCTTCATTTGCTCACCTGCTGCTCACTTCCTGCTGTGCAGCCCGGTTTCTAACAAGCCACAGACCAGACCGGTACTGGTCTGCGGCTCAGGGGTTGGGGACCCCTGGTCTAAAGAGATTGAGCCATTTTTGGAATACTGATGATACTAGCTTTCTGAATCAAGAAAGTGGAGGGCCATTTGCTGGAATGTAATGCCATGTCACCTGGGGACACTTCTTGCTTTCTCTGATGGCATATTTTGGGATCAAACAGTCCCTTTCCATTTAAAAATAATTACACTAGGCAAAAGGTTTAATTAGTCCTTAGTAAATCTCATCTGACTTTGAACATATCTTTGAAGATAATAAACAAATAGATGCTAATGCTTCTTTTTCCTTAATGTTGCATTTACTTAATACATAATTCTTTGTATCTAATTAAAGTTCATATTTTATTATAAATTTTTAAATTTTAAAATAATTTATATCACCATACATCATTAAACATTAAATCATAATAGAAGGAGGAAGAGTACCATGTAATAAAGTCATATGATACCCAGAGGCCATCTGACCCACCATTTGGCCTCTTATTTGTATATAAATATTCTCTAAATGGGTATTTACGATGTTCTAAATATCTCCAAGAAAAGATAAGTGGCATAAAGAAATTACCAACCATGACGAGATTCATTCCAACACTGAAGCATCTTCTTATTCAGTAAATTAAAAAATATGTATCTAACTGTAAATCTTTCCCACTACCACTTTCTGCTTTGAACTGGCCACATAGGTAACTAGTAAGACTAACCATACAGAGAAGATGCAAAGCTAGGACTTGAAAAAGTCAAATCCTGTCTCTTTCCATTATGCTCTGATGCATCCACCAAAAATACTCTAAATTCCTTCTTCGTTTTCTTTCTTTAGAATGAAAACTCTTCTACATTTTTTTCCTCATTTCTAAACTCTCTTTTATCACAAGAGAATCTTGTGATAAAAGCTTGGTGCTACTTGTAGTGTCCCTTTATTATGTTTTAAGGGCCTGAACCTGAACTTGCTTGGCTCTGCAGAACTGGCACCCTCTCACTGCAGCAGCCACCCTGGTGGGGCATCCAATTTTGCAAGAAAGGATTTCAGTGCAAAGCTTCTGCAGACACTGATTGACTCAGCATGAGCTCTGCCAGGCCTTTAAGATGAGAAGATGCAGCCTCTGTCACTTCAGAGGAAAGGAGGAAGAGTGAGCCTATTTTCAGAAAGAATAATCAGAATACAGATCCTTAGCCCTGGAATGGTGAGAGTTACATACAATCAACCCTTTCCTTTACCTCCTAGAGGGTGCAGAAGTGCTAACCAAGCCAAAGCTGATAACCACTGAACAGTCCAGATGGGTAGAATCAACCAAAAAAAAAAGTAATGTAGAGGAGAAATGCTAAGAAGTGCTAGGATTTTCTACAGGTGGAGGCACAGAAAGGCCAAATTAAATGTGACCTTGTCTGTGCATTCTAAAACATTTATCACTATGGATCTAATCATTCTGATAGAAAGAGAGAGAACAGTTTCTAATTCTTTGAGTTGATAAGAAAACTCCATTTTTTTCATTTATATATACTATTTAGTAAGACAAAGAAGTATGTAACACATTTTCGGAATGCCTCCCACTAGCAGTGGTTACAATAAAAAAACAAATCCTAATATTCTGTGAAAATCACTTGGCTATCATTCTTTTATCCTGAAAATATTTTATAGAGAGAATGGATAGGGAAAAAACTGATAGTCTGAGGTGAGAACTTCCCCCAAAAGATGGAACAAAGTGAGTGCAAAGAGAAGTGCAACACCTTGAAAGAAATTTTACCTGCTCGATATTCCACCAAAGTCTATCTGGTTTGAAAGCTTTAGTCAAATCCCAAACGTCCAGCATACACCAGAAGAGATTTGTTAATTTACATAGTTGCATTACAAAGTCTATTCTATTGTTCAGTGGCAGAGTGCCTAACATTAATATTGTGGTTTCAAACTGCAATTTTCCTCTTGGCAGCTTACAAGAGAATAAAAATACTAAAATTAATTAATTTATTAAATACCTTGCCTTCAATGCTGTGAGATATTTTACACGCTTTCCCAACTTAGCTGATTTTACTCCTTGCTGTAAACAGACTAATTTTATGTAAGTGTCATAGATGTTGCTGATGGTAGGGCAGTAGCACCATGTCGACGTTCAACTAATTAAAAATAATGTTGTTAGACTGGGGACAGCATGAAGGCAACGTCAAGCAAGCCAAGTACCATGCTCCCTGAGGTCTGGCTTGGGCTTATTGATTTTAAACTTTATTCTGTGGTAATGCCTCAATTTTTACATGCAGTAGATTCTCCCTTACTTTCTCAAATATTCAAATTAAACACAGTCGCAGACGCCCTTTAAAAAGTTACCCAATTTGAAAAAGAATAGAAACACTCTTAGTTGGTTTGTGCTGCCATAACAAAGTATGGCAGACTGGGTGGCTTATAAACAACAGAAATTTTTTTCTCACAGTTCTGGAGATTGGAAAGTCCAAGATCAAGGTGCCGGTAGACTTGGTGCCCAGTGAGAGTCTGCTTCCTGGTTCATAGATGACTGTTTTTTCTCCTCTGTCCTCACAGGACAGAGAGGTGAAAGAGCTCACTGGGGTCTTTTATAAGAGACCCCACTCATCCCACTCATCCCACTCAGAAGGTCTCCACACTAAGCACATCCCAAAGTCCTCATCAACAAATACCATCGCATTGGGAATTAGGTTTCATCATACGAATTTTGGGGAGACATATACATTCAATCTGTAGCAGAAACCAAAACATCATCCGAACCTAAGTGTAGTGCCTTTATGAAAGCTGGTTTCTCTGGGTTATATCATCAATGCATATGGCTCTCAACAGCACCAGTACTGGTCCCTCTAATGCAAACATTTTTAAGACTTGTAGTTAATAACAGAGAAGATGCAGCTCTCAGCAACAGCAGTAATAATGTTATCACTTGGGTACCTACTCTACATCAAATATTTAATTTACATTATCACATTCAATATCATAGTAACCCTGCAGGGTAGGCCCCATCTCCACTTGATAGAAAAGGTGAGCCTCGGAAAGATAGTGGGTCACTTGCTATATAGATCCAGGCTGGAACCAGAGGCCTCCAGAAGCCTCTTTGCAGGACTCTACACATGCCTGAAAACAGTAAAACAAAGTTCCTTCAACAAAACTCGGACAGATGTAAGTAACTCAACATTCTTTTCAAGAATTTTTGCATGAAGCTTACAATTTAAAGTAGATAAGCAGTCTACGACCATGCCACCCTGAACGTGCCTGATCTCATCTGATCTCAGAAGCTAAGCAGGGTCGGGCCTGGTTAGTACTTGGATGAGAGATCACCTAAGAATGCCAGGTGCTGTAGCCATTAAATAAATACATAAATAAAAATAAAGTAGATAAGCATTTGAACTACTCATCTACACTTCAGCAGTATCAGGGAACCTGACACAATGCCATCACATTCTGGAGGCCAGTGTGCCTTTGACCTGAAGGGGCCATAGACCATGTATGTATACAGGGGAAAATTCTCAAAGACTCTAGTTTTGACTTAAATCATTTCTATTTTAATGTTATTTAAATATGCATGAATGTAGAACTAAGTATAACTACCTTGCCCTTAAAGCTCTTATAAAATTATTTTAAAACACACACACAAATGTTCAAATTAGATACAAATTACAAAACCAGTACAGTTCGAGTGAGCAAGTGGCTTACAGCACTAACGGAGTGCTGGTTTCTCTGCACATGGTTGTTTCTCTGTGGCTCATCACTACTATCTGTCCTGAAAACAGCTTTTCCTCCTTTTCTTGCATGAAAATTTGAGAAAATAAGAAGCCTTTATTCCCCTCCCTCGTTTTATAGATTAAATCTTATGCTGTTCTTTTTTCCTAAAATAAAAGTAGTATTGCCACTTACTGCTTTGCAACCTGGGGTGAGTTACTTGACTTCTTTCATCTTTCTTGTCTGTAAAATGGAGATAAATAAATAGGACCTATCCACACTGGGTTGTTTAAGAATAAAATAAGTCAATAAATGTGAAAGTTCTCAAAATTGTTATTTATTTATTATTTATTTGTTATTTATTATTATAATTATAAATATTTATTATTTGTTATTTATTATTATAATTATAAATATAAATATTAAGAAAAATATAAGTATGAGAACTGAAAGACAGCTTCAATGCTCAGCTCGTTAAAGGTGATCATACCAAGATACAGAATCTAATTATATTACATTTCTATCACATATATGAAGATACACTAATTAATTAAAGGTACATATTGTATGCATGTTGCAAACTCTAGGGCAAATAGTAAAAATTTGGAAAAGATATTAAAAGAAGCCAAAAGTTAAGGTAAAGTGGAGTTAAAAAAAAAATGCTCAATTATTCTAAAAGCAGTTGTAAAAAGAAAAAAAAAAGCAGATGGAACAAACAGGAAACAACTAGATATGTAGTAGACTTTAGGCCAACCATACCACTAATTACATTAAATGTAAATTATCTAAAAAAATGAACTAAAAGACAAAGATTATCAGATTGGTTAAAAAAGCAACTCCCAACTATATGCCACCAAGAAATCCACTCACTTTAAATAAAGTCATATATAGGTTTTAAGTCAAAGAATGGGGGGAAAAATAACATGCAAACGCTAATCAGAAAAAGCTGGAGTTGCTATATTAAAGATTTATTATCATACAAGTGAATACATAAAAAATTAAAATCTATAAGAATCACTTCTATATCTAAATCTCTTATCTCTAACTCTCTATCTCCCTACTGAAAAACTCATGGAACACTGAGAAGTAAGACTAGGAAATAAAACTGAATTATCTTACTTAATACCCTACTTCATATGCTGTATAGATACTACATCAAATTTATTAACATCTTTTTATTTTATTTTTAGAAAGCATATGTTAAGGTATTTATTTTTTTGGATAGAATTCAGATAAAGAATAATTTGTCGACGGGAATGTGAGACTGAAAGCTGTATATGAATTCTAACTAGCTAAAATCAAATTTGAATTCTTGTCACTACTGAGTAGTCACATATTTCACTATTCAATGACCACATTCTAAAGATGCTATTTAATTAGAAGAAGAAACTAAAATGAGATTCTATTTTCAGAATTTGCCAGCTAATGCTAGGCCTTAATTAAAACAAAACCAAACAAAATAAAACAAATCAGATAGCTATCTAAAGATTTTTGTGACTAAATGAACAGCAAGGCTCTATCATCATTTAAAAAAATCAAAAGTGCCAAAGGGAGGGTGGACCGAAACTAGTGTGGGAAAGCTGCAACATCTTGTTCAATAATGAAAATCTGGGAAATCTGGGTCGTATTTCATTCTTGTAGGAGGAAATGAGAATTGCAACACTAATGTTAAAAAAGAGTAGGAGTAGATGAAGGAAAATATTTATCAACATGTAGTTAACACCATTGCTTTAAAAAGACAAAGATGTAGAGATGTTCAAACAAGAACAGATGAATCGCATTCTGCTAACATAGAAAATGACAGGATTCAATAATTGAGAATGTCCCTTGTTCACGCTGGGCCTCAGTGTCTACAGCCGTAAAATGAAGACTAAGCCTTTTTAGGATGGCTGTTAGGGCAGCAAAGCTACACAGCAAGGGGCCTCCAGATAGCCACGCCTATGCTCAGGGGCCCTGGGACCTTGGCCAGAGGTGAATGGTTCAGGGGTAGACTTTGTACCCTCCAAGCTGGGACAATCAGATCCTTTCTGGCATTTAATATTTCACAACCAATTTAACGCATTTGCTCATTCATTCCATCGCTCATTCATGCCTACAAGGGCACCGTTCTAGTCTCTGTTGAACAAGACTGACAAAGATGTTATCCTCTTAGAGCTTACATTCTACTGGGAGATATAGACAACCAACAGACAGATAAGAAAACATTAGATCCTATGTAATGGTGAAAATATAAAACCGATGAAGTGATGCAGAGTGTCTGAGTAAGGGAGCAGTTACTTTAAGTTGAGTGGTGAGCAAAGCATCTCTAGGGAGATAGTAAAGAAGAGTTAATCAGATAGAAAATCTAGGGAAGATCATTTTAGGCAGAAACAGAAGACCAGTAAGGCCTGAAGCTTAATAAATAGGAAGTGAGTAAAATAGAGATGAGTTTAGACAAATAGATCAAGTTATGTAGGGCCTTGTAGTCTATGGCGATGCATTTGGATTTTATTTCTAAGAGCAACAAGGAGCCAATGGAAGATTTTGTGTTTAGAGTACATGACCCAATTTGTGGTTTCAAAAGATCACTCTAGATTATGTAAGAGCAAGTGTGGAAGTAAGGGGACCTCTTAGGAAATGACCTCAGTGTCCGGGAGGAAGGTGATGGGACTAAGGTTAAAGTGCAGGGGGTAAGAAGAGGAGTTTGGAGGTGAAATCAATAGGATTTGCTGAGATGGAGAGTGTGGGAAAGAAAAGAAAGACTGCGATCTATGTTTGTGACCTGAACGACTGGGTAGCTGATAGTACAATTTCCTGACATGCGGAAGATTGTGGGAAGAGTAGGTTTTTTGTTTTGTTTTTTAAACCCAGATCTGTTTTGGCTAGGTCGGGTAAGGATGTTGTATTAGACGTTGAGTGATATGTTGAGTCCCTGTACTGGGAGACATTAGAGCTGAGTCACATTAATGAAGACCAAGAAAGGATCCGCAAACCCTGCTGCCCACAGCGTGGTCCGGATTTCTGCCACTCTGCAGTCTTATTGTTTAGCGTTTCCCATGATTGCACAAGCTCCTCCTGCATCCTCTCGATAAATTGCCCTTTTTGCTTAAGCTAGCATTTCGGCATCTATTGTTTGCAACCCAAAAGGATCTTAACGAATCCTTGGTGATGACAAGATCGTTTCTAAGTTTCTTTCCTGCTTTACTACTTTATAAAACTAAGAAGCTATTTTATAACTAAACATGATATCAACTGAAACTTGGGGCATTGATGGTGGGGACAGCAAGTACCGACTACACTAAGAATAATGGCTGCACTTTAGTGAGTACTGGCTGTGAGAAAGGCTCTACTAAGGGCTTTGACATACTTTATCTCATTTAATCCTTAAAACCAGTGGTCCCCAACCTTTTTGGCACTAGGGACCTTTGCTCCTATGAGAATCTAATGCCCAATGATCTGAGGTAGAGCTGAAGTGGCAATGCTAATGCTGGGGAGCAGCTGCAAATACAGGTGAACCTTCACTTGCTGGCCCACCCCTCACCTCCTGCTGTGCAGACGGTTCCTTACAGACCATGGACTGGTACCAGTCTGCAGCCCAGGAGTTGGGGACCCCTGCCTAAAACAACTCTGAACTAGTGGTGACTTATCCTATTTTAGAGAAAATTAAGGTTTGAGGGCCGAAGGTTTGGAGGCAGTAAGTGTTAGAGCAGGGTTTCAAACCCAGGTCAAGTTAACCCCCAAAGTGCATCAGTCACCAATTCACTGCACTATTGGGAGCAGGTTTCCACGACTGGAGATGATTCAATGAGGGGCTAGAAGAATACTCATGATCCCTCTGGTGGTGGCGCAGGAACTACAGCAACCTATTGCCAGTTTCACAGCAGGGTTGGCCATTACACAATCTAGAGCCATGGTAGAGCTCTAAAAAGAATGTGCAGATTTCCAAGCTCTATCTAGGCTTCAGCTTGGGGCTCTGTGCTCCTCAGCATCATTCAGCAGAGCAGAACCAACACAGGACATGTATCTTCATAATGGCCTTGGATGGGAAGGTAGTCACTGGGATCTTGAGATTTGAGAGGACACAGGTATCCTCAGCAGTCAGCCACTTACAGATTGGGAAACTGAGACCTAAACTGGTTACTTTGTAGGATTACATGGCTAATTAGTAAAGACTTAAAATCTTAAGACCAGGTTATGTCTTATTCAATAATTTGAGTGTTTGTCTTACTCAATAATTTCCAATCTCATCTGGGTGCTATTTCTTTTCTCACTTGACAATGAGGTCTTGGAGCCTATCCTGGTGGAAGAGTAGGGAGACATCAACTTTCCATTCTCAGCCTTGACCCTTATTTTCATTGAGCTATAATATACAATTATAAAATGTGCAATCTTAAGCATATAGCTCAGTGAATTTTTGTAGTATAATCACAATCAATGTAACTATATCCCAGGTCCAGATATAAGATGTTTCCAGCACCTTAGAAGGCACTGTTCTGTTCCTTTTCAGACAATAAGCACCTTCCCCACTCCCTGGGGAAACCACTTATTCTGATGTCTATCACCATAGACTAGTTTTGCATGTTCCTAATCTTTATGCAAATGGAATAATAAATATGTACTTTTAAAATCCGTCTTCTTTTATTCTACACTATAATTGTGAAATTCTCCATGTTGCGTATAGTAGCTTATTCTTTTATATTGCTGTGTAGCGTTCTGTCGTGTGAATGTATCTAGACTTATTCATCCATTCTTCCAATAATGGACATTTAGGTATTTTTCCCTTTAGGACTATTATGAATAAGGCTGCTATAAACGTTCTTGGGCACGTTTTCTGGTAGACATAAGCACTCATTTCTCTAGGGAAGCAGAATTACTAGATTGTAGGGTAGACATAGATTTAGTTTTAGAAGACACTATAGACAATTTTGCAAAGCATTTGTGACAATTTGCCTTCCCACAGGCAATAAATGAGAGTTCCAGTTGTTCTTAATTCTTGCCAGCCCTGGGTATTGACTGTCTTTTTGCTTTTCAACCGCTCTGTCAGCTATGTAATGGTATCTCATTGTGGTTTTAATTTGCATTTCCCTGATAAATAATGGTTTTGGCCATTTGGGTATCTTCTTTTTTAAAATGTCTGTTTAAGTACTTTGCTGATTTTTAATTGGATTGCTTGTCTTACTGGTTTTTAGGATTTCTTGATAAATTCTGGAAATGAGTCCTTTGTCGGATATATGTATTGTGAATATCTTCTCCCAGTCTGTGACTTGTTTTATTCTGAGTGGTATCTTTTTGGTAAATGCGAGTCCTTAATTTTTAATAAATTCCAGTTATGGTTAGTGCTTTGTGTGTCTTGTTTGTGTGTCAGTTATGGTTAGTGCTTTTATTATGGTTAGTGCTTTGTGTGTCTTGTTTAAGTAATATTTGCCTACCCCAAATCTTGCCTTTTTAAACTCAAGAAGCCCAGAAGCCATTTAAAAGTTATGTATTTGACAGGCATGGAAAATGCTAACAAATTCTTTTTCAGGCACAGGGGAGAAAAAACGTTGAGAGGTCAGAAGGGAAGAAGCACAGTGGTGCCGAAGCTGCTGGAAACTCATGGGATGCTCTGGGAATGAGTAGCGGGGAGGCAATAATCAAGGACTTATAATCGAATTTGGTGGGAGGAGTTTTTCTTGAGAGAAAGTAACAGTAGCAACCATCAAACAAATCAGACCTACATTGGGCCTTGTACTGATACCATCCCCACGCTTTTGATAAAGGCAATAGTTAACATCTCCCTGAGAAGTTGCTGCAATTTTCTGACCAGATTTAGAAGAGGGTCTCAGCACAGTGCCGCACAAATGGTGGGTGTGCGAACAACCTTATTCCTTTCTTAGAACAAAGAGAACTATAAATAAATGTTAAATAGTCGCGAGTATCCAATTTTGCGTTAGATACTTCTAGTGCATCACTTCATACCCTCTCGGCCCCACCAATCTCTTATTATTTATAGCTCCTGCGGCACTAACCAGTTTTGTGTGGGTTCTGCTCAGTTGCATGCAGTGTACAATCTGAGGGCCTTGCTTCACCTCAGTGCCTGTCTCTTTCCATTCCAGCCTTCTCCACTGACACAGAGGCAGGTACCCCAACAACATACTTGGTATTCATGCATGCACAACCCCAAAATGCAGGGGAGTTAACAATCTGTGGAAGAAACTTGGGCCCGTGGTGGCTGGAAGCCAATGGGCAAATGTGTCTCCTTTCCTTTCCCTTAACGGAGGTTCTGTACCATATTTCATACAGCTTCTTAGGCTTTCCATGGAATTTGACAACCAGTCACCAGAGCAGAGGCCTGCTCCACTGCCCACTGACTGGCTTCCCCACCTTCCCTGCTTCACCCACCTGGCTTCTACTCCCACACCTTGGCTTTCCATCCCCCAATCTCCAGTAAAACACTTACACTTAAGCTTTTGTTTCAGGTTCTGCTTTCTGGGAAACATAAGCGAAGAGGGCACTCACTAAGACATCTGCTTGATTGATTTTATTTCATTAGATTTCAAACATAGATCAATTTTACACTTTTATAACTTCAAAGGAAGACTCAGACCTTTCATTGGGAAGGTATCATTATGAATTAAATTCAACTAATCAGCTATATAAGTTCAGCTACATGGGAAATTTATTCAGGAATCAACATGATTCTCTGTTAGCCACAGAACTGAAAATATTTCTCCTTAGACATCTGTTGGAGAGGAGCCAAAACCAGAATCAAAATTTATGTTGGTTCATGAGCTAATCAAGGCATTGAACTCAGCCGAAACAATTTATTACACAAGAAATGTAGTAAGAAGCTGACTGTCGAGGAAATGTGAATTCATCATTGGCTTCCACAACCAGGGGACAGTCCTGTTTTTAACAGGAGGCCTTTTTGGTCGTGATCGCCACTATAGGGCTGGTAAGCCGAGGTGCTTAGAACATGCTGCTGAGGTGGTCAAGAGGGAGCCTCTGTAGGCACTGCGAGAGGCAGTACTGAAAGTGAGCTGTGGATGGAGTCAGTGTGTTACAGAGTGGGGCCATGGTGTGCAAAATGATGATAGAGAATGTGCGAAGTAGGCAGCGCATCAATAGCAGTGTGACATTGGAGGAAGCTGTATGACTCCAAGATTGGCTTGTTTTCATGTCCAAAGAGCCAAATGATGAGAATTGTCAACAGATAGTTCAACTGAAATCACTTTCTCCCTGGCCTGCCTGGTGTGTTTCTACTGCAGGAATTCCAGCTCAACAGTGACAGTGTGTATTACTGAGTGGAGAAGGTACACCAATAGTTCTAGACCAATGGTTATCCCCTAACACCCTCAAGGTTCCTAGAACCCCAGAGAATTACACTTTATAACTTCCAAATAAATGTATACTTTCCAGAGTTACCATCTCAGCACCGTAGGCAATTTTAAAGGCTACAAGACCATGTTGAAAAGACCAGGGGAGGGCTAAAGAGAGATGAGGATGAGGATGGCCCAGGGCACATTTACATAGCACTGAAAGTTAGTTCTCTATTCACAAAGCCTACTGGCATCCCATTTTCTTTGATCCTCTCACATTTATTATACTATGGTTGATGTGACAGTCTTCTCACTAGTGTGGAAGCTCTATTTTGGAAATCTCAGGCTTCCACACAGTGCCTTGCTCGTTGGAGGAATTCAGTAAAGGTTTCTGGAAGGCTTCTGAAATTTTTCTGAAATGCCATCTTCTCAATGAGGGCTATCCTGGTCATTCTATTGAAAATTCCACTTCCTGCCCCCTCATCCTGGCTTTCACTTTTTCTCTTTAGCACATATCACTACTAGCATACTATATAAATTGTTTATTTATTATTTTCCTGATCATCTCTCTTCCCGTTAGGATGTTCCATAGCTGTCATTTTTGACTTTTTTTTTTTTTCCTGTGATGCCTCCACATATCTAGACCTGGTATATATATATATAAATACTGATTGATTCCAAAATGGCAACTTCTGTTTCTTAAACTCACTCAGGGTACTTTGTGCCTCTTCCTGTGGGTCCAACTCTCCATTTAGGAAAACAGTATATTTAATTCACTAATTAACAATTTATTAAGCACTGACTCTATGCCAGGCATCGTGCTGGGTGCTGGGGGAACAGACATGAAGAAGACGGAGTCCCTGCCTTCAAAGACCTTCGGGTTAGCGAGGAGATGTCTACAAGCATGGGCTACTATAATACAATGCAGTGAATATGATGGCAGGGAAAAACATAGGGTGTTAAGGAAGCACAGACAGGGGCTGAGGGAGGGGCTTAGGGCCTCAAGGAACAGCTAGGGCTCTGGCATAAATCAAGCCCTGATGAGACGAGTTCTCAAGGCTGAGTAGATATTAGCGAGAGAGTATGTATAAGGATAGGTTGAGGGAGACAGGGGGTCATGGTGGTAGACGAGAGCAAAAAACGTCAAAGCTCTATGTCTATGTTGAAAAGGTAACGCAATTGCTTGATTATTGTAGCATTCGTTTAGCATACATTTGCTGTGCTCCTATTCTGTGTTAAGCTGGGATGCAGCAGCAAGCAAAACACAAAAATATTTGCCCTCATGGAGCTTATAGTCTTGTGAGAGGAGACGGATACTAAACAAAATAAATAAGTGAATTATGCGATATGTTATAAAATAAGTGCTATGTACAAACACAGAGCAAGAAAAGGGGATGAAGAGAGCTGAGGAAAGGCACTGCAATGCTTAGGGTCTGAGCACAGGCTCCTCTCTTTGGATCATCCCCTAATATCCTCTATTAGAAATCTTCCTGCCCATGATGAAGGCCAGCCTATGGTTTTACGGGCTTTTTTTTTTTTTTTTTAAGCAGCAGGAGGAAGAAAAGAAGTCTTCATGCATTACAGTAATGATAGCAGTAATTACACTTTCTATTAAATCCCATGAAAGCCCTAAAGTAATTATCCAAGAAATAAACAAATGAAAGGACATTCAGAACAAGCATCAGACAAAGATGTTGAGAGAAGGCCCAGTGCAGCGAAGAGGAGCACAGGCTCTGAGCCAGGCAGCCCCCGGTTTGGATCATGGCTCTGCCACTTCCTGGCTGGCTGACGTGGTCAGTTCATTAATCTCACAAGCCTCACACTCTCTCCAACTGTAAAAGAGGGATGATCATAACAGTATACTTTCTTTACATGGGAGTATGAAGATGCAGTGAGATGCTATGGGAACACACACTTAAGTTATGGGGCTGGCAAGTAGTAAAATTCAATGATGTTAAACATTACTAGTCTAGCCCAACATGGCTTCTTTAATGACCCTAGAGAACACGAACTCTGATCTTAGACAAATTGGCCCACTTTGCAGCATGAAATATGAGAAGTTTGAATTAAGGGCAAGGAGAGACAAATGTGGTTGGTGGGGCTGGGGTGCTTTTCGGCATAGTCTAAGGTAGAACGTGACTAAAGTGTCCAAGTGCAGGACTGAGGGATGAGGTGGGACAAGGAAAGATAGCTAGCTGCTGATTAAAATATGGTGTTAAGCTGGGCAGATCTGGTGGATGAAAGAAAGCAGTGGCTGCGAGGCCATATCATAAGAAGACTAACCTGCAGAAATCTCGAGTTTAGCCCGGAATGGAAGATCTGGGAGTGGGGAGAAGACTGAATAACTACCTCAAAGAATGAGAATATATATCTGGTAAAGAAAGCACAGACTTGCTCTGTTTGCTCACAGAGCACACTACTACTAGTAGGACAAATGGGTCGAAGTTGTAGACTTTCAAGAAAAAAAAAGAATAATCGTGAAACAGTCTCAGTACGGAGTGGGGACTCTATCACTGGATGAGTGTAGGAGAGAAATACTTGAGGGGTGATGGCTGCATTGTTTAAGTAGGGGATCTTTAGTTGTCTCTCAAGTCCTTTCCAACTCTAAAATCCTGACTTAAATCCTTAATTAAGGAGGCCAAAAACAATAAGAAGCCCCCGGAGAGCTCAAAGCTTAGAAATAATTTGAATAAAGTCAAGGTGATCAGTAAAAGGAGATGGAGGTGAGCCTGCTGACCAGGAGAAGTTTACAGAAATAAACTCAGGAGGTGATGATAATGCAGTCCATAAAGCCTGTCCAAAGTGTTGTTCTGCTTAGTCCTCACCATAATCCTGAGAGTCAATATTACCCTCATTGCCATTTCATCATGAGCAAAGCGAGGCCTAGAAAGCTCATCTTGCCAATGCATTTTGTTAGAAAGGGCAGACCTATAACTTTAGTCCAGTTTTTTGACTTTTAGTCCAACATTCTTTACAGTTCACTTTACAGTTCACTTTCCATGTTGGATTAAGAAAGAGGAACAAAAAAATGAAGACATAGGTATTTAAATAATTGTAACAGCCTTCTTCACTGATTTCCCTGCCCTCCCCAACTCCCTCTTCCTGTTTCCTCCTTTCTCCTATCTAGGCTGGACTCCCAAGATGCTGTGATCTTCCAAAATTACGTCTCTTAACACTCTTGATGATTCCCCGTGGTTCATGGGGTCAATTGTGATGGTTTGGTTGGTGCTCAAGGTCATTCATAGCATGATCCATCCTCACTCCTCACTCTACAGTATTATCTTTCACTATTCTCTGTATGACAGGGAGTAGGCTAAGTGTATGCCAATAGAAAGTGGTAGGGATTAGGGAATGCTTGCTTTTTTGAAAAGGGCAGACTTAGCTCATCTGGAGCCAAGAAATGAAGTCACGAGGTGATGATAATGTAGTCTAGGAAGACTGTCCAAAATGTTGCTTTGCTTAATCCTCATCATAATCCTGGGAGGTCGATTGTAGCATGTGGGAAAGGCGATTCAGTGATGCCACTTGTACCAATCTTTTAAGAGAATCTGAGATATAGATTTTAATTTTAAAATCTTCCAATTTTTTAAAGGCTAGCAATAAATTCAATCTAATAAAATGACACAATATATGACAAATAAAATCTGCCTACGGATTTGGTTCACAGGTGAACATTTTGCAAATTCTGATCTAAAACTACTACCTTTGAGATGAAGCTAATCCTCATTTGCCCAACTTGAAGTGAGCCATGCTTCCTGGAAGCCCCACGTTATGAAATGAGTATCTTTCTCATGGCACTTAACGCTAGTCAGCCCTGCTACACATGTATGATTTTGAAGTAATGAGTTTTCTTCCCTTTGGGGACTACATGATGTTCTATTCGTATTAAGTACTAATAGACAGTTTTGAACTTGGATTTAGTAGAAAGAGACCTGAAAGATTTGGTTCTGCTTACATGCGAAGTCCGCAAAAGAGGTTGATGAGTAAAGATGGTTCCAGATCCCAAGCCTGGGTACTGACAATAACTGCCTGGAATAACTGCTTAGGTGGATCAAGAGAAGGTTCCATGGAAGAAGGGAAAGTTAAGGCACTCAGGCTTCTTACGTCGTCGTGCTCATTCAGAATTCAAGAGCTTAAAGTACTTTCGAGTTTATTTCCCTTCTATCCACAAGAAAGAATCTGGAGCCAGAATACCATCAAGAAGTCATTATAAAATTTTTTGTGCTCGGAGCTTCTAGTCTATAACATAAATCAGAAGGATTGAATGACAGCACATATTGTCCTGTCCCAACACGTTTGGAGGAGAAACTTTGTTTTCTAATATTTGTAAAAATGAATAAAGACATTCATATTTCCTCCAAAGAAATCTCTTAGTTGACCTAACCTAACATCGCTGCTTCCTTCTTTCTCCTTAGTGCTAGTAAATAAACAGCTGCTGTTAATCAGTTTTGCTTTTGCCAGTGTCGAATTAAAGAAGCTGATATCATCAATATTAGTAACCTCATGGGAGAATTTAATTGAGTTAAACATTAAATTACCAATTTAATTGAGTTACCAATTTTTGAAGTCTTGAAAGTCTTGCTGGATTTTTTCACTAAAATGGATAATGTCCTATGCAGGAATGTTACTCAGAAATTGTGTGGATTTCAGAAAAAATTACGTAATTTTGTGGATGAAACTAATATGTGATTCTCAATATAGCAGAACTACTGTGTCTTTAACAGAGCTAAATCTCATTATTGGACTCAGTTGAATTTAAGGGATTTCATCATCAAAGTTTAGAGATACAAGAGGCAAGAAAAATAAGTCATTTGTTGAGTGCCTATATGTTTTAAGTACATTCTTATTCCATTTGCAACACTTGATTATACCTACTTTAGAGATGAAAAAACTGTGACTCAGAGATAAAGAAAACTTCCCAAGACTGCCAAACTGGTAACTGTTAGGGTCAGGGTTCTAGACCAGGCTGGTCTGGCTCTGCAACCCATTCCTTCTACATGCTGCCCACTGCGCACATAGGGATGTTTTATTCCAATGGACTACCAGAGAGATTAAACTATTCACCCAAAGTGAGTGGTCTAAAAAATCTGCACCTGGAGCTTCTGTCTCCTTATTCAGTCCTCATTCTGTCTCTCCACAGCCAATGGCTGTATCATGGTTACCACCATTGCCTCTATAAAGGGCACAAAAAAGCTGAAGACCTTTTAGTACTCACATGGGCAGAAGCTTGCTGCCTTAGTTACATAACTAGCCATATCCAAGGATTGCAAAGGATCTGAATGATACTCTGGATCTGATTAGAGGTGGTCTTGCTATCTGTTAATAAAAATCTTTCTGTAAACAGATAGAACTAGCCAAGTGGATGGCAGTAGAATGTAAGGCAGGGTGAATATACAGAATGCCCTGTCAGTATGGAAGAACAGTAAGGTCCAAGGCCTGGAGGTGCAACAGGAGAGGTAGCCCACTGGGCTCTCATGTCACTAGCGGATCTAGAATAGAGTGCCTGATACCTGCCATGCCTTTCAAATCCCAGATCAGAGCTTAACTATTTCATGAAACTTGACACCTCTTAAAGACTGTGTTTTGAGATTTTACTAATTCTTCTGGGATGCAATATAATGTATGTGAATTCTGGGATAGTTCTCAAATCATTTATTTACAGGGTACATTTGTTACCTGCACTAGAACTTGCTAGTTGTCCTTCAACGTCTACCTCTTTTTTTGTTTATAATAGAAATCTGATTTTTAGCCAGGCACAGGGCTACCAGGAACCAGGAACAAGGTGGTATTCTCAGCCTCTCCCAATGGGTTCATGTGCCCATGGTCTGTCCAGTCGAATCTGAGAGGAGGTGATATGTGCAACTTTTGGAGCCTGCCCTAACAGAAGTTAGCTTCTTCTCCCTCCTCTGTCCTATACCTAAAATAAGGCCTGCAACAAACTTAAGCATCATTAATTCATTCCCTCATCTAAATTTTATTCAGCATCTACTAAATGTAGACTATTGCCCTGAGAGGCAAGACTGCCAGAATGATGGCAACAGTTAACCACAAGGACATGGCATCAAATTTTTCTTTCCCTTTGCGTTGTGTACACTAAACTCAAGGAACATCGGCCTCCATGAACATATTTTAGTGATGACATTGAGGATTTGGGCGGGGGTGGTGTTTGCATGTGTATATGGTCTCATAAGGGGCCCAGAATATTCTAGGTTAAGCATTTAACATCGTTGAGTTTCTATTTCCAAGCTGTCAGAACTTTGAAGAAGCATTAGGGCAGACTTTTTGGTTAAAGGACATCCGCCTGTGATTGTAAGTCTGCCTCTCTCACCCACAGACTAAGTGATTCCCAGGGAAGGGGCCAGGTTTAGAATCTTGATTTTAGACTCCTGGCCCTACAAGACAATCAGTACATACCTGCTGAATTGAATGTCCTTCCTGAATACCCGAGGTGTAGTGCTAGCACACATGCCCTTCTCTCTCCCCAAATCAACCTAACGACATCCTCAACATGATTTCTCTTTTATTTTGACTTCTTTCCTCTTTACAAAGAAAAGACAGAAGAATAACAAAAGATAATCGGCCTGATTCAAGGATGCTCAGACTCTGCAGCTGAGTTTCTCAGGCCCTCATCTTGTCTGGCTGGGATGTGGCAGCCCCCTCCTCTCTCCTCTTTGCATTGTCAGCCTTAGTGCAGCCACAGTCACATGACAACCAGAGAGGACTTTGTGTCAGAACAGGTGGATGGGTCACTCCCATGCTTAGGATGCTTCCCATGACCCAATCCAATTGGATTTGAGCATAAGGCCCAGACTCCCTCATAATGTGGGCCTGGCCTCTGTGTAATGCCATAACCACCCACGGTTCTGCTTTCTAGAAGTCACCAATCTCCCTGACATTTCTGCTTTGGTGCAAATCCCTTTCCCAAGGATACTCTTCCTTACTTCTATCTTTTCTTCAGCTGCTGAACACCTATCTACCTTTAAACTGTAACTCAGGAATTACCTCCTTGGAGAAGTCCTTCCTCACAATCCGAGACCACCCTCTTACAGATTTCCATAGTATAGTGGGCTTGCTCAAACCATGATGTCTTCTAAATTCTACGTATCTCCTCACTACCTTCAGTCCTCCATTGGCCTATGAACCCCTGATGGCACTTCATCCATTCACAGGAGAGGTAGCCCACTGGGCTCTCATGTCACTAGCTGATCTAGAATAGAGTGCCTGATACCTGCCATACCTTTCAAATCCCAGATCAGAGCCTGCATTCTTGCCTCCATTCTTGAATGCCCAAGGACTGAAGCAGTGCCTACTGCTACCTAACAAGTGTTCTGTCGTTTTTGCTAAATTTGGAATGAATGGATGAAGTGCCTAATGCTATACACAGGCATCAGTGATAATTTATTGATCACCTATATCCTAACAGCTCTTGAACTAAATCTGTATCTTTTTTTAATATTAAGAAAGTCATAAATAGGAGGTATTGTAAATACTTCTTTTTGAAGTCTTTTTGCCTCTAAAGATCAAGTTGCTTTCCATTAAATCATTACACCAAATTCTTGGTTCAACCTCCAAGAACTATGCAATAAGAATGTGAAGTAAAAATGAGCAAACTTTAATCTTTATATTGATTGGGTACATAGTTTGGGGAACACTTCTAATATGATTTTCTCATTGAAAGAATGCTTCCTACCTATATCAAAAGGGTGGTATGAGAAAGCATTCACTGAAAGAGGGTTTCTGAAGCTTACTTAAATGTCCATTATTGTTGATAATATGCTAAGTGATATTTAAATATAGAACATTATTTTGCTGAGCATTACACTACAATATTATTTTGCTGAGCACATTTCCTTACAGAGTGAGATTATAAAATAGACCATCCACTATCCCTCTCATTAATAATTCAGATATACCGCTTACTCATTCAGGAGATGGGTAGTAGGATTTTTAGCTTAGTTTTTATTTTCTTTTTTTTAAGTATCACAGAGTTGTTTACTAGTTTTATGATACAAGTTAATAAGCAGTCAGAAGTAAGTGTGCAAGGCAGAATACAGAGCTTCTAGGGCAAAATGCCTATACAACAAAAGAGAAATTGAGTTCAGCTTGGGTGATTAATTTCCATCTATCTCCACAGTTTTAATGTAGAAATGCAAAGTGAAGGTCAATATTAAAAGTACTGCAGTTATAGTTTAGCGTTACTGTGGTGAAACCTACCTATAACCCCATTTAAAATTCCTTCTCAGAGACAGAGGAAATATATTTTGAATGAATTGATTCTAAGCTCAATCTCTTTTTTTCCTTAATGGGCATCTTGCCTTAATATCTCTGTATTCTGACATATAAGCATGGCCTTGCATCTGGAAATCTAGACCATCCCTTTTAAAGAAGGTGGTCTAACAGCATGTTCAAGGTTACAGAGATTTGGAGTCTATCATTCATTTGTTACCACACATTCTGTTGATGTTACTGCATGGCAGTCTGGCAGTCTCTAGGAACTCAAAAGTGGCAAAGGAAAAAGCTTGCATTCAAAGGCCAGGGGAAAGGATAGACAATGAGCCGATAAATAAACAGATCATGTCACCTTGAGATTGTGTCGTAATGGAAAACAAGGTAGAGTAAGGGGTGGAGAGTGACCAGCAGGCTGTGCTATTTTAGATGTGGGTGTCAAGGAAATGCTCTATGATAAATGAGGAGCAAGCCAGGTGGACACCAGGAGGAAGAGCATTCTGGGCAGAGAGCATGACAATGCACGTTCAAGAGGATGCTTGGCATGTGCAGGGAGCAGGATGGTTAGTGCTGAGTGACAGGAAGGAATACACAGAGGAGATGAGATTGGCAAGGCTGTTGGGGCAAGGTCTGATGGACCTTGAGGACCACAGCAAGAACTTGGTCTTCATTCTGAGTGAGGTGAGCCACTGAGCCTCTGAATTTTGGCCAGCTGGGTTTGGGGGTTTTATTCAGGCTGCTTCCCTTTCCGTGAGCTCAGTCAACATCAGCAACTTCCTTGGGGCTCTATCTCTACATTTCTTCCAACCCCTACCTACCACAAGTGGCTGCAGAGTAAAGACACTTCCTGTTGATCCTTCAGGATCACTTCCTGTTGATCCTTTCCTGCTGCCTCCTACCCTAAAGGGGCTCCTTACCCAGGACACTTGGAAGAGACAAGAAAAGTCACAAACGAGGGAAGAGACATAGCCTAAGAACTGCAGCTTCCCTGCCACCTGTCTGGGTCTGGGATTCCTCACTCTTTTGCTGAGTCAGTTGCCTCACAGTCTTGATTCTGTGACCTCAGAGTGTCACTGAGGTAGGTCACTGCTGCCCCTGTGCAAAGATGAATTGAAAACTGTAGGGGAAGAGTCTGATGTAATTAGGGACAGGTAAGGTCAAGTGCCCTGGCAAGAAAACTCAAAAGTGCATATAAGAATACTACTGATGATGATGATGATGATGATGATGATGATGACGACGATGATGACGATAAGAGCTAACATTACGTGTGCACATTCTGTCTGCCAGTCACTGTTAAGACTCAGATGCATTTAATCCTCACAGCCAACCTATGAGGTAGGCACCATTATATTCTTCCTTTCGTAGTTGAGGAAATTGAGGCAGATAGGTAAGGCAACTTGCTCAAGGTCACACAGTAAATGACCAAGTGGCCAAACAGAGAATTCGAACCAGGATATCTGATGGGGAGGCTGGGCTTGCTTCCTTCTCACATGCCCTATGTCAGCAAAGGAGGCCTCTTTAGAGGCTGAAACAGCATCACCTTTTTGGAAAAAATGGAACTGAGAGGAATGAAGGCCAGCACTGCGTAATGACAGAGCACAGCTTTTGCATTCAATGGGACTGGTAATCTCTGCATCTCTAGAGCCTCCTATGAGGCTTTGAACATGGAAGGCATTCAATACATACTTGAAGTATAAATGAATGAATAAAAGTACTTTGTATAGTGTCTGACAAATAGTAAGTGCTCAATACATTGTTGCTATTATTAAGTTAGTTCATTGTTTGCATTTCCTATTCCAGGAAAGGTGGCTTGAGATGATTGTCTTAGTTAATACCTAAAGGCACAGTGAAGTCGTAGAAGATGAAATCAATTCTATCAGACATGCTATTGATGCAGACTACAATAATCCACCAAGAGATCTTGTGTTGTGTCATAAACAAAATTTGGACTAAGTTTTTCCTTTATGAATTGCGTGAGCTTGCTTACCCTGGAGATCTCCTGTGAGAAAGCTGAGTTTTGCATAATTTGCACTATCCAAAAGTAAAATGTCATTATTATAATTAACACCTTCACCACCTCTGCTCTACAATTCTTCATAGATCACTCACTGCTGACGAAGTCAACGAAAATGTTTGGTGACATCAGGAAAGAGATAGAACTCTCACAACAGATGTCATTAGTCTGTTGGTGAGCCTTGGGTTTTCCAGCAGACTCTTTTCCCCCAACTAGATAGCACAGTTAAAACTTGGAACAAATTTTAAAACATAATCCAAAACAGATGCTATGCCTAGAATTGCCACAATGTTAGATCTATTGAGAAAAGTAAAATGATCTCAACTACTGATTATGTAAAAGTAGTGCTCCCACCTCTAATAAGAAATAAAAGACAAAAACAGAGTTTTGAACACTTAAGTAAATATAATATATAAGCTCAATGTCTTATCCTCGAAGATTTACATCCTTTCCCCCCAATAACTGATTAACAACTTTTAAATGAATCCTTAGGAATATTTTGGTAATGGAAAGAGTAAAACAGACCACAGTTTGAGTCCCACTTCTGTCATTTACTAGCTGTGTGATCTTGTATAAAATTTAACTTCTCTACCGGGAGTCTTGTTTAGAATGGGGCAGATAAATAGATGCCTTGGACTATTATGGGATAACAAGGAGTACCTGGTGTGTGACATGTGCCTAGCACATAGAAGTATTTCGTAAATGGAAAGAATTGTTAGAATTTTTTAAATTGCCTTTATTGATAACATATAATATTGATCCATTGAGATGAAGATCTCTGGGGGTTTACATTTGTCGTCATGTGGGATGGCTTAATGCTTAATTTAGCAAATGGCCCCCACAAAGTCAAATCTTTGGGGCACTGCATGAATACTGCTCACATATTCCTTTAGAACCACCAGAGATGGAGGGAGAAAATCATGACTAAGCAGCGAACTACCCTATTGTTGGGACACGTAGAACATTAAGGAAGATTCTCTTCGCGGGGATGAAAGCCGGTCCTCGGTTTGATCTAGCGGAGAAAGATAAATTTGCTAAAGTTGTCTTTCTGGAAGCTGAAAGGTCAAGATCTTTTTGAAAGCCTTTAAAAAATGATAATGTACACCTGAAAATTATATAAGTGTATTAGCCAATGTTACCCCAATAAAATTAATTTAAAAAAATAAAAAATAAAAATAAAAAAATGTTTAGAGCTAGTGTATTAGATTCTGAAGAGAGTAATTATGCTACTAGACTGTGCGGTTGTAAACACCCCTTTGGTATTACAACAGTTGTAAAAAGGCCATGAATTTCTTAGTGTTTTTCTCCCCTTAAGGAATTGTTTAACAAATGTTTAGGCTTCTGTTCAACTATTTTGCCAGGAATCTTCTCTGGGCTCTAAATCTCTAAAATGGTTAAGAGTACACTGTTTCTAATAGCTAATTAGATAGGCCAGAGTAGAACAGAAAATACTTTCCATGACCATGGGGAAAAAAAAGAAATACATAGTATTATACGTGTAAACATTTTGGTACACATGTGTGTGTATATGTATTATGTATGTTAATATATATATATACATTTGCCCCCAAAAGAGGACTATCGAAAGCACATACAGTGAATATTTTCTAGGGAAGGTCTAACTTGGTGGATATTTTACTCTCAAATACTTTTAAGATAAATTCTCTATTTTAGATAAAGTGTAGAGTATGTAACTTTTTACCTGCCTGAAATCCTCACCGAACGATTTCAATATTTTTTCAAGTAGTATTTTGGAATCAGGTTAGATATACAGCTGGGAAAGGACACATTCCTTTTACATAAAGAATACATAAATCATCCCGTTACATAAAGAAATTCTGGGCCAGAAATGGGTTGGAAAGTTGATGACCTCCTTGGAAAGCTGGGCTACTCTCCACAGTTTCGATGCCTATTAAGCTCACAACCTATATACATCAAGCGGTAATAAATGTTTTGGTTATCATATCCTTTCTTGCTTGTCAGTTCTAAGCTTTATTAGAAAGTATTGAAACAGCTCATTATAAATTATTGATAGTGGTACTCAAAACAGAATCGCTAAGGATACAAGGTACTCTGAGTTTTACATTAAAATCTATTTATTTAGGAGAAAAATATTAATGAAGATGCCATATTGTTGTTCTTGTTTTTAAATAAATCTGACAGATGATGAGATAGCAACTGTCAGTGTCTCTGTTACTTTCCAACAATTAAAAGACCCTTTAAACAGATAAGCAAGTTTTTAGTTGACTTTTGCTTAACTA
>NW_006494614.1:38439498-38454184 GCF_000325575.1 Pteropus alecto | reverse complement strand
TTTCCCTAACATGACAGATGGCTATGAAATCTGCCTATTAACCTTCTCAGGGAGCATCTGTCACTTGCAGAAAATCACTTCTTCTCACTCTTCAAACATCAAAAAGATGTTTGTTATTTTCTGCAGAGGCAAAAAATGCTGCACGTTTAAGAACGTTGTTTCTCAAAGTATTTTTTAGGGTTAATTTCTAACATTGTTTTGCATAATTCATCTATTTTCAAAAGGGCCTCAATTCTAGTTCATTTTATTATCAAAGAAAGAGCAAATTTTTTGTTTTGCTAAAGTGTTAGTATCTGTTATGAATATGCCATCCCCTCCACCCCCCATTCTCGCCACACACTCCCTGTCGGTTTTCAGAAACTAAACGTGGTCTGGAGCTATGTAACAAGTATTACTTAACATTATGGTCATTGAATAGAGAAAGAGAGATTCTGTTAACTTAACATTTTGGTTACGAAATGTTACCATGAATCTCTCTAGGGAGTTTCAATTTTTAGAACTAAATCATAGGCAATTCAAACTCTTCTAAGTTCCTGAGCGAACACATGGTTTTTGAAGATGCTGAAAGAGCTTTCGAGCTCTGCAGAGTCATCAGATCACAGCTGCAGCCCGATTCTCTCTTTGGCATGGAGCTTGACCAGTTCTCCTGACAAATAAATACCACAGGTTTCTCTTCCAAATCAATTCCCGATACCCAGTATCCACATATTCACTTGTATCATTTATCTCTCCCCAAAGCAGAGTGCAAAGTGGATTGCACCAACTCTGTTCCACCTCCTCCTATGATTCCTGCCAAGCAAAGCAAGTAATTTGAAATTTCCAGTGGTTCAAATGACAAAGAGATTTCATTGTACTGAGGGACCACGATGTGCTAGGTTTTTTTCATAACTCACACAACAGCATGACACAGACTATGAGTCAGTCACATTATAGTGTTGGATGAAAAGGAAAAGAAAATACAAAGCAGGCGAGTATTTTTATCAGTATGATTATCATGTGTCCAGAAGGGTTAAGAGACTTTCCCAAGGTTACGAGGATTGGGAAGATATTGGGAAAGTCTCAAAAACAGAGGAGAGAAAGAAAGGCTATGAGTTACTTTAAAAAGACCTTGGCTTTTCAGAAGAAGAAACCAAAAAATCCTAAGATTCCAAGCACATGAAGAATTATTATGCTGAGAACAAATATCTATCTGCTCATAGTTCTCCCTCCCCAATGGGAATCAACAGGTTTAAAATATAGCATGAGGGAATAATGTTAAGCACAATTTCTAAAAAAAGAGCATCCTTAAAAAATATAAATTACGCCTAGGTAGGTCCCTGAATGAATGATGATTAAAATAGGTTAAAAGAAAGGCTGGGTAAAAATACGTCAGATAAGATCATCTCTCTTTGCACCTACTGCTCCCCCAGATCTAAACCGGTTTCTCTCACTCACTTCTGAATGACACCGGAACAATGACATTTAATAAATGGTCACCTCCCCAGAGATGCTTCTTATGGTCATTTATTCAAAAGTGGCCGATGGAATTTCCAGAGAAAGATAACTATGGCAGAACTTCATTTGCCTGATTTCCTCTTCTTTTTGGTACTATGATCCAGCAGTGTTGAGTCTCAACATTTCTCACAGCTTAGAGACACTGCTTTTAAAACTGCAATCATCAAGTCTCCATTTGGGGATACGGATCAAAGTCTTTAAGCGAGAATCTCTAGGAGGTTCTTGACTGACTCACCCGTAATTACCTGTATCTAGAAGAGATATGACACTGACTTAATACAATAATCCATATCCAGGCTCCATTCAGATAGGACAAAGCAGAAGTTCCGGGTATGGGGCCTGGGCATCGCCAATATTTTTAAAAGCTCTCCATGGAATACTAATGTGCAATCAGGTTTAAGAACCACTGGACTAAAGTAAAATATGAATTTCATTACCCATTTTCGATCCCTTTCATTTTCCTAAGGTTTAGGCTCTTTGGGGAGGAAAAAGACTATTTTCAGAAATATATGAAGAATACCGAAGAAAATCAAATACACACACACACACACACACACACAGATTTTACAGCTCATCACATCTTTTTTTTCTATTAAGAGCTTCATATTTCTTCATCTCTCTGGGCACTCTTATGCCATAAAACGGACAGCTAAGTTCATGACACCACTAATGGAATTTCTGAATGGAAAATTTAGAATATGGCAGAACTCAATTTGCCTGATTTCCTCCTCTTTTTAGTACTATTGCTCTAGCAGCTTTGGCAAAATTTAGAAAATTGGAATCTGAAGGGCCTTCAATGCAACCAGCTGAGATCCACCATCGAAGATAAGGCTTTCTAAGTCAGATCAGACACTGGATTTGCATATGCCTCCACTCCCTTCAAATAAACCACTGCACTTATTATTACAAAGGGTGCCTGCTAGTTGCCTAAGCTTGGGGTGGTTGCTTTCCCATGGGGGCAACATGCGGAAAGGAAAGGTCTGTTAAAATCGATAAAGCCTGAAATCAGGCAAGCTAGATTAGGGCGAGTGAAACGAAACTTCACAGGAGCCTCCCTTTTATCCGACAGTAAATATTAAAGACTTTGAAGAAAGAAACTCCTGGCTACACCATTTATCTGTTATTGGCGATTAAAAAAGTTTACCTTTGGGGAAACTTTGTATAGTGCCAGAATTTTATATTCGAAAATGACAATAAACAATGCTCACTTTTGAACAAGGAACATGTAGGTTTTCTCAACAAACCTCTTTGGACAACCTTAATGTGTTCATTTTTTTTCCCTTTTTAAAAATAAGCACAAAGTAGATCCTAGCCTGATAATAATGTCACTGTCCTACATTAAATGACTAAATGTCTGAAAGGAAGGGCCATGTTTTCTAAATTGTTAAAGAGAAAGTGTGTGTGCGTGTTTACATTTGGGGGAATGAGAGGGAAAACATTTTCTGAGTCCTGAATTGTCACTGTAAACTCACTTAGAATTATGGCATTCCAATAAACTGTCAGAAGTCCCCTGTCACTTTCAGAGAATATCTAGAAAGATGACAATGATGATGATGGCAATAGCTAACATTTATTAAACACTAAATATGTGTCAGGCACTGTGTTAATTTTTTTACATGTATAATTTTCTTTAATCCTCCTACCGAGCCAATGAGGTAGGAATGACTATTATCCCTACATTACTGATGAGAAAACTAAGGCACAGAAAGATTAGGTAACTTGTCCCAAAGAGACAAATCCATTGTGATTTAGAGCTATTTAGCAGTAAGGACATACAACAAACACATCTTTCTGGTGAGAATCTTCCCAGAAAATGCCATAAATTTCTGATGAGCAGTGTCAGTTGCTTTATAATCTTATTCTGACTCACCTCCTTTCCTTGTTTCCCATCCAACCTCTCAGAATCCTACTGCAGTCAAATGCATTGACTCACTGGACTGCAAAATGGAATGCTTTCCCATCCCCATGACTTCTCTCTTTCTGTATCAAAATCTACCCATCATCAAGTTCAAGTACCACTTTCTCCATGAAGCCACTTAAGCATAACCAGCTGTAAGAATTTTGTGTTCCCTTAACTCCATAAGATACCCTCTGTCTTTAAGAAATATTGGGCAAGTAGTATTTTTATGTCTATCTCAAGATACATATGTTATATAAGCCCATCTTAAACTCCTTCCTGTATAAGCACAATGCCTAGCATATTGCATATGCCTAATAAATGTTTTCTCACCATCATTTCTTGGACTAAAAAAATTTAAACAATCTTATGATGTTTGAAGGGCAAGCATGTAAACAACAGAGAACTGTTGAAGACAGAAAAGAATGATGAAGTTTTAATTCTGTTCCAGCAGTTAGTAGAAGATGTCTCTCTACCCAGTTAGCCATACTAAACTTTAAACTGGTTTTAAACTGGAGGGGCTCTGATGACTGCCCTCCTTTCTGGAGTGCTTATAGCAGGTAAAACTGGAAGGACTGTGAGTCTTTGCATGCATGTTTCCATTCTGGATGTAACCATAGGCAGCAACAAACCATTATATTCTTATTTTCTGAACTCAATATGACAGGTGGTAGACACTTCCACAGAACTGGCATAAGAGTTGGTAAACACAGGGCCACACATTTAAAATATGTAGGAACAACAAAGCAGATTTTTTGACTCCATTTCATGAGTGTTCAAAACCACAATCTTGAATGACAGAACCATGTGCTGTGCTAGTGAAAACATAAATCCCCCATCTGAGAAGTACCAGGGTGTCACCTGCACACCCAACGATAAAGAATTCAAGGTCTTCCTTTAAGTAAAGACTAAAGCAAGGGTGGAAATGATTATTCAGTGCAATTCCCTTTTTCTTCCTCCCATCACACAATAAGCAACTGTCCTTTGTGTTTGTGTGTGTGTGTGTGTGTGTGTGTGTGAACTGTTTGAATAAAAAGCTTCTGCCAGTTCTTATATTAACTATGAGAGAGACAAGATATCAAAATTTCTATTTTACAAGCCTAGAATCTTTTTCAATATAAAAGCAATATAAAACCAAATGGGAAAATAAAACAGAATGAATATCATCAGGGGGCAACTACCCATGACAATTAAATAATTGCTGCAGACAATCAGCGAGGACCAGCACCTTAGAATACTAAGTCTTCAGATGCAAAATTTATTTATACTTTAACTTTCTTTATGGACAGCTGCTCAGGAAAAATGACTTGCTTCCTTCCTCTGACCAAAAAATAAAAAATAAAAAAATAAAAATAAAAAAATAAAAAAAAAATTTAAGTGGCTACTCTCCAACTTCGATTTCCAGAGAGCTTGAGATTGAAACTGCCATCTGTAGAACAGCTTTTGTTCAATCTGAAGACCACAACATGGCATATTTAAGTGACATCCCATGAGCAAGGTGCCCTGGATGTGATGTTTATTATGTGTGCTTTCTTCATTTAATTATTGATTCAAAACCCCTCTCAACATTAAGGATTGAATATCCTCCTTATTGACACAGATATGAGACTACAAAAACATATCTACTGTGAAAGGGATGACTGTGGGTCACTTCATTAAAAAGGCAAGAAAAAACAGACAATGGTAGACCTCATCACATTCAGAATTAATGTGCTAGTCCCTCTTCTAACTTATTCTAATTAATACAGTCACACACTGACCACATGCATTTCTAGCATAGATTGTGAGCTGAAAACTATCAGCAAAAGTCTTGTTTCCTTAAGCTAAAAAGCCTCTGCCAAGCAGCTTCGGTAGCAGCAATAATGAAAAATAAGATTGCAGGTGCATACCTTAACCTCCTGATTGGTAAAGACTTCGACATCCACCACACAGGCAACCAGAGTGGAAACATCACAGTCCATGCTAGGGGCTGGCATTCCCCCTTCTGGTTTTCAAAAGAGTCAGGCAGCTTCTGAGTTGTGCGTGACAGGGTGATGGGAAGAGCCTCCAGGTGGATGTGGCCGTGGCCTGCCGGGGCTGCCTTGCCCTGGGGACCACTGGAGCTCAGCACCTGGAGTCCACTCCCGCTGCACGCACGCAGCCCTCCGCGTCTGAGGCAGCACGGCAGAGTAACGAAGGGCTGGCTTTCTCATGGCAATGACATCACCACAAAGACTGACACAAGCTGAAGCTATTTTTTCCCCCCAGCCTTTTATCTCTAGGCAGTGCAGTGGAGCAAATTGAACATGATTATGTGCTAAATCTGAACTCAGACTAAATCAATTCAGGCAGCGCTAGCTAGGAACTGAGTCATAGCTGTTGTTTCAGCCGAGTGCTTATGTTTGCAAAATGCAGGGAGGAGAAGCTGACACCAAAGGCTCTATTTGGAGGAGGGGGTGTGGGGGTAAAATTATTCTGCAGATGAGCCTCCTGAGGTTAAGGTGTGACAATTTTCTGTCTCAGAGACAAGCAGGAAGTTGAGGCATTTTGCAAACGCTTGCCCTCTGTTAATTGCCCTATGCCGCTCGGAAAAGCCACACATGTTCTGGGCGTCCTAATGCATCCCGGGCACTGGCTGAATAGAAATCCATTCTTGGAGTGACTAAAGAGCTGGTCGTCAGTCATTTACACAGACTGGTAAGAGCAGATAATTAGAGGTTTGTGAAATTCTATTTGAAGCACATAAGTGCAGACTAGTAACTCTAAAAGCACCCTTCTAAGCTGAGAATTTCAGGCCATCTTCAAGGTCATTCAAACCCAAAGCGACCCGTGGAAAGGAGTTACAGCAAATGTCTCATGCGGGGACAGATGGCAGAGTCTAATGGGCAAACGCACTGATGTGGGTCACTGTTGGAGCCTCGGGGCTCTATTTTGCCTGAGACTTTGAACACCACAGGATTGCTTTCTTCAGTCACTTTTTCTGATTGTGAATTCCTGGAGGGCAGGGCTGTGGATAATTCACCTTTATATCTTGAGCCCTTAGCAGAGTGCCTGGCATGAGAAGGCAGTAGTTGTTTAATGAATGAAACAACAGAACAGGAATGGCTTTTTTCTCAGTAGCGTGAGCAAAAGAAAAACATCAGATTCATTTTTATTTTATCATTAGTTATAAAAATACCAGTAGAACTCACTAACATCCTAGGAAGATCTATCCCAACAGGAGTGCAGTTGCATCTTCAGTGGTCATCAGAGTGTCATGATTTGTAACAGATTGGAGTCTTTCTAATACATAATTGAACAAACTGGTCCATTTTAGCATGTAGATGAGAAAGGTGACGTTTCAGACTGAAGGTAGAAGTTTTGGAGTTAGTCCTCATTGGATGACATTTGAACCCAGTGATCTCCTTCAATAAAGCATTTCCCACACTAAATGAAATCAGTCCACAAATACAAATATTTAGACTGATGAAACTCTGTGTGTGTGTGTGTGTGTGTGTGTGTGTGTGTGTGTGTGTGTGTGTGACTTAACTATGTTGTCCAGCGCACTGTGGGGAATACGAAATCATATCTGCTGATAATTCAACTAACACTTACTGAGTGATGACTATGTGTAAAGCTCTGCAGTAGATGTTCTAAAACAGGGGTCTCCAACCCCAAGCTGCTGACCAGGACTGGTCCATGGCCTGTTAGAAACCGGGTCACACAACAGGAGGTGAGCAGCCATCCAGTGAAGTTTCATCACCACCTCAGCTCCACCTCAGATCATTAGGCATTAGATTCTCATAGGAGTTCCGGTCCCTGGGGCCAAAAAGGTTGGGGACCACTGCTCTAAAGGACAAAATGATGAAAAAGCAAAATTCACTATCCTCAAGGGGCTTAAAATCCAGGGAGGAGGTGAGACATGGAGACAAACACCTACATAGTGAAACAGCGGTGATGGTGGCTGAGGAGGTACAGACAGCTTTTGGGGGAGGCACTAGAGGAAGAACAATGGATGCTGAAGGAAGAACAATGGATGCTGAAGTGGCAGAGGAGCATTGAGGAAGACATGACCTCTGCTCTGATACTAAAACATGGGTTAGACTTTGTTAGACAGAGAAGGGGTGAAGAGAGCCCTCCAGGTAGCGGCAGCGACCAGAAATGTCTAGAGGAAAAATAGAATAGGGTACTTGGTGGGCAACACACGTTGACGGTTAAATTTGACTGGCGCCAAGGACAGACAAGGCAATAAGAACCAGATGACTCAAATCCTTGAGTGGCCCTTGGTGTCTATCTGGTTAACCATGGAATGACAGGAAAGCTTTTGAGAAAGCAAATGGTGTCTATACATACATAAAAACAGCTGAATTATAAAAGATATAAAAGACGAATACTATTTTGAATACCATTAACCTCTATTCAAGAGACAAAAAAAAAAAAAAAAAGAAAGAAAAATGACTTATTTTTTCATATGCCATGGCATATGCTAAAGTATACTTTTTTAAAGTTTCACAGCAGTGGCATGCTGGTAAGTGTTTGACAATCAGCTCTCTGAAAAGAAAAGCCCAATGTGTAGTGTTTGCTGATTTCCATGGTATAAACAATCTTATCATGGCTGATTTCAAGCAACCAATATGAAGTCACTGGAATGCAAAGTTGGAAAGCAATGCCTAAAATCTGTTCACACCAGCAGTTTGAGCTGCCTCCAGCATGCTACTGTTTCGTAGTCATGAAAATGTTGTCCAGAGAGGTTAAGTCCAGCATGCATATCCAGAGCCGATCAAAGAGCATCAGGGCAGCAGGGGTAACACATTATAATCATCGGCCTTGTGAATTATTTTACACTTGTATTTAGGAAAGAGCTATTAAAAGACACACATGTATTATTTCAAGAAAAAGAATCTTGTTATAATAAGTCTTGGGAGGAGGACATTAGTCTATTCGGGAAACAAAACCCCACTCAAAACAGGTAGTTTTTCCTTTATATCTTCAGTTATTCCTTTCTGATTTGTTTCTGTCCTGAAGATTCTTTCCTATATTCAAGAGAGCATTAACTTAACACTGTCGTCTTTTAAAATATGTTTTCAAGGACACAGCTCTCAATTAATTTATATTAGCATGAAATGACTGAAAACTCACAGTGTTACCCACCACAGAGAAATCTCTATTTTATCAGGGGACCGAATCTTAAGTAGAATATATAATGTTTTTAGGATGGAATTATAAGGTATCAAGAGCATATGGTGGTTCTAAAATAAAATTATTGCTTTTTTAATGGGTAGGTTCAACAAATTAGATATACAATTCAATTGCCTATAAAAAACACTCATTTTCCTATATTCTGGAGTCCCTAGGGTAATTTCCTGTTAAAAAAAAAAGTGCCTGTTTCTCTAGATAAAATGTACTTCTTACAGCTGGAGGATGACTGGCAGACCTGGAGGTTTCTAGAGTATGTATGTAAGCACTCTGGTTGATGGCTACAAGGTCCTCCATACACTGGCTCCTGCCTACTCTCTCATCTCATTTCACACTATTTTCCCCTTTGCTCTCCAGGTCCTAGACCCATTGGCCATCTTGGCATTCCAAAAACAAAAAAAAAAAAACAAAAAAAACCCAAACTCTTTCTCATCTTAGGGCCTTTGTACTTGATACTGACTGAAAATACCAAGACCTTCTCATGGTGGCTGTCTCCATCTCATCCAGCAATCAGCTCATATATCATCTCCTTGGAGAAGCCTTCCTGGATAAAATATGCGTGTGGACACATAAATAAAATGTATGTGTGCGCATGTATGCATGTACACATATATACATACACACACAGAATCAATCACTATCCTGGCATCTTTGTTTTAATTTTATTCATAGCACTTTTCACTATTCGAAATTAGTCTGTTCATATAGTTCTTTACTTGTTTATTGCTTTTTTCCTCAACTAGAATTTAATCTCCATAAAAACAGAGATCTTTGCCTATCCTGTTTCCTGCTATATTCTCAGGGGCTAGAAAGTGCCTTATGCTTAGTAAGTACTCTATTAAATATGTGAAGTATGAATGGGTAAGTAAATAATGAATCTTAAAAGGCAAGTAGAGAGACTGAAACAAATAAAAGCATTCCTGATTTAAGTGTTACAGGGCAGTCCTTTCAGGAAGATACGTGGGGGTCTGAGTTCAGTAATTACCCCATCCCTAACAGCTGAACTCTCAGCACACAGCTCTGCTCAGGATCACTCTTCTCAGTTGGAGTGGCCAGGAAATCTTAAGATTCATCCAAACCACTGTTCTTCCAATGGCTGACCACATTAAGGAAACAGACACAACATGATGCACATCCCTTAGACAAAGACCACTTCTTTGCTCCTTAGTTCTCTAAGAGGACTGACAGCTGAGCTGATGCACTCACCCCGCAGTGGGCAGGAGATGTGCCCCTTTCAATCCCAGGGGCAGTAGCCAAATCTGTTTTGCTAATGAGCATAGAAGCTCCAATTCCAACTATGGATTGTCAAAGGCTTTGCTCCTCCTGTGTATCTTTCTGAATCTCTTAAGTTTCTTTTTAATGTTTATTATAAAAAATTTCAAACATATTCAGAAGTAGAGAGAATATGATAGTGAGCTTTCATGTATCCACTACACAGGTGCAAAAATAACTTGGGGCTAATAGGGCTTCCTCTCTGCCAGTGGGTCTCAGAATGTGGTCCCCAGACCAACAGCATCAACACCATGTGGGAACTTTTTAGAAAGGCAAATTCTTGGGCCACACCAGAGACTGAATCAAAAACTCGGGAGATGACATGGGTATCGTATTTTAACAAGCCCTCCAACTAATTCTGATGCAAGTTCAAGTCTGAGAACCACTGCTCCATGTCCCCACTCACTCTTCCACTCAATCTGGGTTATTTTGAAGCAGATGTCTGACATCGTATCATTTGTAAATATTTCAGTATATATCTCTAAAAGACTATATACTGAAATATTTACAAATGATACGATGTATCTGTTTTGAAATCACAATACCTATCATCATGAAACCCTAAAAGCAAGAATAATTCCCCAGCATCATCAAATATCCTGCCAGTGTTCGCATTTCATCAACTGTACTACAAATGTTCTTTTTACTCCCCATGCCCTCCCTGGTCTCATTCTACTGTCCTTTCCTTTCTTCTTTCCTTCTTTTCACAGTTTGTTTACATTGGGATCCAAATTACTGTATCTCTCACGTCTCTTAATCTATAGCATCTTCCTCCATCTCTTTTTCTCTTCCTTGCAGTTTGTTGTTGATGATGACATTCTGTTATTTGCCCTTTAGAATTTTCCCCAGTCTAGATTTTCTTCATGAACTCAGCATAGCATTATTTAACCAGTTCCTCTGTTACCTTTGGCTCCTGTTAGTTAAATCCAGTGGCTTGATAGACTCGGGTTTGGCAAGACTCCTTCCTAGATGGTGTTGTGTACTTCTACCAGGGGGTATGTAAGACCCAGCTGTCTCTCTTTTGTGATATTAGCAGCCTTTCATGCTCAAGGTCTAGATTCATACCCTCATGAAGAGTTGCAAAATGATAGCATTCCTTCTTCATTTATTCGTGGAATACTTTCACTAGGAGAAACTGCTTCCTCTCTATTATGTAGTTACCCTGAGCTACATTTTTGTAAGACAGGCAAAAAACACACTGGATTCTACTCCTTTATTAGCTAGTTTTCTTTTTTTATGATTTGTTTTCTTACTATCCTTTGAAGAAGATCATTGAGGATTTTTTTTTTCTTTTTTAAGTATCATTATGAATTCATTAAACATATTTGATGGGTTTAAATCCATTGTAGTTTTGTTATTAATGCTTGAATTGCCCATCTTGGCTGGTGAGAGTCTAATGACATTGGCCCCTGTATCCTTTTGACACAATCCCAGTTTTCTTTGAGGGTTACCTCACCTTCTGGCATGGCAAGGTGTTCTAGGCTCATCTCATCCATTTCTTGCCCCAGATGAGGAATCAGCCATTTCTTCAATGAGTCCAAGTTCCAGTTAGTATTTCAACATATTTTAAGATCCTATTCTGTATACTTAGATATAGAGAGAGATGCTTTTTGCACTGGGTTGGTTATTGTTTAGAAACTTTTTTTAGTGGACAGAGATAGGAAGTATATAAATATATTTTAAAGATAGCATACACCATGAGTTCAGACTCATAATTCCAATTCAAATACAGGACTACTATGTTTTTTTGCTGAAACTTAACCAGTCTTACATCTGCATCCTCTTTCTTCCACATCAAATATATTGGTCCTTACCAACAGCACAATTGCTCATTTGCCTTCTTCCATACTATACGCACGGCAGACTCAGAAACATATTATTAATACTACCAGGAACAATTTAAGATTTTTTTCCAGTTTTCTTTCTTTTTGGTCCTTTTGGGTTTAGCCCATAAAGGTGGTACAAATTGCTCTGTCTTACAGTCATTTGGAATAGCTATTCAACCCATCAAGTTAGGTTCATTGGTTTCTAAAATGTTTACTTTTAGAAACATTAACTTTTAAAAAAATTCACTTGTTTCTAAAATATTTCTAAATTTGTTAACTTTTTCAAAAGTAAAATCTTTTGACTCACAAGGATTGCCTTTCTTTTAATTTTGTTTTATAAATATAAAAAATATTACATGGCTCAAAAATCAAAACCAATCCATAAAGTAATCTAGTTTCTACCCTTATCTCCTCCAACCCATTCCCTCCCTACCGCCCATACAGGTTATTGTTATTTTACCTCTATTTGTTATCCATTCTCTCATTTAAAAAAATACCGATAAATGTATATGTATATTTTCTCCCTCCCTTTCTTAGAGAAATGATTGCATACTTTGCACACTCTTCCCTGTCTTGCTTTTACCACTGAAAACTGTGACCCTAGAGATCACTCTATAGTAATATGTAGAAATAATCTTATTCATTTTTATAGTGATATAGTATTCCACTATGTGGATTTACCAAGCATGTACAAGGAGGCTCTTATTGATGGGGGTCCTGAGTCCAATCTTTACCATTAAATAGTGAAGCGATGGTTAGACTTTGTTCATGCATTTTCATATTTTGCCATTGTATCTTTGAGACAGATTCTAGAAGTGGAGTTGCTGGGTTAGAAGGTGAATGTACACGTAATTTTGCTAGATTCAGCCAAATTCTCCTCCATGGGAGCCGTATTATTTTGCTTCCCCACCAGCAATTTATGAGAAAGTATGTTTCCCCACAGCATGTGTTGCAGAATGTTGGACATTTGCCCATCTGGTGAGCAAAATGTGGTTATCTCAGTGGAGCTTTGATTTGCATTTCTCTTATTATGAGCACATTTCTATTTGTGAACTAGTGCAGCAATGTTCTAATCAATATCTCCTTATCTTTTCTCTAGCTAGTACAGATTCTGTTTCTGACCTGAGCAAGCAAAACACCCACCAACGCTCCTCGGTGAGTTTTAGTTTGCATTAATTCAGTTATGAGCAAGGTGGAACATTTTTTCATATGGCAAGAGGCATTTGCCATTTTTCTTCTATGGCCCCTCACTTAGGTCTGGTCAACACATGCCAAACACGTTCTCTCTGAAGGGATCTTGCACTTGGTGTTCTCTTGCCAGGAATGCAATTTCTCCCGATCTTGGCAGGGCTGACTCCGCCATAGTATTCAGCTCTCTGCTCAAATGCCCCTGCCTTAGGGAAGCCTGCCCTGATCAGCCCATCTAAGGAGCGCTCTTCTCACTATCTCCTTGCCCCATTTTATTTTTCTTCAAAGCACTTATTGCTAACTGATGTTATATATTTATTTGTGTGGTTTCCGTCTATCTATCCCTTTGGAATGCAAGTTCCATGATGTCAGGGCTCCTGTACCTTGTTCACTGCTATGTCTCACATACTTGGAGCTCAATGAATGTGTATTGCAGGAATGAATCATTGAATGACTGAAATCCTTCTGGTTCTGAGAGCCAGATGCTGCGGACATAGACCACAGATAAGTTTATCAAATGGGTCCCTGTACAGGACAGTGAACCTGAGTGAGGCAAATGAAGGTACCTTGGGTCACTGGGCAATGGGAACGGTGAAATGGGGATAGGAGAGGTCCCTAAGAAGTGAGGCCACTAGAAGAGAAGAAGGAGGGACACAAAATGCAAACTCCCGCATTCTTCAGAAGTCCAATGCTAAGTGGCAGTTGCAACACCCTCGGTCAGACTTGGGGACTGTCCTCATTCCACAACTGCCAGGTTAGCACCTATCGAGGCCCTGCAAATATCTTACAACTAATCCTCAAGTGGCACTTTGAAAAAGCCATCATCATTTCTTCTTGGTCTTACTCTCCTCCCCAGTTCCCATGGTTTTATCCCTGCCTCAATCCATCATTAGGGAGACACATTTTGACCTTCCCATCCTCCACATCTGAACCCGATGGTGCATTTTATACAAGGCAGGATTATGCTTAAGAAGCTGACACACTTGAAAAATTACAGGGATGAGAATAAATAGGGTGTTTGCTTCATGCTCCTGACTTCTGGGCATCGCATTCTCTGGGAACTGTTCCTCTTCCTTCCACCGAGATTCATCTGAAGGCAGCCCTGACCAGGCCAAGACAGAGTTTTCATAGGGATTTTCCAAACCAGGCACCAGTCCTTTGTGGTTGCAGAAGCTTGAGACTGTTGTTGGCCAAGCTGTTTTTTTTTTGTTTTTTTTTTTTAACCGTAAAGCCAAATTCAGACATAAACAGGAAGAAAAAGTGGAAAAAGGAAGTCCTGGAAGCACTGGAGTCCTTATTTCCAGTGACAAGGATGGATTTCTTAAAGAGGTGAAAGATCCCACCTAGCAGCAAAATCAAGAGAGCTTTCAAAGAAAGTAGGGCATTTGATATGGACGCCGGGTAGAACAAAGATGGATCAAAAAGTCTTATGAGAAAGGTAAGGGATTTGTTTAGGAACCAATGACCAGCCCATTTAGTTGGAATATAAAGTATGAGCAAGGCAATGGTGAGTTATAAGCTTGGAAGGAAGAGTTATGGCCACACAGATGAAGATTTTGAGTGCCAAGGTGAAGAGTGAGTATATTTCACTCAGTAAGGTATAGGATCTATCAAAAGTTTATGAAAAGATCTATGCACTAGGTTGGAGTGGAGAGGGACTGTAAATTTTGGTAGTTCTAATCTCTTGCCAGAAGGCCCTGAGGGGCAGGATTATGGATATGAGAAACACTATGGAGATAGAATGTTCAGGATATAATAATTAACTGGCTGTCAAGGTAATGGTCTGGATGGGGAGTGAAGTGAGGAGGAAGGCAGGTCGAAGGTATCAGAAAAAGGGAAAGGGAGGCAGGGAGGG
>NW_006494614.1:38436803-38438558 GCF_000325575.1 Pteropus alecto | reverse complement strand
AGGCCCCCGTCCTTTGTGGTTGCAGAAGCTTGAGACTTTTGTTGGCCAAGCTGTTTTTTTTTTGTTTTTTTTTTTTTAACCGTAAAGCCAAATTCAGACATAAACAGAAAGAAAAAGTGGAAAAAGGAAGTCCTGGAAGCACTGGAGTCCTTATTTCCAGTGACAAGGATGGATTTCTTAAAGAGGTGAAAGATCCCACCTAGCAGCAAAATCAAGAGAGCTTTCAAAGAAAGTAGGGCATTTGATATGGACGCCGGGTAGAACAAAGATGGATCAAAAAGTCTTATGAGAAAGGTAAGGGATTTGTTTAGGAACCAATGACCAGCCCATTTAGTTGGAATATAAAGTATGAGCAAGGCAATGGTGAGTTATAAGCTTGGAAGGAAGAGTTATGGCCACACAGATGAAGATTTTGAGTGCCAAGGTGAAGAGTGAGTATATTTCACTCAGTAAGGTATAGGATCTATCAAAAGTTTATGAAAAGATCTATGCACTAGGTTGGAGTGGAGAGGGACTGTAAATTTTGGTAGTTCTAATCTCTTGCCAGAAGGCCCTGAGGGGCAGGATTATGGATATGAGAAACACTATGGAGATAGAATGTTCAGGATATAATAATTAACTGGCTGTCAAGGTAATGGTCTGGATGGGGAGTGAAGTGAGGAGGAAGGCAGGTCGAAGGTATCAGAAAAAGGGAAAGGGAGGCAGGGAGGTCAGGAGGGGGCAAGGAGATTCTAAAGTTCCAAGCCTGGGTAGATGGAGATAACTTTATGTGAAACAGCTTAGTTATGTAGGTGACAGGAGTAAATTGCAATCAGTTTTATACAGTTATGATGGTGAGATACATGTCTACATTCATTCACTTCAATCTTTAGCTATTATCATTAACCTTTACATTAGGAAAAAGGCAGAAAAGGAGAGTACGGGTCAAAACTGAGATTATGATTTACAGTGGTAACAGGCAGTAAGTAGTCTTAAATATATTAATTAAGGATGGATGTGATTGCAAAGCTGTTATAGTTGTTAGTAATCAAGACTCTAGAAATGATTCCTTTTCACCTTATCCCCATTATCCTCTAGTCTCTAAAAAAGGTCTAGACTTCAATCTGAGGTTTAAATACCTGAAAGTATTTGACGAGTCTTACCCATTATTTGTAACAGGCAGTAAGTAGTCTTAAATATATTAATTAAGGATGGATGTGATTGCAAAGCTGTTATAGTTGTTAGTAATCAAGACTCTAGAAATGATTCCTTTTCACCTTATCCCCATTATCCTCTAGTCTCTAAAAAAGGTCTAGACTTCAATCTGAGGTTTAAATACCTGAAAGTATTTGACGAGTCTTACCCATTATTTGAAATTAAAGAATTAAAAAGCAAAAAAAAAAAAAAAAAAAAAAATAAAATCCATATGTTTGGAATTTAGGAATAACTAATAAAATGGAGGAAAAATACACAATCGGAAAAGTGAAACTGAAAAAACGTCAATTGATACTGATTCTATTAAAATATATAAAATCGACAAATTATCCAGCAAGAAGAAAGAAAGAAGAAAAAAATTCAAATCTGTATTAGGAATGAAAATAGGACATAATCATAAATGAAGCAGAGATTTAAAAGCAATTTAAATAATTATGAACTTTATGCAATTAATTTCAGAACCCAGATTAAATGAGAGATTTCCTGTAAAAAGTACAAACTACGGTAGTTGACTCAAGAAAACAGAAGTGTTGAAAAACTTAAGTATTTAAATAAAACCTT
>NW_006494614.1:38435497-38436263 GCF_000325575.1 Pteropus alecto | reverse complement strand
AAAATACTTATAGAAAAGCAACTGTACCATTTTTGGACCTGAACTTCTAATCGTCCCACCAAGCCTGTTAGTCTTTCAATTGTGACACCACCTTCCACCCAGTCACCTTGCATCATGGCCTCAGTCATCTTTGACTTCTTCCACTGCAGTCCATAGCTTGACTAGGGTGCAGAGCTGGTTGATCTAGAGGATCAGTGAAGTTGTCAAAGGGCCCTCTCTCTGACTTTGTCTTATGAAGGTTACAATCATTCTAAGAGGAGTATCTATGTTTGCCATAGGGAGGGGAAGTTAGAAAAGCTTTTCCTAAGGAAGGACCATTTTGCTAAACCTTGAAAAATAAGTCAGACATGGTTCCATAGTGTAGCTGTTTGTACGTCTGCTTTACACGCAGAAGGTCCTGGGTTCGCGCCCCAGTGAAGCCATGATCCATGGTCTATGGCCATGCTACCCTGAACAAGTCTGATGTCTGATCTTGGAAGCTAAGCAGTGTTGGGTCTGGTTAGTACTTGGATGGGAGACCACCTAGGAAGACCAGGCGCCGTAGGCATAAATAATAATAAATATAATACAAAAAAAATGTGAAATGAAAAATACTGTTCGGCATTTGCTTTGCAGCAAGTCATTATAAAGGCAGCATGCACCCCAAGCAGTTAGTGGCCCCACCAAGCTCCTTCCCCAGGAACCACACTCAGCATCTCTTTGAACTGTGTTTGTGAGCATCTGTGCTCTACCTAGATCTATTTTGTGCAAACATTAGCAAGACACA
>NW_006494614.1:38404117-38434511 GCF_000325575.1 Pteropus alecto | reverse complement strand
CTGTTCCATTTTTGGACCTGAACTTCTAATCGTCCCACCAAGCCTGTTAGTCTTTCAATTGTGACACCACCTTCCACCCAGTCACCTTGCATCATGGCCTCAGTCATCTTTGACTTCTTCCACTGCAGTCCATAGCTTGACTAGGGTGCAGAGCTGGTTGATCTAGAGGATCAGTGAAGTTGTCAAAGGGCCCTCTCTCTGACTTTGTCTTATGAAGGTTACAATCATTCTAAGAGGAGTATCTATGTTTGCCATAGGGAGGGGAAGTTAGAAAAGCTTTTCCTAAGGAAGGACCATTTTGCTAAACCTTGAAAAATAAGTCAGACATGGTTCCATAGTGTAGCTGTTTGTACGTCTGCTTTACACGCAGAAGGTCCTGGGTTCGCGCCCCAGTGAAGCCATGATCCATGGTCTATGGCCATGCTACCCTGAACAAGTCTGATGTCTGATCTTGGAAGCTAAGCAGTGTTGGGTCTGGTTAGTACTTGGATGGGAGACCACCTAGGAAGACCAGGCGCCGTAGGCATAAATAATAATAAATAATAAAATAAATTAAAAATAAAAAAGAAAAGTAAAATAAGTTGTTCTCTATTTTTCTAGATGAGAAGACATGTAGGGAGATGACATTTTAAGTGTAGGCAGGGGTGTGGAATGATGTGTTGAAGTAAGAAATACTATGAGTGGCCCAATATTGCAGAAATTCCCAGGTAGAGCGAGGAATTAGGGGTGGAAGCCAGGGAAAATGCAGCAAGACTGTTAGGCAATGAAGGGCTTGTGAGTTATGCATAGGAATTTAAATTTTGTCTTAAAAGAATTAAAAAAACAGTGAAGGCTATAACTATAGCATCTTGACTCTCCCTGCCTCTAATTTCACTGCTATTTAATCTATCCTGTAAATAATCTGTGGCCAGAGAGACCTTTCTCCTAAGGACATATGATCATATTATTATCTGATCATATTATCATATTAGTAATATGATCATATTATTAATGATCATATTATTAAGTGGACTGGAGTATAAAGTTGAAACCAGGGCTGCATATGTGCAAAGGATTATACAGCAGATCTTCGAATAACGCCATTTCATTCAAGTTGTTTCATTATAACGTTGATGAGAAATAAAAAATTCCTGGCTGGGGCCACGGTCTGTGGGGAGCTTGCATGTTCTCCTCATGTCTGTGTGGGTTTTCTCTGGGTAGTATGGTTCCCTTTCACGTCTCAAAGATGTGTGTGTGAGTTGAATTGGGTGTCTACATTGCCCCAGTGTGAGTGTGGTGTGTGTAAGTGCACCTGTGATGAAAAGGCGTCCTGTCCCTGGTGAGAGCCTGCCTGGTGCCCTGAGCTCTGGCCACTGCAACCTGGAACTGGAATAAGCTTCTTAGAAAATAATCCTACTTGTTTTTATTAATCTTTCTTAACTGTATGTATAGCTCATATTTATTTTAATATCAGAAATGTTTTGGGTCTTTATTTAGAAGTTTGGTGATGTTTTTGTGACCAGAAATATGCTGCTAGAACTTGATTCTTGTTTATATTAGTTAGTCTGTGGTAAAACTGGTTTCAGAATGTGTCGTTTAGCTTAATGTTGCAGCTTCCAAGAACCTATTGATGATGCTAAGTGAGGACTTCATGTAATAAGGAAACGTTAAAAATCCAATGGGTAAACAGACCTCTGAGAGCCTGTGCTGGCAATTTCTCATGCTGCCTCAGTGGAAGGCCAGCCTCCTACCCTAAAATAGTGCAGATTACTTCCACGTACATGATGCATATAATCTATTATAGCTCTTACCCTTTCTCTATGGTTTAAATGTTTTATCATATCCTCAGCACTTAGCACATTGCCTGGCATAATGCAAGTAAACAAGATAATGTCTAATAAATAAATGAAAGAATGCATGAGTAAAAGACAGGAAAATCTAATGCCACCCTCGCTTCTTCTTATAAATGGATCATTTCTAAGCCATTCTATTCTAGTAGCAGCTCCATTTGCTTTAGTCTTTGGTGCTTAGCATAAAGTCTCCTACCTCATAACCCTATTCCTTAGAGATTTATGCTGGAAGAACTAAGAAGCATAGCCATGAAGCCTCAGGTGTATTTATATGTATAGAGATGGCTGAAAGTCCACCAAAGGTTGTGCTCCTTCCATAGTATAAATCTGTTTCTGGCAAGTGATTTCACAATCAAGGCTACAGTTTCTAGTCCAAGAGTGATCCTGTGACTGAGTTCTGGCCACTGGGGTGGGAACAGAATTAATGTATGGCACTTTCAGGCTTGCTCCATAAGAACTCCCTGCAGGACCCTCATTTCTCTTCTTCAGATTGCTCTTTGGAGCCAAGAATTGAAGATGGTAGAGCCTCTATAAGCCTAGTCTCTGAATGACTGCATGGAGCACGCTCCTATTTTCATCATCTTCCTCCTCTATAATACTGTCAATGAGGTTTCACATGAGTGGGGGAAAAAAACTTTTCTGGTAAGTCTCTGAGATTTTCGGGCATATCTGGTACAGCAGACAGCATTACCTTAACTAATACAGCATCCATGTATACTTGTGTTGTTAAAGTATGCATTCTCTGAATGCGAAATGCAATTTTATACAGGATCAAAAACCAAATGGAGATAGAATCAGAAGAGAATTTAATCCTTAAATGTGGAAATCTTTCATTTTAAATTTAATTTGACTGTTTTAAATTTGCAAGAGCAGGTAATATTGTTATTTGATATATAATAGAATGTTTCAAGGCAGAGACCAAGGGAGAAAATGATGCTTGAGAAAAGAGCTAGAAAGCAAAAGAGATAGAATGAATAAGATCAGAAAAGATTTTCAGGTGAAGTTCATAATTTTTTTAAACAGCTGAATTACTAATAGAAACTGATGGTGATTGGTGAGGTTTCAAATAAATAAATAAATCATCAGGATTATATGTAAGAAACATAAATTAGAAATAATTAGATATGCATTATAATTATGTCATTGCATCTTGTCAAGCTGCAGACTGCTAATGCCCCGTATTTTAAGAAGATTCTACCTGCCTAAAAATGGCAGGTAGGAACATCAAATGACTCAGTCTTATTTCTGCCATTCTAAGACCAGCCTAAGAAGGAAGGCATCTAAAAACCTCATAACCCCTGTCTTTTATTTACTCTCCATTTTCAAGAAGTAGTTGTGGTAAATCAAAAAGCTAGGAGAGAAGAAGGTAAAGAGAAAGAGATAAGAAGCCACACGGAAGACCACAAAACGGCAATTGCTGTTACAAGATATGTCAGACTGATTACAAACATTCACACCACCTAAATTGGGGTTTGTGCTGGGGATGTCTGTTGGGCTTGTCAATACTTTGGAAATTTCCAAACTTTGAGAAATCACATTCTTTCCTTGACTGAGATATGTCTTTGAGTGTTTCCACACAGATGGGGTGTCAAAAGTAGGAAATACAAGAATCTGGCTATGGAGGACCGACTCTAGGATCAACAGAACAAGAGACAAAGGGATTTTCAAGTTACTTTTCAGGTAAGCCAGACTATTTCATCAGAATAGGTAAGAAGAAAGAGTCTCAAGGCAAATGCTCTACAAAATAAATATTGTACATGCGGATGGAGTTTTCTTTGTGTTGTGTATTTGGGATACCTGGTATGAAAGGCAATGTGAAAAAAGATATAGCATTCCAGTAGTAGATTCATAAATAAACTTATCAAAGTTTTCAATAAGCATGGCTCTGAGATATGCATTTGAATTTTTGGTGTTATTTTTGGTGGAGTATAAATGGAGTTTTCAATAAGCTGTTCATGAAAATGTAACTTGGAACAATCTTTCTGGAATGCAGAGGCCTTTAAAAAATAAATAAAATACACAGAAACTTTCACTTCTAGTTAAATGTAGAAAGTTGTAGGAAACTACTGTGCCACTCTCAAAAAGAATAAGCCGCACACGCTACAATCATAGATTGTTGACTCCTTCAGAGAGCTATTGAAAAAAATACCTAATTGAACTAAATCCCATAAAGCAATGAACCCTTCTCATGAAAACAGGTACATGTCTGCTTTCATCTGTCAGGTAATAGTGGAAGAAAAAAGAATTCACTAGAGACAGGTGTAAGAAGGAACCAGATAAACTCTTAACAAACTTTTATAGTTTCATGTGGGTTGGGATCATGGATTAGAATCCCATAGGATACCAGACAAAGACCAAGTCTGTAAAGCCAGCACTTTATCCAGACCAAAACTAAAATAAAGAAAAAGAAAGTTTACGGCCATACCACCTTGAATGTGCCCGATCTTGTCTGATCTTGGAAGCTAAGCAGGGTCGTCAGGCCTGGTTAGTACTTGGATGAGAGACCAACTAGGAATACCAGGTGCTATAGGCGAAAAACAAAATAAGAAAAAGAGATCTGTGGGACAATATAAAGTATTCTAACATATGTATAATAAGAGTCCCAGAAGTAGAAGAGAAAATGATGCAGAAGAAATATTTGAATGTATAATGGCCAAGATTTTCTCAAAACTGATTAAATCCAAGAAGCTCATATAAACTCTGAGAAGACCATATCTAGACACATCATAGTTAAATTCCTAAAGTTTAAAATTAAATTAAAAATATTAAAAGCAGGAACAAGAAAAGGACATATTATATACAGAGGAACAACAGTGAAAATTATGACTGACTTCTCATGGGACACAATGGTGACCATAAGAGAATGAAACAACACGTTTATAGAAAGATGATAAACTATTAACTTAGATTTTTATATCCATCGACAATGACTTTCAAACACGAAAGTAGGTCTTTAACTGTTGCTTATGAAGATGTAAAATAATGACGCCAATTTTGTAGATTTTTAAAAAGCTAAACATAAAATTAAAATGTTACCCAGAAATTCCACCACAAGGTATCTAGCCTAAAGAATGAAGACATGTTGACACAAAGACTTGTGTACATGTGTTCATAGTAGACTATTATAATAGCCCAAAATTGGAAATAATATAGTCATCCATCAAATGGTGAATAGATAATCAAAATGTAGTATATTCATATAATAAAGCACTTACTACCTATTCATCAATATAAAGGAATGAGTTCCTGACATACTGTAATATAGATAAACCTCATGAACATTACACTACATGAAAAGAAGCAGAAGACCATATATTGTAAAATTCCATTTATATGAAATGTCCATAAAAGTAGATTAGTGGTTGCCTGAAACTCTGGGTGATCAAGGGGTTTGTTTGCAGATGGGCAAAAAGGACTCTTTCAGAGCAATAATATTCTAAAACTGGGTTCTGGTGATGGTTATACAACTCTGTAAGTTCACTAATAATCATTGAATGGTACACTTAAAATGGGCAAATTTTACGGTATATGATTTATGCCTCAATAAAGTTGTTAAACACATAAGGTTGTTAAATACAAAGGTAACATAAAAACATTCAACAGAAAAAGTATGAAAGAATCCATCTACTGCACATCTGAACTACTAGAAATGATAAAACAAAGAGTCTTTCTACTAAAGGAAAACAATCCCCAATGGAAAATCAGATTGACAGAAATGGATCAAGAGTACTTGAAAGGGTGAATTCATAGGTATATTATTATTATTATTATTATTAATTTTAAAATTATTTAAAAGAGTTAATTATTTAAAGTAAGATAATAGTGAATTGTGGAGTTTACAGCCTCTTTAGAAGTTAAGTATATGACAATAAAAGCACAAGATTGGTAGGTGAGAAAGAAATACCGTTGTGATGTTCTTTGTGAAGTAATATAATATTACTTGAAGGTAGACTATACTATGTTAAAGATTCATGTTGTAGTCTCTAAGCTAGAACAACCATTAAAATGAACACAAGGAGAACTAACTAAAGAGTATACAGAAGGGAACTAAATGGAATAGTAAAAATAAAAATAATTGATTTACCCAAGAGAAGGCAGAAAAAGAAGAACAGAGAAACATAAGCCAGATGGAACAAATAAAAAGCAAATGCCAAGATGGTAGACTTAAATGAAACCATACTGATAATTACTTTAAATGTAAATGGTTTGTAAACACTTTAATTAAAAGGCAAAAATTATCAGACTGAATAAAAAGCAAGAAGGTAAAAATTTCTCTCTCTCTCTGTCAGAATTTGACAGAACTAAAGGGTAGAAATACAGATTTACAATCTCAGTCGGATATTTTAACACTTCCCTCTCAGAAACTGATAGAAAAATAAAAAATTAGTAAAGATAAAGAACATTTGAACAACTGTACAAACCAATTTTACCTAATTGACATTTATAGAACACTGTACCCAACAATTGCAGAACACACATTCTTTTCAGAGGTACATGGAACATTTGTCATGACAGACTATATGCTAGACTATAAAACAAGTCTCCATAAATTAGAAGGATCGAAAACATGTAAATCAGAGTTCCTCAAAAGCTCCAAGCCCATGTGGTCCCTGAGATGCTTTTAGGAGGTCCATAAGGTCAAAACTATTTTCAAAATGTTGAGATATAATTTCTTTTTCATTCTCATCCTCTCATGAATATACAGTGAACTTTTCCAGGGACCGAATGGCTTCTGATATCACAATAGATTGAATGAGTAGGCAAATGTGAAGGTCTCGTTGCTTTTTATTAAGCCATACATTAAAGAGGTTTGCAAAAACAACCAATCTCATTCTATTCATTACTTTTTGTTGCTTTGAAAAATATAATTGTTTTTCATAAAAATATTATTTACATTAAAATGTTATTTTTAAATGACTTAATAATTGTTTTTTAAATTTGTTTTAATTTCTAATATGGTAAATATGAACAAACAGAACCACATAAACAAAAGCTCTTTGGGGCTTCAATAATTTCTGAGAGTATAAAAGTGGTGACATCAAAAATTTTGATAACTGCTCATATAGAATATGTTCTTTGACCACAATAAAATTAAATTAGAAATCAGTGAAAATATGACATCTAGACACGCCCCTTCCCCAAGTATTTGGAAATAAAACAACACTCTTTTGAATAATCCTTCAGTCAAAAAAGAAATCTAACCGTTTCTTTTCAAAATGTAAAAAATATTTTAGGCCAAATAATAATGAAACAATATATCACAATTTGTGGGATATAGCTAAAGCAGTGTTTAGAGGAAAACATATAGCTTTGAAGGCCTAAGTTGAAAAGAAGAATAAAATTAACAATGTGAGCACCAGTTTTACACAAAATCTTTTAGAAAATAGAGAAGGGAGAAACATTTGACAACTCATTTTGTGAGGGTAGCATAACCCTTATGCCAATTTGTTAAAGATATAAAAATAAATATGTATAATTTTTCCTGGTAATATATTTAGAAATCTCTTCAAAGAAATCATCAGAGATACAGATAAATATTTAAGTGCAAGAGTTATAACAGTAAAAATTATATATCCAATTATTAGGAACTAGTTAAATAAATTATGACAAGTCTATAGGATGAGACATGGACTTATTAAAAGTATGTTCTCAAAGGCATTAATGCCATGGGAAAGACATAAGTTAAGTAAAAAAATGTAGTCTGATCCTATTATTATATGTAACATTCTCACATATAAAAAGCCTGAAAAGAAATGCATTAAAATATTAATCTTGCTTAATTCCAAATTGGAGGGATTGCCAATAATTTTTGTTTTCTTTTTCCTTTTGACGTTATTTTGCAAATCACCTGCAATGTAAGTGTGTCACTTAAACAATAAGAAAATTCAATCTGTTGTTCCAAAATAAAATTTGGATAATGCAACACCATAATTCACAGAATTATAATTCTCTGAAGAACCTTTAAAATTCATTGGTCCTATGCTTCCATTTTATAGATGGAGAAAGTTGAATTCCCCTTCCCAGGTGGACACACATAATGTACTTCAGTCAAACATCAAGTTAGTGATAGAACAAAGTCTCGAATTTGGATCTCCCTCCTCCCAACAGCATGCCTTTCTCTTTAGGTTACAATGTAAAGAAAATGACATTATCGCCATGTATATAAAAATTCTTCAGATTTAATCACTGCTCTCCAGCTGCTGAGCCCATAAGACTTATTCTGGTTTAAGCCATAAATTCAAATGTAGAGTATTTGAATTTATGTTTAAAAGTATACTATTAACAATCTCAACAAAAATATACAGGGTAAGTATTTTACAAGGAGTTGAGTATTTTTCCTACATGAATTTTAATAATATTTTTTCATGTTATCTAAAATATGCCAATTCACTAGAATTTCAAATTAAGGCAATCCATTACATTTCGAATTATCAACTGCATAAAAAAGACTCAATATTCTATTAGAGAATTCTAGCAAAAAAGAAAAGAAGAAAACAAGTCATTTTTCAAAGTGTCCATATTTCACTCAATGGAAGGTTCAGCTCAAAGATCATTTTCACATGCAAAATTTGACTTGACTTATGAAGAAATATCTCTTAAATAGAAATATTCATAAAGAACAAAAGGTGTATTTCTTTCTTGACATATTAATGAGTAAATCAAGACTGTGCGAAAATAAATCTGTGTGAAAAGATCAAGATCTTTTTTTTTTAGTAAAATCTGGAGAAGATGGCTTGTTATACATAAGACCTGAGCAGAATACTATATTGTAACTTAAATCAAAGCATCCATCATTTTCAACCATAAAGACTAGATTTCCAGCAATGGCACATCTAGTAAAACACCTGAAATGATGTTTGTGTCACTTTCTGTGTTGAGGAAATTAAATGGCCATTTTATGGTGGACTTAAGGTGACTTAATCCAGATACAGTAGGCAATGAGAGGGTGCTTTTTAATTTTGTAAGTATTTCATAAAAGGAGGAAAAAAATATCCACATTCAATGTCAGGATTAGTATGTCAGATCACATCCTTCATTATTGAATTGTACAAAAGAAGCTAACATATATGACCTTTGTTCAGGGGAGAGAAAGAGGAAAGGAAAACAGAGTAACTAAAGATTTCTGATCTAAGATATTTTAAATCCAGTGGCAAGAAAGAAATACATAGATAATACATGTGGATACACAAATGTCCATCTCAGAGAAAGAAAGAACTGTTAATCCTGGAGTCCACTTTGATTCCTCTCTTTCTTTCTCATCCACATCCAACCTACATGCAAATCTGTTGACCGAACCTTCAAAGTCTATCTTAACCCTGATCATTCTTGACTCTTCCACCCCTTGCCCTGGTTTAAACCATCATCTTGACTCTTCCACCCCTTGCCCTGGTTTAAACCATCATCACCATCATCTTCTCTCAATTGGACTAATGCCAGAGCTTCCTCACTGGTCTCCTGGCGTCCTCTCTAGTTTTAATACAGTGTATGCCCACACTGAAACTGGGATGACCTACCTTTTAAAAAGCCAATCGGTTCATGTCATTCCTTGTTCTCACCTCCCAATGACTTCCTATTACCCTGAGAAAAAGATCCACAATTTTCATCATGATCTATAAGAACCTATGTCATCTGGTCCTGGCCCCCACTTGACCTGATTTTCCACTGCTCTCCTCCTTTACTATGTTCCAACCATTAAGATGTTCTTGTTGCTTTAACCCACCAAGCAAACTCCTGCCCCAGGGCCTTTGCACTGTTGTTCCCTTTGCTTGGAATGTTCTTCCCTCGGACCTTCACATGACCTCCTCTCTCACTTCATTTAGGTCTGTCTTCAAATGTCACCTCTTCAGGGTAGCCTTTCCTTACCATTCTGCCTAAAATAGCATCTTCTCTAACACCTCACCCTGCTTTATATTTCCCAGTAGCACTTACTACCACCTTCCACATCATAAATCTGTTTATTTTTTTAGGGTTTCTCCATTAGAATGTAAGATCTATGAGGGTAGGAATATTGATGGTTGCATTCACTGCTGTATCCTCAGCATTAATAGTGTGTGCCAGGCATATAGTAGCTCCTCAATAAATACCTGTTCAATGAATAATGAATGGATGAATGAAATTAGGAGAGAGCTAGAAATTGGAGAAAAACCTGACATTGAATAAGGAATATTGTGTGTGTCGCCACTTCTAGATTCTCTGCCACAGCAATGGCCTATGTTAAAAGATTTTGCTTGGTTTGTAAGCAAGGTGAGCAGGATGGATAGAGGTGCCTGGAGAGTGGTTGAAATGCAAGTGGCTGTCTCATGATGAAGGCAGTTCCTCCTGGGTCTGGGGCACAAAAGTCACCAGCTGCATAGTAGGAAGGGAGTGAGCGATCCCAAAGATATAGCATTTGAGGTGATCCTTTGGGTACAAATTACATAATTTCTGGGCATTTGAGTTTATGTTCTTAAAACAGGAATGGTAAAACTGATTTAATTTTTTATATGCAGAGGCAAGCTGTGGGCTGAACAAAGTCGCTGAAAAGGATATATAGGAGTCACCGCTGCTACAGGAATTGAGTTGAATGGTTCTTGTCTCTGCAAGCAGCAATTTGAAATCCAGATACTGCGTGCATCAATGACATAAGGCAAGACCCTACTTCCCTGAGAGTAAAATACTACATGAGAGTCTTTACGTGGCAGGCATTATTCTAGTCTTTTACACAGCTATTAAACAGTAGAGTTGGGAGTGGAACCCACAAAGTCTGGCCTTGGAATCCATCCACTTAACCGTGAGCCATGCTGCATCTCATGAGAGTGCCAGTTAACTCGACCTTGGGCAGGTCATCCTCTCTGTGCTTCAGTTTCCTATGGTTAGCAACAGTACTACCTCTTAGAGTTGTGAGGCTCTAATGAGTTAACCCATGGAACATGCCCAGAAAAGGTCCTGGCATACAGTAAGCATTCTCCTTTTATCATTGTATCTGTCAGATCAGCTCATAGCATTGGAATTACCGGACCGAATATAGATCTTAACTTTCCCAAAGTCATGTCTCTGGTAAATGGGGCCAAGATTTAAACCCAGCTATATTTGTTCCCAAAGCTCTTGTTCTTACACACTTGCAAACTATTGTCAGCTGTTTCCAGTGCTGGCATCTTCCAAGCATTTGACAGTTCTCAGTCAAAGCTTTCTGCTCACTCCCTTTCAGGCATTTGTTCGTGATATCCGAGTTTTAATTTTGTGCTTAGAACTTGTTAATGATTTAACATTCTGGTCAAAATGTTTTAGCCTGGAACACGTCTTGTTCCAGGAGTGCTGAAATCAACAGGGCAGCTAGTGTGGACATTACATTTTGATTCTCATCTGAGATTCTTAGCAAAGATTTGAAGGAAGCCATGTCCTTGAAAGTCTCTCACATACCAATGCTCCACACTCCAAGAGGCTTTATCTTCTAGCTGCAGCTCTCACAAGATACACAGGTGAGAAATTTAATAGCTCCTCTAGTAAACAGCACACACTGCCAAGTTGGCAAAACAGGCCAGCTCATGGACAGGAAAATAAGTGATTCAGTGGGACCCAGATAATAAATATCTTTGGCAATGATGGATGAACAAAACAAAATACACCTGCATGCAGACTAGATGGTCCAGGGAGTTGGTGGTGCAGATTGTTTTTATTTATTTTTATAATTAGGGTAGGGTGGGTGAGAAGCCAGGAAATTGAGAAGAGTGAAATTTTTCTGTGACAACCAGCTCTCCAGACTTCCCTTCTTACGTCCTCAGGAACTCAGTGTACTTGAAGTATTCTTTGTTCTAGAAAAGGTCAGACACTTTACTTTATGCTGTAAATAAATCACTCTTACCTATAAAATAATGTCACCCAGCTCAGATTATAGCTGGATTTCGACAGGCTCCCAGTAAGCATAAACCATGAGCATAGATGTACATTCAGTGTACCATGAAAGCATTCTTCAGTGGGGGAAGGAAATTCTGGAGTAGGCCCCTACTGGAGTCTCTGAAGGCACAATAATAAGCTAACCACCCCCTCTCTGTTCATAGGAAATGCTTGAACTAATAAACATCCCAAATCCTTTTGGCTTAATCCAGTTGATCTACAATAATCAATATGTTCCAATGACTTTACCCAGGGTACTATAAGTTACAGCTTTAAGACAAAAATGATAGATCAATGGATGGAATAAAGAGGAGGAAATGATTATTTGTACGAAAATCTCTGAGAATGGCCCTTTCCCTTTCTCCCATCATAACTTCCTTCTCCCCCCAGGACTGATTTCAGAGGCGTAGGCCCAGAGCAGTAGAGTTACATAGTCTGGGTCCAAAGACTCCATCTGCCTCTCCCCTTGACTGGCATATTTAGGGCTCCATCACAGTCTGTCAAGGGTCTTCAGCAGACCTCCTTGAGCTCCAATAAATGCTATTTTAAACCTGAACCTCTCCCTAAAACATTAGGTGGAAAAAATAGTCTCAAAACTCTGACTCGAACATTAGTTGTGCTCTATAACTTCATGGAACTCATCCAAGTAAAATTCCCCTAGGGAGATCCAGGCTCTGGGCCAGGAACAGGAAGTTGTCAGGGTAACATGGGGACACGTTGTACCTTGGAGGGATCAGGGAAAAAGAGGGGCTCTGTGACTGAAAAGGAAGAAGACGCATAGAAAGTTAGGGAGGCCTTCGAAGACAAGAGGCATCCATACTACATGTGAAACCTATGGCCATAATCTGCTTCTTGGAGGAGGCAATCTGAAAGACCTGCAGAGACCAGTATGTACAGACGGTGCAGTTGGAGGTGAGGCCAGGTGGAATCTGATGAGTCCTGCATGGATAACCCTTAGTAAATAAGTTTCAGACATGGTGGCAAGGTTCTCCATCATCTTGATGAAAGTTTCATCCCAAATAAGGAGAAATCTCCTTTTTGTAGAAGGTGAAGGCAAGTTTTGTACTCTGATCCATGTTCAGCTTAGGGCTTGTTATGGTTATAAGTGTCCCTATTTAATCTCACAGTTAATACCTGAGAGTGGACACTAGGATGAGATGTGAGGTTTATTCATTACTCTTACTGCTTAACTAATATCCATTTCAACTCTTTTTATAGAGAAAAAGTATGGAAGCTTGCCGAGGACAGTGTTTAATTTCCTATGCAGCAGAGAGGAAACACTGATTTACAAAGAATGGCAATGGTTTACACACATTTGAAGCATGATCGATGAAAATTTTATATACATAATTACGCACACAAGATGTTTTTTACCATATTACCAGACTTTAAAACTGAAATTGTATCTATAAATGACATTTTCAAAACCCATAGAATTTTCTTCTCATTTTTCATCTGGACTTTAATTCCGGGAGTCATAAACCCTAGTTTACTTTCTCAGGTATCAAAGACATCTTTTGTTTGATATAGGATCCAAACCAGGAAATATTTATACAATTGTGAAGTGCAGCTTTCCAACAGTTAAGTTTGCTTCTAAATGTTAGTCACTTTATTTATTTTATTTTTTTTAGGCGAGGCAACCCTCAGTTGACCTCACAGATTGCAAGGACCTTGTCAACTTACAATCCTTTATTTTTTGTTTTTTATGCCTACAGCACCTGGACTTCTTAGGTGGTCTCCCATCCAAGTACTAACCAGGCCTGACCCTGCTTACCTTCTGAGATCAGTCGGGATCGGGCTTGTTCAGGGTGGCATGGCCATAGACTAAATGTTAGTCACTTTTATCTGCAATCTGTTACTAAAAGTTTTAAGTGTTTAGGATGTATATGTATGAGTGGTCTACATTTGCACGCATGTGTATATGTACATTGTGTGTGTGTGTGTATAGAATAAGTCTTATGGTTGATAGGGACATTAAATGGCACTCAGAGCAGAGCTTTTCAACCTTAGCTATTTGGTAGAATTACATGAGGACTTTTTAAAAATCCTGATCCTCCAACTGATGAAATCTAAATAGGTCTTTGGTCTTCTAATTAACGTTATGATTCCAATGTCAATTTCTTGACTTTGATGTTGAACTATAGTTAAGTGAGATGTTACCACTGGGGAAAATGGGTAGAGAGTACAAGGGACCTCTCTTACAACTTCCTGTGAGTCTATAATTATTTTAAAATAAAAAGATTAAAAACGCTGGTGCATAGGCCATTTACTGGACCAATTAAACCAGAAGCTCTGGAGTGGGACCCTGGAATCAGTCTCTTTTAAAGATTCTCAGGTGACTGCAAAGTGAGGCCACGGTAGATAGTCACTGATTTTGTCTAACTAGATTCCTGATATTTAAATGCTTTACAATCTCCTCACACATTGCTTACTATTTTAATAGTAATAAAGCACATTTCAATTACAGAACAAAATATTTATTATGAGCTTTCTAACATTCTAGGAAACCTGCAGTAATTTCTCAGAGGAAAGACTATTATCTGTTGCAGGCAGAATGTTAACTGTAAATAATTCCTAGATTGTATTTGAATAGAGATAAGCTAACCTTTGTGGGAAATGCAGGTATGCAACATGTTATTATGGTATAAAAATATAAACACTTTTCCACAATTAAAGCTGATCATAATTTGTTGTTTAATAGATATGCTTAAACTTCAAAATTTTTTCAGTGCACAACTGGAGTTTGTCTCCACAAACACTCATAATAAAAGTGAAGGACTCTACTTAGATATCAGCCTGAAATAAAAATGAATTCGCAAACAAATTATTTCTCTATCTAAAATTTCATGGTTCTGATCTTGAAAGCTATGTATTAGACCTATGTGCTGTTAGTTATTAAATACTTTCAGAAAATCCCTTCCATATATCCATATGTATGCAGACTGAGAAAAAATATTGTAATAAAAATGGAAAATCATATAATTAAGGAAGTTCATCATTTGGTCATTGCTTCCTTTATTGACAAAATAGGGCACATTTCAAACATTGAAACGAGTCTTTAGAATGAGCGTTACATCTGTCAGGAAACCAATAGAGGTTTCTTAAGAGACTAAATTGGTCACATAACTCCCACTCACCGCTGGCTAAAAACATCTGTCCAGGAAGGCTCTGCATAAGCAATGAACCAGTCCTCCACGTGAGAATGTACAACAATATAGGAAGTAAGACTGCTCTGGAGTAATAAAGTGAAAATTGAAAAAGAAAAGAAATTCTTTTTCACAATAATAACTGCTACCTCTATGTCCATGAACAGGATCGAAAGGTAAGCGATGTAAAAGAAACACAGCTTGGTATCTAACAATTTATGCTTTATCTTAACCTAAGTCTACACTGACATCAGTCACCACACAAGCCGAAGGTCATTAACCATTCATAAGACCACCACAGAAGTAGGCCTACTATTTTTTTAAGGGCAGATGATCTGTTTTATTACAAGCTTCTAGGGAGGCAAATTTAGGACAAACAAAAGTAGATATGGTAACCAATTCAAAGAAGTACTAAATGGAATGATTTCACCTATATTCATGCTGTCTGAGCCCAATTTTAGATCTGATTTCTTCTAGTTACCATAGGTAGTTAAACCTAGGGCAGCCAAATCCTCTAGGATAAACTCAACCTCTGCGGATACCAAACACAAAGTAAAATAGGTTGAAATGCATAAAAAACACCCAAGTTACAGGGTCTGTAGTGAACAGGTAAAGTAGGGAGTACATACTTGAGGGTTTTTTTGTTTGTTTGTTCATTTATTTTTAAATATTTTATTGAGATATAATTGACATATATTAGTTTCAGGGATAAAACATAATGACTCAATATCTATATACATTGTGAAATGATGACCATAATAAGTCTAGTAACATTATCACACAGTGATGAGAACTTTTATGATGAGAACTTTTAAGATCTATTCTCTTAGCATTTTTCAAATATACAATACAGTATTGTTAACTACAGTCACTACAGGCCTGCTATTTTTAACTCAGGTCCTCAATCACATACAGCCATGCTTCTCAGATTTTATTGCACTCATATTTGCCCGAGGATCTTGTAAAAATGCAGATTCTGGTTCAGGGCTGACATTCTACATTTTTAACAAACTCCCAAGGGCTGCTGCTGCTGCTCCAGGGCCACGCTTGGAGGAACCAGCCCCAGTCCGGGCAGCCGGACGGCTAAGTGGTCCCTCGGCACTACCTGAGTGGCCAGGGGAAGGCTGCAGCTGTCCCTGAAATATCTCATTACAGCCGCCCATACAGAGCATGTCTTTGTCACAGCGGCATCGATAGAGTTATATCACAAGAATTAGGCAACATGGTAGAAGAGAAAATGATAAAGCCAGCCCCAGGTTCTTTTCATAACTTAAATATGTTTTGTTTCCTCTTATTACCAAATTAAGAATTATATCTTTTTTAAAAAGTATAGAGGCAGAAATCTGAAATTATGGATTATTCAAAATCTTCTCGAAGCTCGCTGTAAATTCTGGGCTTTGGTTTCTTATGTATTTTAGTGCTTCAGGAAGAGATATCCTACTCTTGGCCAAAAACAAAAATGATGTTTTATGACTTGTAGAATTGTAGTAATGCAATTATTACATCTTTAATATGTCACAGAAATGTCTACTAATTGTTGTGAATGAAACTTGCCAAAGGTCAAACACTGAGTAAATGGGAGAATGAGTAAAAGGGTAACAATGAGTAAGTGGGAAAAGAGGATTCTAACTGAGGGTCTCGCTTTTCACATACTAGCACGCTGCCTCTCTGCAATGAACACTTACAGACGACCACAGATGTCACTTCCCCCTGCATTGTCCAGACCAGTCTTTTCAACTGCCCTGCGAGATAAACATTAAATTATGCCCATTTTACCAAATAAGAAACTGAAGCTCAGAGGGGTTAAGGGACCTATCCAACAGCTAGATAATTAAGTAGAACATTCCATTCTTCCCAATATTTACTTTCTGAGTCCAGTCTTCATTTATTCAATTCCCCTTGTAATTCTGTTGTGATATACTTGTCCCTCTCCTGCTATACAGGTTGGTGATTGCCAGGGACTTGGGTATCTCAGTATTAACAAGTGGAGCAGGCTGCCACGTCATGCTGCCGCTGACAAGACATGAGGGCCCAGCTGGCCACGGGCTGAAGACTAGAGTGAAAAACTCATCCCTGTGTGCTTAGGACAGTCTCATTATAAACACTGAAAGTCCCACATTCTGGAAACCCCCTCCTTAGTTAAGGAATTAGTTAGTCACATTTAATTAATGATTTTAAATATAAGATGGTAACTAAACATAAAACATTCATATTTGGCATATTGCATGCCAGGTACTGAGTGTTTTCAAATCCACATTAACCAGTGAATCCTCTCAGGAGCCCTATGATGAGGGCACTTGTGTTCTCCTTGTTTCAGAGATATGGGAGCAGAAGCCCAGAGAGGCTGACATGTTCAAGGTCACACAGCTAGTAGGTGTTGAGATTGGAATGGTTTTAATTGTCGTAAGGACTTCTTAGCTAGGGCACGAAACCCCTGGCAGGTGTTAGCAACAGGAATTGCAAATTGCTTGGGAAATGCAGAGGACATAAAGAAGCCAAGACAAGGAAATATGCTTCACCTTGTCCAGGGCAGGAAGGCTCAGGCAATGTCTCAGTCTCTCCCAGCTCCCAGCCAAGATATTACATTTCTCTCGCCAGAGGGCGCAGAGGCTTAATGTGAACTGGAAAAATCTATCCAGTCATTTCAGAACTAATTTTTGTATAAAATCTTTAGTTTATTTTTACAACATGCAAATCAGAGGTATAGATGGAAAATTCAATAACGTTATAATCCTGGCAATGCCTTAGGTCTAGGATGACATTTATCCAGGCAAATGCACTTTTGTGGTCCTAGGAATGATGGTTGTGGCATTTTAAAGCTGCATTAGGCCCTGCTGCAGAAATCCTTTACTTTTGTAAATCCTATGGGGTAGACAGAATTTATCAAGCCAATGAAAAATATGCTTCAGTAATAATCGTACTGTGTGTTTGGGGAGTCCTGCCTGCTGACTGCTGTGAGTACACTTCAAAAGGGCTTTGCTGGGCAGCTTGTTTGGGGCAATAGTGGGGGCACTGTAGGGGAGGCACTCCCACCTCTGTGAGGGAAGGCCCCGGGCCCCGAGGCATCTTCAATGGCCAGTCAAAGGGTCTAGGATTCTTCTACTCCAGACCTTCTTCTCCAGCCTTAACTGAGATGTTAAGTTAAAATTTTAGTGCCCAACGTAGTGGGGACATTAGTGAACACTGATGCCTAAACATGGACTTTGGGAAGGAGTTTTTCACATTTCCTCATCTAAAAAGTGAGGCATTAAACTTGATGAGGGATTCTCAGTCTCCCCTGTATATCAAGGAAGAGGCCATTTTACAACCTGCAGATGCCCAGGCCCCATGAGATTTGGTTTCAATTGGCCTGGGTTAGGGCCCAGGGATTGTTTGAGACCCGCAGTGCTTTGACTATGCTGCCAGTGGTGGTCTTCATGGGAACCCCCAGCCTAGACCATACATTAAAACCACCTGGAAAATTAGAAAAAAATCCCAATGCCCCAGCTACACTCCAGGCCAATTAAATCAGAATCTTCAGGGAAGACCCAAATAAGCAGTACCATTGAAAGCTGCCAGGTGATTCTAATCTTATGCAGCCAAGTTGGAGAATCACTCAGCTAGATGGCTAGGGGACTATTCCAGTGGGAAAATCCTGCTGTATTTAGAGTCCTGCCGTCCATTCCACATTTAGCGTTCTGCAGCTCCCTCTAATGCAGTTCGTTCCCAAATACAAGGCCCTCAGAATCGTAGGTGGCTTGTAAAAACACAGACTTCTGGTCCCCACCCTCAGAAGTTCTGATTCATTAGTTCTAGGGTGGGACGCAAGAATTTGCATTTCTTACAAGTTCTCGAGTGATGCTACTGCTGGTGCAGAGATCACACTTAGGAAACCATTTCTCCAAGGCATAAAGGGCACTAGACTTCAACATCAGATAGAACAGAACCCAGAACAAGTAATTTTTGTTGGAAAAAGATAATCAGATAAGGAAAAATAATTACACAGGGCTGCCATCGCCAGCACCACAGACAGCTTCTGGACAGTTACTGTGTGATACAGAGATACTAACTGGATGCTAAAACGCAAAGATGATGGTCTGAGAAGTGAGAAGGTAGCAAAGACACTTCCTCTCTGTCAACATTTGGCCTATAGCCTAGAGCTATTTGTCAGTCCAATCGCAGGAAGGTAGAAATGTTGAAGCATGTGCCGATTTCATCAATAATTTTATTCCGTTAACACTCTCTAGTGTATTTGCTTACAATCTTTCAACTATTCATATTTTATGAATTGGGTTATTTATAATATTTGTTTTCTGGATGCATGTATTTAGATATATTCAAACCATGTCTGAACACATAAAAAGTGCATAATTATTGCTCTCAATGGTTTGGGATTCTCAAAAGACAGAACTTTCAGGAATGAGGAAAAGGACTGTGAAAGGGGATGGACAAGGAGACTAACATCAACTCTGGGAGAGTATGACCTATTTGTATGAATATATCTTGTTTCGTTCTCACACACACACAAAAATAGTTTGATAACAGAAGTTACAATGCACAGATGCTAGAGCCAAGACTCAGAGAACACAAATCATTTGTCTAAATTCTCAGAGCTCCAGGAAGAAGAGCCAAGATGTGCACCTGGGTGTGTCTGACTCGAGGCCCAGGCACTGTCCCTTATGCCAACATATCCTATTCCATTATTTCTTCTACTCAGAGGCTCTGCTAACCTTCCTAATCTAGTGCTTCTCAAACTTTAATGTGATAAGAACCCCAATTGTTAAAAATGCACATTCTAGGGTAAGGCCTATGATTCTGCATTTTCTTTTTCTTCCCCCCCTCTCTTTAATCCCCGCCCCACTTCCACCCCTGACCAATGGATGTTGCCGTTTCCCCTTAAGAGCTGGATCTCTGAAGGCGGGGCGTCTTTTCCCACAGGCTAGCGGTGCTCACCCGGGGCCTGGCGCACCCTGGGCCTGGCACTGATTCTGCATTTTCAAACCAGCTTCCAGATGTCACAGATGCTGCTGGTCCGGGAACCACACTTTTTATATCAAGGTCTTAGGAGATGTGAGTTTCAAGAAAGCTTTATGTGAATGAGAGGAGACAATAAAATTCCCAAAGAACTATTTTGTATAAAACATTGTAAGTCTATAAAAACTGGAGGATAAAAGCGCACAGAGGCCGGACTTACAAGATACAAAACAACTTTGCGCTTTTAAACAGCCAATCACCATCTGCATGGTACCAAACTGCAAATGAACCGTAATCCGTATTGCTCAATCTAATGAATTTTCACTTTGCTACAGTGGTGAAGGGTCTGTAAAAGTGGCTTACCCATTGATAATAGAGAGAGAAATGCACTCTTATACATGGTTCTAATGTATGTTTTAAAATGGTCATTTAATTTGTGCAATGGTGGCTGGAGAGTAATGCTGTAATAACAGGCCTTCCCTCTATCCCAATGTATGTGTAAAACTGGACTTGGATTTTCAGAGAAATGATTCAACTATAAATTTCCTCCTTCTGCCCCATTTTGCAATTCTCTGAACAGAGACTGTCCGATTCATGAAATGTTAAATAAAGTCTGTTTGTAACACCCAAATTGTCTTCTTTCATCATTTTTAACACATGCAAAGTTAAATGGAACATGCAAAGGGACTTCTGTTCATAACACATGGGGGTCTCGTAGAGAGAAGCCACCATCTCAACATGTAAATTATTATCGGTACGGCTTAAGAAATGCTATAAGAAATGGAAATACTCAGTTGAATGTACCATCAGGAGTGCATTTTATTTGATTATTTTTCGTCACAAGCCATTGATAATTCTAGGCTTATTAAATCACACTATCAGGTAGAATTATTATTTTTTTATCTTTTTAAAGACAGTTCCGAAGAACACCTCTTCTTGCCAATAAGTATCCTAGATATCTAGTGATAGCCTGAAGGTTACATGAGGTGCTGACCTATTTAGAAAGCTCTTGAAGCCCCATTATTAAAATTACGCCACTGTGGAACTTCAAGGGCTTGGTGAGTTAAGATGAATTTAAAATATCAGTTCAAGATCAAGTTAAATCATTTAATTATTCTGATCCATTGTTTTCAGACAAGATAGAGAGTCATTCTTTCATTTCTTTTTCATACTGTTGAATCTCTTATCAACAGTAACAGTTGATCTACTCCATACATCATCTTTTAAACTAAATGGGGATTTCTCTTCTTGATTTATTTTTTCTTGCTCTTGAAATACATATAATCTCAGATTATAAGATCGCCAAAATAAACTACATGCAGGCTGATATTTCTTTCTTCTATTTTCTGTGTACATTGTAATTTCCAATTTTTTTGACATAGCTGGCAATTAATTCTAGCATTTTGAAATGCATGTGTGAGGCAAATGATAATTAACAACCAATGTATCTTGGCTTACATTCTCCTAAATTCATCTTCAAGTTCCATTGGCTCCAACAAACTTCTCTACTCTCTGCTCTAAATTGCACATAGTGTCCAGATATGCAATTTAAGAGCTGTTTATCTTTCAGTCTAGAGCAGCGCGGACAAATTTTTTTTCTGTAAAAGGCTTCTTGAGGCTTCATTATTCCACACTCAGATCACCTTTCTTCTGGACTTGACCTTGGCACGTATCTCTAGTCTATACCCAGTGACTAACACCCTGCTAGTGCCGCCTCACACTCCTGTGCTCCACTCACGCTCCTGACCTTGCCTGTTTCTTTAGTTTTGCCTGCTCCTCTGTCCTCGTTATTCTGTTTGCCTTCTATAGTAATCCCCTACTCTTCTCTGCCCTGCCATGGGCCCCAGGAAGCTGCCCCATGGAATGCATCACCCCAGTTCCCTTATCTTCTGGCTTCTGGTTGAGGTCAGCCAATGGGAGGCTCCAGCAGGAGATCAGTAGGCAGGGAATAAAAGAATTGAGGTATGTTTGTGTTCTTGTGTGACACAGCTCCCTTTTGGCAGACTATCCCAGCTCCTGCTATGCCTCGTGGTGCTATTGCTCCTCCTTGTTTCTTAGCCCCAAGGCTGGTAGCACCTCCCACCTTTGCTAGCCTTTGAATGCCTCAGTACCCTGGTTAGTTATTATAGTGCTGCCTTCACTTCAGTGAGAAGTCTCTTCAGTAAGTCTCTGTTTAAATCTTCTGAGTGATTCCATTTCCTGCTAGAATCTTAATTGACAGATGTGCTGAATCTTCACCTTTGTGCACTACCCCCAGAACTCAATCAGTCTCCAGGTCCAATCCATAGTTAACTTTCCATATTGGACATGCTTTGCCAGGGCACCTTCAGCATCACACAGGCTTCCTGCTTCTTCAATTTATACTCACTGCCCAATGGGCTACCTTTTCGTGATTTAACTGAGGGGTCTTAACCTGAGATAAGTGGATCCAGAAGGGTTACATAGGTAGATTTGGAGGGGGATACATGTATACTCTGACATTGTATAAAAACTGAGTATTTGTGCAATTTTCTGGAGAGAAAGTCTGTATCTTCTTTCAAATGCTCAAAGGACTATGACTCAAATGGCTATAAATTATTTTTAACTAAAGATGGAAAGTTCTGCAAATTGGAAACAACTTTACCATTTCAATTAGTGATGCCTGATTCTTACAGTGTTTTACTATAGCCTAAGCAGTGATTTCTGACAATTCTCTATTTATACAGAGAATCAACTCTGTTGGGTGTCCAAAATATAACCTTGGTTCTAAATAATTTTGAGAACAAAATAAGCAAGTATAGATGGTGGCCAAATAGTAACTCTTATTAATCACAAAGACTAGCTAGCTTAGTGTGAGCTAACTATCTTAGTAAGAGATAAATGGGTCTGGCCAGACTAACTTCTCCAATCACAGGCAAAGCTGGGCTAGGACAGACTTTTCTACAATGAGTTTGTCCAGGTAAGACTTACACTGAGGACAGAAGAGAATTCCTGCTTCTTTCAGGCAGGATAAATAAATAATAAGCTAAGCTAAGCACTTCCAATCCCCCCCGCCAAATTTACCAATTAGATATGTGACTCTACTGCCTCAGAGGTGAGTGAATAAAAAGGTGTAGAGGGACAGTTGAACGCCCTACCAGCAAACTATGTTGGTTTTCCTATTCTGTGTCCTAAATTATACAAGATTTATTTATATTAATACCTACCATGTGACACCTCAGAAGTATAAGCATGAGTCTGCTCTCATGCCTGTGACTGTGTATTACGCTTTCATCATTTTATTTCATGGTATTGCCAGGCCAGTTCTACTCAACAGCCGTTCACCACCCAATATTAAGGCAATTTATGAGAGGAATAAAAATGCTAAGTTGAAAAATCAATACCACTTATAAATAGAATTTATTCATGCTAAGTGGGAGTATCAGAACACTTTTGACTCAAATAACAGAAAATCCAACTCAAATTAGTTTAAATATCATGTAGATTATTTAGTTTGCATAGCTTGGAGCCTGGGTGCCCATTAGTAAGCTGACCACCAACAAACAGGATAGGATAACTCTTAGACTAGTCATGCTATGGTGGAGACCAAGATGGGGTCAGTTTCCCCTGAAGCACATGAACTGAATGTGAGAACAGTGAGTATACCCCCCCAAAAATGGGGGTCCCTAGGAAGAAAAGGAAAGTGAATGGCAGAAAACCAACAAGTCCAAAACAGTTGTCGCATTCAAAGTTGTTCTTTTTATGGCATGTTTCTGTATAAATAACATTTTGGCCATCACTGAGATCTAGTTTCAATCAGTTGAATTTCATAAACAAAGAATAGAGCACAGATTTTCAATAAAAATGTGTTGAATAGAGACCAAATGTACTAAACCATCGTATGCATGGCCTGGAACTGGGGTTGGACTAGATAAGCACAGAGACCTATTCCCACTCTACTTCAAAATTAACTTATAGAAATTCTATGTACTATAATCAAAGGAAGAATTCTCTCCCAGGCAGCATGCCCAAGGATGTTTCTTATTACCCAGTCAACTGGGACTGGAGACACAAAACAGATGGGGCAGAATAAAATGGTCATGACCACAACAGCAGTAGATATCATTTGTCGAGCACCTCCTCTGTACGAGGCTCTGTGCTAGACATTCGAAAACATTTTGTCATTTAATTTAAACACTGCAACAATTTTATGAGCTGGGGATTATCTCACTAATTTACAGACCAGGAAATGGAAGCTTGGTGGTAAAGCACATTGCCCAAGATTACCTCTGAATCCAAGCATGCCGTTCTGCAGCCCTCAGACAAAGAGCTGTGCACATAAAACAAGACCACTTCAGAGACTCTACTTGTTACAAAAGAACAGCTCCTCAAAAACCATGCCAACTACTAGCTGTCAAGTAGCTACTTGTAGGTCCTGGCTAATGTCCTGCTGGATCCTTTAACTATCAGAAGTATAGGTTGCTCTATTTGTAAAGTAAGGAAAATAACGTCTGAGCCAAGGATACTGTGTTTTCTGAGCTTATAGGAAGATAAAGATGAAATGGTATTTCAGACATGTAAGAGACAGTAGAGATCCTGAGGTCAAAGGAAAATGAGTCCCAGAGAAAAAGAGTCCCTTGTCCCCTGTCATATTCCTAGCGAACAGAGGAGCTGGGGTCAGCATCCAGATCTCACATTGTTGAACCAGTGCTCACTCTGTACATCATTAATTACAAACACACCCTAGCAGTGAGCTACAGTGAGGCCATTGGACAATTTAGCATTATTTCATGAAGATCATTTTCTTTGAGTTCCTAATAAATTACTGTTAATTTTTGTTGTTCAACAGGCAGTTTGGTGGTTGACAGATAAACTAAAGTAAAGCTACAGGGTTAAGAAACATAAAACCTGAGACTCTTCTGCTGTATTAGGTTGGTATTTTGTTTTTCACACAGTAAGAATTAACTAGTCATTAAGCAAAGGAAAACATACCGCTACGTTTGCCCCCACGTTTTCCCTTATCTTGAAATAATTAATCAAAGAAGTCAGTGGTATGGTACTTTACATATCTAGTAAAACACAAACAAATAAGACAGGGACACCTAAGAAAAGTAGCAAACATAACAGAGTCTTAAAGTAAAACTTATTGACTGAGATGTATGTATGTATAAGGAGACAGATGATGAGTCAGACTCTGTCTCTGTTCCTCCCCGCACCCAACCCCACCTCAAAACTCTACCCTCATCTCCCCTCTCTCCCTCCCCTTAGAACCAACCCCAGACCCGTCGAATACTTCAAGTGAGATCTGTCCCCAGATGTTCCAGCCAACAGATGCTGTCACAGCAACATCCCTAAAACTCTACTGCCGCCATGTCAACCCAGCACATTGATGCTGCCTGCACTACAGAACTCAACATATATATTGTAATGATTTCATTGTTTGCACCCCCTAGGAGACGGTAAGCTCCTGGGGGCAGGGACCATATCTTATTCTCTTGATTTTTTTCATGGTATAGCACACTGTTTAGTATATAGAACATACTAATTGCAGGATATGCAAATTCCTCAAAACCTGCTATGGCTCCCCCAGTACCTACTACATCAAAAACCCTTTTATTTTTCACCCGCCATGCCTTCTCCCATAGGACATGGAAGGTGAAATATCTTTCCCTGGCTTTTCCTGCTAAAGAAACTCATCTTCCTTGAATCTATCTCAGGCCTCCCCAGTTGCTCCCTCTTCTAAATTTCTATGGCACAATTATGTTCTACTTTGTACTGTTATTTTAACATTTCATACATATCAGTCCAGCTCTTTAACAGAAAATCGTTTTTAACATTTTTTCACAGAGCCCTATACAATTTATGCACACACACACGCACGCACACACACACACACTCACACACACTGATGCTTCTTATTTGTTGTACAAATGAATGGATAAAATATGAGACCAATAGATTGTAACATCACAACTATTTTCAGCCCTATGAATCTAGGATTGATTTTTAAAAACTGATTTCCAGATTCTATAGGTTAACACTGTAGAGAAGCCTGTGTTTTGACAATGAAAATAAATAAAACCAGTGTGAAAATTCACTCTTCCCATTTTAAACTTAAATTCATCAAGCCTGCCTGTTTGTTCGACACAGCCCAGAACTTTTCCTTATCAAACCGTCCTTGTCAGAGTATTGTTTAGAAGCTGTAGAAATGCGACGCCTATTTTTCAAATAGACCAGTTACAGAAAGATGAAAGAAAATATCTTTGCTGGAAAGGAAAAAAAAAATCCACTTCGGGTACTCACAAAGTTCAACTCATGAAATTCCATGAAAAATCACTGCATGGTTCTTTGGAAAAATGAAACCGGCCTAGAATACTCTTCCCACATCTACCTGTTATACTTTTCGAATCACATTTTCTCAGCCTGCATAGTCTTCCTCCCAAACACATACATGATCATGCCTTGCCCAGGATTACATTGTTCCCCTGTTCAGAATCCTTCAGCGGCAACTCATTATCTGTGAACTGAAGTCCTTAAGAAACGCCTTTCGAAACCTTCTTAAACATGGCCCTTGTTTACCTTTCTGGCATATTCTCTGCCCCATGCACCAACTTAACCAGCCAATCTGCCGCTAGGAAGACAACATCTCATATTGATGCTTCTACATCAGCGATCAGCAAGCTTTTTTCCCTGAAAGTCCAGGGAGTAAATATTTTAGGATTTAAAGGCCATATCATCTCTGCCAAAATTACTCAACTCTGCCATTGTAGCACAAAAGTATCTGGAGCCAACATGTAAAAGAATGGATGTGGCCATGTTCCAATAAAACTTGATGGCAACAGAAATTTGAATTTCATATAATTTTCACATGTCAGGGAATATACTTCCATTTTTTCAATCATTTAAAAGTGTAAAAATCATTCTTAACACCTGGACCATACATTTGGCAGGATAGGGTCTACTGGCATAGTTTGCCAACTGCTGTTCTATGACATAGTACCTGTTCTTCTTGCCATGTTTCTTTTTCTCTCATCTACAAATCCATTTTTATTCTTCAATGCCCAACTCAAATGCTCCCAAGCTCCCAGGAAAAAATATCAATTCCTCTCAGTGGTGAATTTGTGCCTCTTCCTTTCCGCTCCCCAGAACCTTTTGGTTATACCCCTAACAAGGAACGTGATGTAATCAGCTTTGGCTGTTGTTATTTGGAACTCACTAGATCATGATCCTCTGTGATCTTATGTCTAATTCGACTTCACATGAACTTCACATCCTCTTCCCGCTGCTATACAATGTCTAAGGCAGAGTCGATGCTCAGTAAATGTTAATTTAATTCTAAAAATTTGTTGCTGCCTCTTTCCAAAACCTACCTGGAGTATTGATAATAAAACCAAACTCGAGCACTAAGATCATGAAATCTAAGGTGAGCAGATCCTAAGGACTGATGCCATGACTGAGCCTGGGCTCTGCACCTCCTTTGCTAAAAGGTAAAGATAATAATTCCAAGGTCTCATTAGAAAGGAGGAAGCAGACTACATATTCAGCAGAAGCAAAGTTTTGTTTCTTCTTTCCCTCCCAGCATTAACTTTTAAAGGCAGTGGCTCATATGGATATTTGTGTAGGGCATTTGGCAACAGGCTGGATATTGTCCTCTAAGACAATTAATATTGCAAACAGGATGTGATTTTTATGTGGCTGTATCTCAGAATGACTTGGGAAATGCAAAGACAATTCCACAAGGAGACGAGGTCTCAGGATGCTGCTTTCCAGAGCTATAACTTGAAATGTTGACAGAATTTAGAATATACTCAAGGCACAGTGGGGGACCATGTCCTCCAGCCTATCTTCCCTAATGCCTCTTCTGTAAGGTTGGAGGCCCATGTTTGATAGGCTGCAAGCTGAAGACTGGATCCCTGGGCTAACTTCTAAATGAGAGAAAGGTAGAACTGACATTCTCTCCTGAAAAATGGAGGCGCTGAAACACACTGTCCCCCAATTGGACACTCAGAGGAACGTGCTGACAAGGTTGTCGGCATGTTCCAGTGGAAGCCTGGATGCTCCTCAAGCACCTGTTCAAAGATTTATTTAAGACTCCAGAGATCTCCTCCAAAGAGCCTAGTGGAAGTGACTTTAGCTTGGAAGATGTTCAGAGTGGGCAGTGGCCCATCCTGGCATAATGCTTTCATAATGCTTTATTACAAGACTGAATCAGAGTAGCAGAATTCTCAGAACTGGCAGGGTGAGTCAGCTATGAAGTGTAGCCTAAGTTAAAGAACAAGGGACTTGGTGTACAGTGTTATTTATTATTAACGAACTGAAAAAGACCATCAAAGCCAAGAGCCCAGCTGTCTTTTTCTGGCAGAAGTTAGCTAATGGGGCAGAATGCCTCTTGAGGTCACTCCCAATTTGCGGTATCGATACTATTTAGTCAGCATAAATAAGGAGCTTACTTCTTGCTTGTTACAAAGCATTTACATTCACTTTAGCTAAAATCATATTAGCCCATTATACTAGGAGTTATAAAGATGGGGGCTAAATCCTGACCAGCCTAGGACGTCAGGGAGGGAAGGACAGTGGAGGGTACTAGTTCAGAGCACACAATTTAGAATCAGAAATCCCGACGGGACCACTTATTAATTATCTGACCGTGGGTTACTCTATCTGCTCTATGCCTCAGTTTTCTCATCTACGAAATAGAGATACTGATAGTGACCTCATAAACTTGTTATAAGAATAAAAGAATCACTACGTGTGTAATACACGAACACTCAGAAAATGTCAGCTGCTCCTATAATTATTTGCACGCCCCACAATATCTGCCATAGCAGCTTGCACACAGTAGGCGCTAGCTAAATATTTGCTGATTAATTAGCTAATTTCTTGCAATTAAGCTGATGACCATTCATTTGCTAATCATGATGCCAGTTCAGAGAGGCTGAGATTTGCCTCACAGATGCCGTGAGTTTCATGATCTGTTTATAAATAGTAAAAGCTTGTCACTTAAAAATGGCTTCTTATGAGTGAGTAAACACAAGAGAGGGAATGGAATGTGATAAAAGAAAACTTAACATTTTTTAGCATTGACAACTGAAGCCAGAGGCTGCTCAGCAAGCTAATGAATACCAGGCCCAAGGTCTGAGGCACTCAAAAAACTGTAATGCTATTATTATTACCTTTATACCTCATGATCTTGAGATTTGGCTATAGTGATTCTGTCTTGATAGAAATACAGTGTTTACAAGAGTATTAATAACTTGAGATTTATGTACATCCCATACATCTTAGGATGTATGGACCTGATGATGGCAATGAGTCCTATAATCTTGGAATATTTATTTGTAAAGTGTGAGACACTAAATAGAACTATCACATTTGGTGGTGCAAGCTGTACACTGCACAAGCCTTAGGACACAAGTCACATGGACCAAGAAGTCCCTAGAGTTATGAAGTGTGCAAATCATTGTTGCTGCAGCCCCAATAAATGGTGCTCAACCCTCATATCTGAAACCTTCTTGTTCCTCACTAAAGATACTGAACCTAGAACAAAAGTTTCTTAAGAACAAAATTGGTATACATTTTGAGGAGATATTCAGCAAACGAATCGGCTAGTAGTGTTGATGGACTAGAGAGTTATTCTTTATGAAAAACTGGCTAGATTATTTTGGGTCTATCTAAAGGGTTCTAAGCCTAACGTGCATATTGAATCAAATTGTTTAAATAGTGACCTGGCATTCAAAAGAGGCCTTCCAGAGAGCAGTAGCCAAATAGGGACATACTAAGCTTTATAAGTTGATATGATTAATGAATCAAATTAGTTCTGGCCCTAACTGAGGAGTGTGCATGGATCTAGAAAATAGAAGGCCGGTGAGTGAAAATTATAAAGCTGGAAGAAGTAGGTCTCCAAGCGGGCTGAGGGAGTTTGCTGATTATGTGGTTACAGGAAACCTGCTGGGCCTGAAACACAGGAAACAAAGAGGCTCTGCTACTGGGGAGAGAGGCTGACTCCTTCCAGGCACGACACTCTCTGGACACGAGATACCAGTGTGAAATGATTTACTCTCTGAAAATTAACTACTCTGGGTCTCTCAAGCACCATCCAGGAGTGAAGAGGTTCTGGAAAGCACAGCTAGGGACCACAGCTACATCAGTTCAGTGACAGAAAACCTCAACGGTTCTAGGAATAGAACATAAAATTACAAGCATTAGATAAAAGAATTGTGAGGGTCTAATTTTTTTTCCTCTGTAACTCATTTTAGCTCAGGTAATTTCATGTAATCCAATTACAAAAAATGTTAGTGTTTCCTGATGAATATGGTTTTTATGGCTTTATAATAGCACTAAGAAGCATTCTCATTTAAATGAAATGATGTTTAGGGGATTTGAATAATTGTCTCAGATTTAAGCTTGACTCATTATTAAATAAAAATACTTAGCTTTCCTCTCCTTCTCCTTTATCCCAATCTGTAGCCTAACGGCACCTTATTTCCAGGTAGAAAATCAAAGCTTTAGAGGGAGCACAGTCAAAAGCCTGAGTGTTGTTACTGATGGTGGCCCTGTTAAATGTAATTAAGCTTCAGGAAAAATTCATTTCAGATCACTGTGTCCTTGGGATTTTCCCCGGAAACGGGAAGGACT
>NW_006494614.1:38372030-38404092 GCF_000325575.1 Pteropus alecto | reverse complement strand
TGAATCAGAAGGACAAAAGCTTTTGAAAAAATCCTCCAAAAAGTGTCTCAAAAGGTATATATGGAGTTCAAATGTGTTGGCTATCTAAAAATGGCTTTTTTTTTTTTTTTGGCAGCAGTAAAAGCAAAGACCACAATCCCTTTTGCCAGGTTAGTACAGAGTTACAGTCCCTTATCTGAAATATTTGGCACTAGATATGTTTTAGATTTCAGAGTTTTTCCAATTCTAAAAGGAATTACAGTATGTCTGCCATGGAACAGGCCCCAGAAAGGTCTGGGACACCCCTGCAGCAAACTGTATGAACAGTCACACCAAGGAATAAAGACAGACTAATAATAGCCTCACCTCAGGTCAGGTCAGGCATTGCTGCCAAATGAGATTGCGCCAACCCTTCATAAGAAAAACATTTAGTGTTCAGAGCTTTTTAGATTTCAGTACCGCAGATGAGAAACTGACTACCTGCCAAATATTCAAAGATGTTATGGCAAAGCTACAGAGCAGTGGTTCTCAAAGTGTGGCCTCCAACCAGCAGCATCAGCATCACCTGGGAATGTGTAAAAAATGCAAATTTTCAGACTCCATCCCAGACTTACTGAATCAGAAACGCTGGAGATAGGGCCCAGCCTTTCAGGGGATTCTGGAACCCACTGCGGGGTGAGGACATTACATTACTGTAAAGGTTCAAGCATAGGAGTAAGGAGAACTAAGTCCTGGGTAACTAGCCATGGCACAGAATCTTTTGGTTTTTTTTTTTTTTGTAATTTGGTTTTAAATCTGCAAAATGAGGATTGAGTCTACCTGCCCTTTTCTTTAGCAGGATTGTCATGAAGCTGTCAAGGGAGAATACATATAAAAAGGTTTTATAAATAATAAGGTACTATATTATTTTAAATAAGAATAAAATTATAGAACATTATTAAATGGAACAAAACATAATTAAATGAAACAAAACTTAAATAGCAGATCAGTGATATCTAATAAGACAAAGTAAATAAATTAAAACATACAATGGTACTTCTGTGCCTGGAAAAGCAATATAAGAAAAATTCACTCACAATGTTATCTTCCTCAGGTTTCTTGTCTCTGGGAGATGCAGAGTCATGTTCTCAATCAGCTCAAATTAAAATGTGACGATATGTGAATAGATTGAAATAGTCAATGAAGCACACATATGAACGCATTTTCATATGCCCTATCCCGTTTCATTCCAGAAAAGATTTAAGACAATATTGAAAGATAGGTGGCATGTTCTGCTGTTTGTATTTCTGTGCTATGACCAGCAAAGAGAACAATCCAGACAGGCAGATAATATAATGGGAAGGGCCTTGAATGGAGACTCAGAAAACCTGAATTCTAATCCCAGCTCTGCCACTAATTAATATGTGACCTTGGACAAGTCCCTTGAATCTCTCTGGGCTTCAGTTTTCAGCTCTAAGCACCACTCTTTGGTTCAGTTCACTTATCCACTGCTCTTTTCCAGTTCCTGGAATTAGACTCTATAAACTGAGGTGGGGGGGGGCGGTGGGCGCAATATATGAATTCAGTGAAAATGGACATGTGATAAGCTGTCTCCCTTTCTACATATCAGGTGGGTTTCAGCATATCAAGCCTTCATAAAGTAATCCTACCATATGTTCTGGTTCCCCTTAAAGGCCAAGAGTATTATTTGCAGTGAGTTTCCATTAATGGCAATTATTTCTATTAAATAAAAAGTCTCATTAGGGAAAGCTCAGCCCATACGGGAATTCTCCTCTCTGCCATGGCCATAGCCCAGTGATTAGACTTCAGCCAAGGTCACTGCATCCTTTTCTCACTGCTCACCTTCGATCAGAGGTGACAGCATACAGCTGTCCTCTTCAAACCCTTTTGGCACTTTTTATCTTACCTGGCAAAGCCATATTTTGAGGGTTTCTTGGCTGAATCAACTGCCTCACGAGGTAAACAGCCCTGCAAAGGCACTGGCTTCTATTTACCAGAACTGTGCTTCTCATATATCCATAGATCAAAAGCTCTTAGAAGTACCACCACACTCAGAGCATAGTGGGTTGCCTGGAAATTGAAAAACTGGCCCCCAAGCAGCATAACACACCTTTTCCAATTTTCCAACACATGATTTCCAATTTTTATATGCTCATGTGGGAGGCAGTGAGGTGATTAAGAATAAGACTGTTGGGTATCAGATTGCCTTCCAACGGTTATTTATATCTCGGATAATTCATTTAACTACTCTATGCTATGATTTACACAGTGATAAACTGGGAGTATTAAATGATATTTTTTGTTAAATACCTAGGCCACTACCTAGAGCAGCACCTCCCATGTAACAAGAGCTTCCAATCAAAATTTTATCTTCCAGCTATTCTCTAGTTAAGTCATGGAAACTACATTCAGCTAAATCGTGGAACCTTCAGAAAGCCATGGTAAGACAGAAATATTTCCCCTCGAGCAGAAGATCACAATTCTCAGAAGAATGAAAACAGTTCCATTCATACTCACCAAACTCAAGCAAATACAACGGCACAAGTGCAAATAGTGTAAACCCAGCAAAACAAACTCCAGGTCAGTTTAGAAAAATCACATTATAGTTAGTCTTCAGCCATGCTATCCTGAACAAGCACAAAGCAGTCTGATCTCGGAAGCTAAGCAGGGTCGGGCCTGGTTAGTACTTGGATGGGAGACCACCTAGGAAGACCAGGTGCTGTAGGCGTAAAATATAAAAAATAAGGGATTGTAAGCTGATAAGGTCTTTGCAATCTGTGAGGTCAACCAAGGGTTGCCTCGCCTAAAAAAAAAGAAAAAAGAAAACAAAGAAAGAAAGAAAAAGAAAAATCACATTGTCTATTTAGGGTAGTTCTATTAATAAAAGTGCTCCAGTGCATAATTTAGTTTAAATACTGCTATACTCATACCATGTTTTTATAAGATTTATATGTTTTTAAGCAAAATGAGACCATGCTGAAATTTATCTAGAATATTATGTCAAAATAAATTCTAATTGCATGTGATTAGAATGCTCCATATATGGCAATGAAAATGAAAAGCAGGTTTTTCATTACAGTTGCTTCCTAGAAACCTGTCAGAAAAAAAACACCTGAAAAAAACATTTCTCCTTGAGAGATCCAACATAAAGCTATTTCCTGTGTCCACTAGATGGCAGACTTGGGTTCATAGGGTCATTTGCTCACCCATCAATAGCTACAGGTGCAGAAACTGAAGACTGGGTCCCAAGCACAGTCTTCAAACAATACAAAGAATCTATTACGTGCAATATTTGGTGCTAAGTTCTGTGGAACAAAGAACATAACCAACCTAAATCCTCCTCTCGAGGAGCTAATCGTCTAGTAAAAGAGAAATAAATCCAGATAAAGTGATGACGGTGGAGATGGAACACCAGAGGAGTTCAAAAGAAGGAAGATAGTCATGCAGCAGGGCAGTGATGTGGAGGTAGGAAGTGAAGCAACCAGGGAAGGCTTAGTGGAGGAAGAGGCATTTGAAGTATGCCTTGAAGGAGGAGTAAAGTTTGTATGAGTAGAATGAGAGAAGAGGAGTAGAGGAGGAAGGATATCCAGGAGTCAGGAAGAGCCTAGATAAAGGCCTAAAGGCAGGCAATTCTCTGCTTCCTCTTCCCAAAGCCTTTACTCTTTCTAAAGGAAATAACTCTTGTGACACAACTTAAATCTTTCTTGTCAGACAAGAAATGTTTGAGTCCCTCAAGATTAGAAGCACAGTTCTAGCCCTCTGGGTGTTCTCAGACACCGATATGGTGTCTGGGTCATACCAGGTGCTCAAAAGTGCTTACTGAATGTATAAATAAAATTAATGAATGAATGATGTTCTACAAGTTATGCTCTGCAATATGGCAGCCAACTAGCCATTTATTTAAATTTAAATTAATTAAAATAAAATAAAATAAAATTTATAAATGCAGTCTCTCAATTGCACTATCTCCCTCTCAAGTGCTCAGTAGCCACACGTGGATGGTGGCCATCGGTGCAGATACACAGTACTCCCATCATTGCAGAAAGTTCTATTAGTCAGAACTATTCCAGAAAGTAAAAATTATCTCAAGAACTAATTATTATTGAGCGTAATTTTCTTTATCTCTGTGTGTGTATATATATGTGTATATAATGTTTTTTGTTTGCCTAAAAATACTTACTTTCCTTAGATCCCCGCCTTTCCTTCTTGCTCAGTATTGTGGCTCACTGACTCCAGCCAGGCTGCTTCCCAGGCTCCCTGGACACTGGATGTGTTAACAAAAGTCCGGATGCAGGGAAAGCGGGAGGGTCTCTCTCCGCACACTGCCCCATGTTGGCTTTAGGAGACAGCCCTGGCCATGAGCGGCAGCATATCCAGCTCTTTTACAGTAGAGAGAGGTCAAGCTAAAATGCTTAGCTCATTAGTCACCACCTTCCGTAGCAGGAGAAAGAGAACTCATGTTGCAGTCTGAGCAGTTCTCCAGCTGGTACCATCTGCATGCAGCAGGTTGACACGAAGAGACTGCAGACATCACAGATGTTTAGCTCTATACTGAAGACTCTAAACATGTAAACAGCATCCTCCCACGAGGTTCTAGGACCCACTGGTGGCCTTCGCTGCTGGGCACTGGGGATACCACTTCTTCCCCACAGCCCTTCAGCCTTGGGGGTAGGGCCGTGGGATGGGATTAGTGCCTTCTTGCTTTGTTAATCTCTGGTTTGTCTCTCACTGTTGCCTGTTCAACTTCTTAGCTTGTTCAATGCCTTTAAACTAGTTCCCAGTATTAAATTCCTTTCCTTGAACTACCTGGTGTGAGATCCATTTTTCTGACTGAACACTGACTAATATATTATGCCTAACCAGGTGTCATATTTGAAGGCAAGCAATTATTGGTAGAAAACTAGCAAATTTGGATTATCTAGTCAGATAAGAAGCAAACCTTGAAGGTGTTCATGTTCTCATATCCCAGGTGCAGCATAATTAGCATTACTTTGCTCTAAGGAGGGCATTTCTATTATCCTAAAGCCCATTTAATTTTTTAAAATTTATTTATTATTTTTTAGGCAAGGCAATCCTTGGTTGACCTCACAGATTTCAAGGACCCTGTCAGCTTACGATCCCTTATTTTTTTATTTTTTTATGCCTACAGCATATAGTCTTCCTAGGTAGTCTCCCATCCAAGTACTAACCAGGCCCGACCCAGCTTAGCTTCCGAGATCAGACAAGCACGTTCAGGGTGGCATGGCCGTAGACAGCCCATTTAATTTTTATTAGTTTTTACTGCCATTATTTTTCCATTTTCCACAGAAAGCAAGTGAGTCTCAAAGATGTCTCATAACTCATCCAACGACAGATAGATACAAAGAAGAGAATCTCAAAGCTAAGTCTGTCACAATGATGAGAAACAAATGCAGCCTTGCACAAAAATAATATTTACTACATGTTCCATTTATATGAAATTCTTAAACAGGAAAAACTCATCTAAGGTGAAAAAAGTCAAACAGTGCTTGCTTTCGGGGGGTGGGCAGATCGCTTGGGAAGTGATACAAGAGAACGTTTTGGAGGAATAGGTATACCCTCCATGAGGAAAAAGGGATGGGGCACGAAACTGTACACATTTGTCAAAATTGTAAAGTTAAGAGTTTTCATTACAACATATATAACTTATCTGGCAAAAGATGCACTGAAAAAAATCTAATCAAGCATGAGGAGGAGGTTTCCGGAATTATGGATCAAGCAAGAACAGCAGAATGCTGATGATTGTTGAAGTTGAGGTTCATCATACATATTCCACTTACTTTGCACATGTTTGAAATTTCCCATAAGAAAACATTTTTTTTAATCATAAAAAGAACCTCTAGATTTCTCTGACACCAAGGCTCAAGCTCTTTTCACCAGCCACTTTGCTTCGAAACAAATTTAAGTACATTCACACACAGAAGGACAATTGCAATCCAAGGAAAATACAGAAGAGAGGTACAAACCCACAAGGAGGGGGATTGGGCAATCAGTCAGAGCATAAGCAGCATCCTACATTAGGCCAAGGAATTGCATTTGATAGAAGGGGCACCATCACCTTGCTCCTACTTTGCATCTTTGCATTGCCATTATAAATAACACTCAGGCTGGAAAGAGCAGAGCACTCGTGGTACGAGGAAGCAGAAGCGCAAAACATATGAAGACATGCAAATGAATCAAAGTTCTAGAAGCAGAAAATTCTTTAAGCAACTTTGGAGGAAAATGAAAAAGAGAGAGAAAGCCAGAAGACTAAGGTCAGGCAAATACAGTCCTAATTATTTAAGAGGAAAAAAAAACTTTTGAAAGGTTCCCTGTGGCCACAGGGTACAGTCTGGGTTCCACAGGAGGAATACAAGCAATGTTCTCTGTGAACTGCTCTGCAGCTTTGTCTCTTGTCTCTCCTGGCTCCTTCTTTGCACTCTGATGATAGCAAATTTTTTTGTAGCTACCTGCACTCCACCTGCTACTTCAGGCTTCTGCAGTTTTTTTCATGCTGTTTCCTCACATTGGAATGACATTAGTCTCCTTCCATTTACTCTTAAAGACTCAGTTCAGGAATTACTTTCTTTAGGAAGAGTCTCCAGAAACTCGGGCCCCTCCCTGATGCTCCCACAGCATCCTACCTTTTTGCCTCCCACAGTGCTGATGATAGTTAAGGTATCTGATTGGGTACTAACCTTCCCACTAGGCTATCATCAGCTCCTCCAGGGCTCCATCACGTGCTATTCATCTCTGTACTCCCAGATTCTAGCCCAGTGCTTCGTACTCTGCAGGTGCACAATAAATGCTTGTTATACTATTATATAGCTGTTTTGGAGCTGGTGATTCTATGTGGCTTGTGAATACAAAGAAAATCGTAGTGGCCTTATAACTTTCCTGAGGCTGCGCAAGACTCATCCATGTCCCCCACCTATTGTCTCCACTGGGATCAAGAGTCATGCCTTCAATTAGGTTGTCAAGTTCTGAGAGAGCGATGTTTCAAGTGGGTATTGAGATTACCAAAGAGCCTGTAACTATCACTCCCACTGTCATCTCGTCAGACGATTTTGGAATGGAGGCTAAAGGAATGCTGGCAAAATTCCTCTATCACATCACAAAAAGTAGTTTTGTCAAACATCTACCTCGATGATGATCGTTTATCTTATGAAATGATAAGAACAAAGAGAAATAATCAAAGAACATTGTTTTTTGAGACCAAGAAAAACTAGCCACTCTCTTTGAATGAATTCTGGTTAAAATATTTAGATGTAAAATGTTTGCTTGATGTTAAAAGCAAAACAACTGAAGATATGATCACAAGAAAACCAGAGGAGATTTCAAGGCAATTGATATCAGAGAATGATCTTATTGAAATAGAGGACTCTTAAAGAGAACTTAGGGCAAAGAAGGCAAATTCTGTGTCACTGATTCTGTAACATTGTGAAATTGTTCCAAGTCCTATCCGACATCTTTTTTCAAAACTGTTAATATTCTATAAATATTTTTAGACAAATGGAGTGCCAAATATACTGCCTGACCATGATAATGTTTTCACTGCACCTGTGGTCTTTTTAGAGTACAGATTCAAACTCCAGGGCTGAGCCACACCAGTTAGAAAATCAAGTCGTTTTACTTTGCTTTGCATAAGACATAACTTTAGATAGGTTCTCTGTGGAATGTGACATTTGGAACTTTCCTATCTTCCTTTATTTTTTATGTAATGCATTGCTGTTCAGTTATTGACCTGTTGTAATTAAAAATCAATCAAACAAACCAAAAACTGTGATTACCACAAATTTTCTTTACTTTATAGAAGTCCAATTGAGCCATGTTAACCTTATTTCTGTTAGGACTACTAGTATAAGGGAATGTCATACGCAGTGTTGGGCATAACTTCAAATAGAGAACCAAGGCTTAGGGAGTTAAAGGAGAGTATAATTGGGACTTGGAGCAGTGAACATCATTTTTGGAAGCACATTCATCTTGGGAAAGTTTCTCTCTCCGTTTCCTGATATATAAAATAGTTATAATAGCAGCTCCCTTGTAGGAGGTTGAGTGAGGAAACGTATGTCAAATGCCCAGAGGCGTATTCGGATGTCATGGCAGCCACACGAATGGCAGGAGGGATGAGTATCTCAGGACATCCCTGGACAAAGGAGGTTGAGACAAAGACCAGCCAGGCCTCGAATCCACAGCTCCTGTGTCAGAGGGAGAGGTGTGTTCTGTGGAGTCAGGCAGCCTGGAGCACATCCCAGCTCCATTTCTCAAGCTCTCAGACCTGGACACATTACACAACTGCTCCGCACATCAGTTTTCTCGTTTGCTATTATAATCAGTCCCCTGAATTGCTTCCCCTATGATAGAGTTTTCAGACAAACTGGTGATAATAACAGTATCTACACTTCATTAGGCAGTTGTGAGGATTGATTGAGATCATGAAAGGAAAGAGCCTGGCACATAACAAGGTCTCAAAAAATGTGGCTGCTTAACTGCAGCTGACAAACTGGAGGACAGGCTGGTACAAGAGGAGTGATGTACTAAACCGGAGCACTGGGGAAGAGTTATGGTGCCTGACTTTGTCAGAAGGTGTATGTGTAGGGTGGGCATCTTCGCTTATGAGGCTGATGTGAGCAGCAGAGTATGTTGCCATTGGTTTCCTTCTTCAGTGGACCATCTACTCTATTCTCAGGGCTGCGAGCTAACAAAACCATTGAATACGTCTCTTATTCCATCCTAAGGACGAGATGACAGTGGGAGTTGGGGACTTATAGTTGATTAAACTAGCAATCACAAGAATACTGATTGTTAGAGGATGTCGACTCAGAGGATTGTAGCAGGTTAGAGAGTGTGTTTACTGTGTTCACCGGCAACACAAAAGTGGAGGGAGGAAGGCTTTGAAAATGGGGCCTTACACTTTGGAGATGCTCAGAAATTATTTGTTGCATGAATGAATGAAAGAAAAATCAAGATTTATAAGGTTCTCAATAGGCTAAATGACAGGTCAAAAATCAGGATGGAATATAAAGGGGATAAATGTTAAGTTTTGCCAAATGATAGAGATATTTTTCTGATAGAAGTAAATGCAACAGAGATTTAGGAGTTGTCGTCCATTACCAGCCTAACAGGTAACCATATAAGGTGATTTAAAAATGTAGACTAAAGCCATGCTATAAGATTCAGAGAGGAAACAGGCCCTCTGAACTGGCCATGGTCATGCCTTGTGGTGTCCTGTATTCAGTTTTAGGGTAATGCTTTAGGAGCTTCATTTATGTTCTGGAGCAGATACAAAGGTGAAAAACTAGTAAGAGTCTGAAAACTCTATCACATGGAAGCAATTCATGGGACTGATCATTCTTAGTCCAGAAATAGAAAGAAGACTTACTGAGGACATGAGAGCTTCAGAATTTAAATATTTGAAGGGCCAGCAAGTAGAAAATGAAGATGAATTAGCTTTATTAGTAAACTGATAGAATATTTATTGAATGTCTATACATTTTACAAATATTGATTGGCCACTTGTTCTGACAGGCACTGTCCTAGATGTGGGGGGAAAGGTCTCTGTCCTTATGAAGCTAATGCTTAATAGAAGATGGGGAAGACAGTCAATAAACAAGTAAAAGACGAATAATTTCTGATCATGGAAAGATGGAACTGTACACGGTGTCTGCCTTCAAACATTTGCCTTCAAATCTAGTAGGATATTCTTACCCTTTGTTGTTCCATTAATTATATGAAGAAACACTGTAATTCAATGAAAGAAAGAAATTTCTCCCAGTAGAGCATGGACTCTGTCAAAAAGTGATAGAATGAATTCTACCATCGGAAATTTTATAAACAAATCTGCATGGCCAAATTTTAGGGCCGCTCTGGGGAACTGCGGAGTAGGGAAAAAACTAGATGGTGCCAAGAGCTCTGGAATTCTTTGACCAATACAATTGAAAAAATGGTAGGTGGCGACGTAGGGTTGCTAATTTTTTTAATATTTCTCAGCATGTTAACAGAAACCATACTATTATTAACATCTTTTAATTACAGAAAGGTCATTTTCTTAGAGATCTACACATGACACAATATCGGAATAAAAAGTTCTCTAAGTTAAGTAAATTTGGTTATATTAACATTTCATAACATTGGCCTTACTCTTCTAATTTTGCAACAGACCATCAAAAATTTCACCATCAGCCTAAAATTGTCCAGAGACTGCAATTTGAAAACGGAACCGGTAGACCTTTAAGTTCTTCCTCATATTTTAAAAATGTTTATGTATTATCAAAATTTAGTATACTGTTTATATGTGTGGTTTTGGAGTTATGTTAATGAATTTAAAACCAAGTCTCAAACTAGCTATGGGAAAGTTATTTAACTTCTCTGAATCTTAGTTTTTACTCCTGTGATATGGAGATAATAAAATTACTTACTCATAAGAATTCACTGCAATAAAGCGAATGAAGCACTCAGTATAGTGAGTGGCATGCATTAAGCGTTCAATAAAAAATGATAGCTAATAACTCTTTTTGTCAGATCTTCTGCCTCAAAAGAAATGATGAGGTGCAGGGCATTTCTTAATGATAATGGTGTCAGTACACACCATTTTCTAAATACTCTTATTCCTCATAAAGAATAGATTGCTTTATTTAGCATGTAATACTTGAACCCTGTCCTCTACTGACATGAGAGTAAATAAGCATCCCAATTAGTTACTAAAAGGATGGTTTTGTCTTTCTCTCCTATATTACTTGTTTTCCTAGGCTCCTACTTCTGACTGCTCTTGCCTACCTTTTCTGGCATTAACCAGTTTCTCCGTAGAATGCTAGACCACTTACTGCTTTTTTTTTTTTTTTGTCTCCTCTATTTTCTTTTCCACCTGCCTGCTTTCTTATGAGTCTACCAATGGTACTGCTTTTCCTTACCTCCTCCCAACCCTGCCTGCTACTGCCAACATGACCAGCACTCTTAGCACACTTTGAGAGTAAATAAGAAACTTTGACATTAATGTCAATAAATCTTGCTTCATTTCTTTAGCAGGCAATAGAATTTGTCTGAATGCTGCGATGGAAACTTATATCCTTAGGCCTATGACTTCAAGTCTGAAGCTCAAGCAATATGAAAGATGACTGATGTTTGGAAGTTGAGCTACCAGTCAACCTGCCATGACTCATGCTTCTTGACAATGCCCAGCAGTGTCTATTCAAAAGAATGCATTGTTCTAACAATAGCTAATGCTTCTCTGGTAAGGAAGTGATATTGTGGCTTCATTAACAGTGATCAGATGTAAGTCCTTGACAGGTGCTGAGCACCCTAGAATTCAAGAACTCTATTTTTCAGCAGCAGTAAATCTAGACAAAAAGGTGCTGAAATAAGATCTTTATATAGAAGTCCACTGAGAGATATCAGTGGAGCTCCTATGATTTGGCATTTGCATAAACTAAAATGTGCTGAATAAGTCCTGAATTACTTTTCATTACTGCCTATGCCAGTTCCACATTTATGACTTATTAATTTAAAATGTGGCTGGGCAAGCGAGAGGAAAAAAGCATAGAGTGGTATAATTAGTGAACACAAGCCAAGAATAAAAAACTGCTCCAAAAGTCAAGACATTCGAACTCGTTTTAGAGAATTCTTTTATAGACATGGGTTATGTCTAAGCAATTCTTCAGGATCTTAGTAAATAAGTGGAAGTTCCTCCTTGACGGAGATACTGCTATACATTTTACTCATGCCCTTTATTTTTCTTTTCCCTTTAAATTTTCTATATAAAAAGTAGACCACATGGGACCTTGTGGGCCACTGTAAAGCTTTTTTTGCTTTTATCCTTGGTGAGACAGGAGCCACTGGAAGGTTTTGAGCAAAGGGGAGACAGGATCTGCCTTACTTTTTAACTGGATCTCTCTTAATGCTTTCTGGGGATCTGGGCAAAGAAGGCAGACCAGTTAATGGGCAACTGCAGTAATCCTGGTGAGAGATGATGGTGGCTTAGCCCAACCAGGGTAGAAGCAGTGGAGATGATTAAAATGGTAGTAATCATTTATTTTGAAGAAGCGCTAAATGAATTCATTGATTAGATGTGTTTTACAAGAAAAAGAGGAGTCATGGATGACTACAAGACTTTTGATTTGACCAACTAGAAGGCAGAGTTGCTATTTCCTGAGATGGCGGGGGGGCGGGGAGAGACAGACCATGAATTTGACTTTAGATATGTAAAGTTTGAGAGGCCTTGACATCAAGTAGAGATGTCAAGGAGCAGATGAAGATCTAAGTTGGGAGTTCAGGGCACAGATCCAGTCCAAATACATGCATTTGGGAGTTGTCAGTGCACCTGTGGTGGTTAAAGCCATGAGATGGAATGCGTCCAGGGAGAGAGGAAAGACAGATTCAAGGCTGAATATAGGACATAACTTGAGGTCGGGAAAAGGAAGAGGAGTCACCAAAGGGGCAAGAAGAGGCCATAAATAAGGTAGCGTCCCAAGAACCAGATGAAGAAAATGTTTCAGCAAGGAAAGAATGATCAGCTGTATCAAAGGCTGATCTCCATAATATTCAAAAACAATTTACAGATGTAATCAAATTTTTATTCCTTTCAAAATTAAAAAACACTTCTAATATTAATTACACATTTCAAATCAAAATTTCAAAGCTAATTTGTCAGATACTCTAATATGTCAGACTGTTTCAAATACCTTTAATAACAAATAAACACAAATAAAATTAATGGTGACAAGACATATTCTTAAACTTAACACAAAAGCATTGAGGCTGTGGAGGTTGGCTCATTTCACCATTTCTCTGCTTTCTTTAACGTCTTCCATGGTTGTAAAGTCATTTTTCCAATTCAGGAGGAAATATTTATCCAATCAGGGGTGCCATATTCATTAGGTCAAAGATTCAAGACTGAGACATACTTAATTATCTGTCAAATTCAATATGAAGTCAGGGAATCTGGACACTGTGTATTTCAAAGCCAATTCTCCCCAAATTTCAGGTGAATAAACTGATTCCTTTCTAATCGTTGACATCTGTGTGCTATGTCAGCAGGGGACCCTATGCACAGTCATTCCAGTTGAAATATAGTTTCACAGCTCTGCATATCACACATTTCCTAAAATATATTTTAAGTTACACCTTCATTCAATTTTTATCATAAGCTTATTTCAATGTTTTATCACCAAATTAAGGTAGAAGAAATTCTGCATCTTTAACCAAGTTGCAGCTAATTTCTTTTACCTTAGATTAGATTCAACTAATGTATTTGTTCCTTGATTGAATTCCACTTTCCTTTCCTATTTTTCTTGTCTGGATCTTGGCCATATGCTAGAATTATTTTTATTGAAGAGAAGATTGAATTTAAGGTCCACGGAGCAGTGGGACCAAGCACATATTGGATTTCTTTATTCCAGGGCATAACACTGACAGCTACTGCCCCAAGGTTTGTTAGAATGGTGTTCAGAACTGTGAAGGAGCCACAGCCTACACGTCCTTGGCTGTAAGAATACCACACAGGGTCTACGGCTATGCCATCCAGAATGTGCCCGATTTTGTCTGATCTCGGAAGCTAAGCAGGGTTGGGCCTGGTTAGTACTTGGATGGGATACCATCTAGAAATACTAGATGCTGTAGGTGTTAAAAAAAAAAAAAAAAAAAAGAATACCACAGAGAAGAGCTATAGACTCAAGGATGAGGTCTGGAGGAACCACAAAGGAAGGTCCATATGACTTATTCATTCAAAAGACATTTATTTAGCACCTTGAAATGGACTCAAGTTTCTGTCCCTCCAAATTCATATTTTGAAACCCTAACCCTCAATGGGATGGTATTAAAAAGGCGGAGTCTTTGGAAGGTAACTGTGTCAAGAGGGTGGAGCCCTCATAAATGAGATTAGTGTCTTTATAAGGAGAGACATAAGAGCTTTCTCTCTCTCTCTCTCTCTCTCTCTCTCTCTCTCTCTCTCTCTCTCTTTCTCTCTCTGTCTCTCTCTCCCTCTCTCAGAAACAGCAAGAACACAGCCATCTGCAAAATTAGGAAGTGGGCCTTCACTAGAAACTGGTTCTGCCAGAACCTTGATCTTGGACTTCCCAGCCTTCGGAACTGTGAGAAATAAACATTTGTTGTTAAAGCCATCCAGTCTATGTTATTTTTATTATAACAGCCTGAGCTAACTAAGCCACACCTACCATTTCCCTGGCACCGTGCTAGGTGCTAGGCAGGGTTGAGATGCATCTATGTCCACTGGCATGGCTGTGCTGGTAATTTACAACTGGAATTTACTCTGATTGGTCAGTCATTGTTCTATATTGGCTGTTACATATAATGAATATCATCCCTGATGCCAAAGGTACTAAAATGTATAGAATACATTTCTGTCTGTTAAGGATTTTTGTTTTAATGATCTCACAAAGACAACTCTCCCTTCTGATCCCTATTACCACAACCTCGATAGCCAAATAATAAACAGTAACCCAAGATATGCTTTTTAGACCTGTTGAAGTTACTGTGCTTACCAATAAATGGCCTAGTATGTCTCCACTTATGTAACATTCTAAAACTGACAAAATTAAAGATATGGGAACCAGTCAGTGTTTTCCAGGGTTTGGGGGGGAGGGGCACAACTATATGGGGTCATCCAAGGGAGTTCCCTTGCAGCGAGGGAACAGTCCTCTATGCTGATTGTAGTAGGAACATAAATCTCCACATGCAACAAAATTTCATAGAACTACACACACACACACACACACACACACACACACACACACACACACACACACACATTGAATGTACGTAGAAGTTGATGAAATCTGAATAAACTCTGTAATCTACTTATTAGTATAATCTCAATGTCAATTTCTGGTTTTGATAATGTACTATAGTTACGTAAGATGTTACCTTTGGGGAAAGCTAGAGGAAGGGTACATGGAACCTCTCTGTACTATTTTTCATCTTCTTGTGAATCTATAATTATTTCAAAAAATTTGAAGAAAAATTATATATTAATTCATTTAAAATAATAATAGGCCCTTTATGTATACACGAATTAATGTGCTATATGATATTAAAGCTTTTTCATTTTAAGTCAGCTCTTCCTGTCCCAAAGTAGCCAAGAATGAACAGTTTTCGATGATCACTTAAGCTCTGCATCCTCATCCAGCTATGACTTGCCATCACTATATCTTCATTTATCTTAACATGTTTGATTCATAAAATTATCATGTGCAAAAATCTTTTAAACTTTGCATTCTCTTTAGTGCAGAAGCTCTAATACTAGGACAACATCCTATATGTAAATAGATCATTATTTATGTGCACCGAAATTTAAGAATAAACACATTCGTCACAGCATAGTTTATGACAGCAGAAACCTAGAAAAAAATCTAAATATCCAGAACAGGTGATAATAAGTACCCTTTGATAGATACCCAGAATGTCAAATTAAAGACAATCAAAGTGTTATTTGTAGAAGAATACTTAGTGATTTGGAGAGCTGCCCTTAATATTTTACGAAGCGAAAAAACATTTTAAATAGGGTATATAGCAATATATATATATGTATTTGCATAGAAAAAAACAGATATTTAAATGTTAATGGTGGTTTTCTCTGCATGATGACATTACAAATAATGTTTATTTTCTTCTTTTGAATTAGCTCAATTTCTTAAAATGTCTACAGTGAATTATAATAAATATAAAATTTAAAAAATACTGCATACTTTAAATCCAGTGTTTCTAAAATGTAATGAGAGGGCAGAATTCCAAAAATGTTTTCATAGTGATCCGCAACTACTGCTCTGAGAATTTTTAATGTGGTGTTTTCCTTAAGCTGATAACCTTAACAAAATAATATAGATATATTCTGGATCAACTGGATGATCACGATATGTCAGAGATGACCACTGCCCATATTTGTGTTTATTTTGATGTCTGCAAAGTTGATGAGCACTACTACCCTAAATCTTACAAACTAATGAGAAAAAAAACCAAAGTCAAATGCGACAAGCAATGTATTCATAGCTTATAAAGGTCACAGCCCACTTCACAAATTAGGGTTTGCAGAATTTCCAATAGAGAAAGTCCTGAGAGAATATCAGGCATGCAGAACTCAAAAGAACTTGCCCTAAGTAATCAGTATCCAATTGACATTGTAATCAGTGGTTAAACTTTAGCAAAGAGTATAGTCGGTCAGCGTTATATGAAGTTTGTTTTTAGTTTTTATTGTATTTAATTTATACATTTGTTTTGGTCTTATATAAAAGCCATAACGATAGGGATTTTGTGCCTTTTTAGTTTTGTTTCATACTCATTTAAGTATTATGTTGTTAAAAAATATTAAATTGACTGGAGTCTATACAAATATTTTTATTTTTGAAAGTGTCTGAACCCTGCTCAAGTATGAGAAGCACAGTTCTAGAACCAAAAGTATTCCCTGTGCATGAGCAAGTACCTTAGAAGCCACATAAACTCAGGGCATTGAGATGCTATTTAGTCTTGTGTACTGACACTCCTAACAGGATGTCACAAACAGAGGAGTGGACCTGGTTTCAAAAGTTTGTTACTAAATCGATTATTTGGAACCCCAAATACATTTCCCCCCTCACAGAAATTATATTAAAAACAGTGTTAAACTCCCAGGTCAGCTGACTAAAGCTCTTTTAATATAAAATGTTCCTGAACCAGGAAGAACGACGTGTCCTGGTGATAAGGGGACATTTTTAAAGTGTTCCCTGCTACAAAATAAATGCTATCATACATTCATAGAATCCTCTGAAATTTGCAAACACCTTCACATAGCCTGTCTGTTTTAATCTTCACATTACGACAGTTCGATAAATAACATCACATCTCCTTTTATAGAATTTTAAGAATGGCTTCTCTCTGCCTTAGCCCTATTCCCTATGGCAGGAAAGCACTTCTTAAGATATACCCTCCACGGATCACCTGAATGAGAAACATCTCGTTGTTAAACAGGAACATTTCTGAGCTCCCGCCTTGGTCACTGTCAGAGAATCTCTGGGAAAGGACAAAGGACTCTGCTTTTCAACAAGTTTCCTAGCGAATATTATACACACTAAATTCTGAGGACCACCAGCCTAGTATAATCAAAAGTACAACCACAGCCATGTTTTCCGGAGATAAATTTGGCGCAGTCAAGGATCTCGATGCCCACAGCGGGTTGAACATTCTGGTAAAGGTACTGCTCCTTCTGTTCATTCACAAAACCCTTCCATGCAGTCCATGTTTGCCCACAGGTTCCATTAAGAGTCTCATGGCCCCGGAATTGCCTCCTTTCTCCCTCTTTCCTTCCAACTTGGGCAGGACCCAGCTCACGGTCTTGTCTCTTTCTGCTTGTTTGAGGACACTTGTTGCCCATTCCTACCACTAAGCCTTTGTCAGCACCCCCAAGGGTATCCTTACAGTTTGAATTTGGGGAAAGGGTTGAATTCGGGTTTCTTCCTTCATAGAATATCCTTGAATTCTTTGTGCATCCCTCTCAGAAGTAAGTCCATTCCTCTCAGAGCTCTAATTATCAAAGGTATTGAAAGGCGTAGAGAGATAAAAGCACAGCAAAAGCCCTCATACTGTTTCCCTGAAAGTGTTCCTGGTTGATTTTTATTAATGTAACAAAGGAAGCTGGTCCATGATGCCCCTAGTTTGAGTATGCTCAGTTCTGTTTTGAAGTAACTTTTAAACTACAGTGGAATTAGCTGGCATTAATTTAATTTCTCCCTAACATTTCCCTAAAGCTTTCTAAAGCCTTCATAATTGTTGGCACATCTTTATTTATGTGGCAAACTTATGTCCTTTAATTCTAAATAATAAATACAGTAACTCTTTGGACAATGAAATCAAATGACTTCTGTCCATTCCCATGGAGCCCCAGGGACATAAGATACCTGAGCTTCTGCCTTCGTAACGAGGAGACAAAGTGGTATTCCCCAAGCATAGCCCGTCAAGCCCCCCTGAATCAGAGGCTAACAAAAGCTCTGCCACAGGACTTACAAACTAGGGCTGAGGAAGCGCCAGAAGCAAAGCCTGTGTAGAGTTGGGACACGGTGTTTGAGAACGTGTATAGAGGTACATGTAAATAAATAAATAAAGTTGAAAAAAGATAGCGTTTTTTTTAATCTGGGAAAATAGGTAATATTGCCACTAAAATATTAAGAATGTAAGCACCTGAAAAGCTGAAGTAACAGAAGTATGAGAAACAAAGACAGAAACTTGAAAGAACTTGGATTCAGCTTACCAACCGACATGTGCTCACCGAGTCCTTATATGCTATTTGAAAAAATATTTTATGTGTGTGTTGTTTGTCTAGATGTGTGTGTATATGTGTGTCTTGTGTGTTTTCCAAGGCCTGCTTGGCAGACTCAGGTTAGCAGGATATGCCAACAAAGGGTCGAATCCAGAATATATTTTTTCTTTCCCATCTATCCTTACCTGCTCTCATACTATTTAAAGTAGATCTCCATACAAAGGGAGTTGTTAACAGTAACAAAAGTTTTACAAGAAAAAAAATGTGAAAGTTTTTATCCCAAACTCCTAGGGGAGCAAATGTTCTGGGCCTCTGAGGTAAAGACAGGCTACTTTCCATTTGGGGGACATGAGGGGAAGGGAGTGGTGTAAGCTTAGAAGAGGTGATTTGGAAGAGGGAAATGATCACTCTTTTGATCATAGACCATGATGCCTTGAAATATTCATCTTTATAATTCATAACTGCCAAATATTTATATCCAAGATGATACATTAAGGTAATTTGTTGTAGGTAAAGTAAGTACTTTAGTATATTTTTGTTCATGTCATTGGAGACCTTCTTATTAAAGCTGTTCTTGAAACCTTACTCAACATTTACACTCCAGCCAGGTCTAGGGTATCTTACTAGCTCTATATTAAATTCTTAAATGTGGATCGAAAATAAGTTATTCTCCAAATTATACCCACGAAATAAGGATGCTTTTAATAACTTAGAAATGTATTTCTTTGGAATATACCAAATATATCGATTTCATATCTACCAAATCCTTTTTAAATGTAATACAAATAAGTTGTTGGGTGCTAAATGTTGCTAAAGTGGACAAAGGCTAACCTGGTAGCTGGTGGAGGGCAGAACTCAGGAAATCTTAGTGTGGAACTAAGCAGATCGTTACCACATTGCTTTATCAGCTTCCTTGTGGCAGTCTGTAAAGAAAGCAAAATCCCACAGAAGACTGTACCACAGTTCTTATTTCCTTTTCCACATACCGGGACGAAAACACTTTCCCAAATTTTGAGCAATTTTTCTTCAGAATAAAACTATGTTCTCATGAATGTATTGCAAAGATTAAACAATAGCTGGATGCAACCCATTTCACAATAAAAGATAGCATAGATCAATAAATTGTAATCTGCAAAGATTTGTACTACCATCTTATAACAGGCTTGGGGAATTTGGATGAAAGGATCTCCATGCATACTCAATGTAAAAAATAGACATATTATCTAATTTTCTCAAACAAAGCCATTCCCACAAATGTCATTAAATTCTGGCAGACATTTCTTGGTCTGTTTTCATTTCTTTCTTTCTTAGGCTTCAAATGTGTTTATCAAAGCAATAAACCTTGAGTTCAGTCACTGATCACTCAGCTTTCTCGGTATTAATGATTTTGAAGGGAGACCAAGGACAGCTGTTTGAGTTTCAGGACAATTTCAAATATATGTTGCTGTCGGCTCTTTTCTTTAATGCTTACGAGTGACTCAGAGAGAAACAGGTCTCAGCCCCCTGCTTTAACATAAGTTGGCTGTGAACACTTTAAAAGACAAACTTTCCTCTCGTAGAGGCTACTTCCTTGAATGGTTTGGCTACAAATTATCGGGGAATTATCAGTGTAAATAACAGCACTTTAATCCCTGACATTTTATGTTTTATCCTCATTACTTTATATTTCAAAAAACTAGACAAGTAGTTGATAGTTTCTCTGAAATAAAAATTAAAGTACTTCAATTGGAAATCAGGTGCTGGGGTATCAGCAACAAATATGCACAATCTGGGTTCCCCTTGACGTTCACTGTCTAATCAACGTGACAGACCTCTAAACTTGACTCTAAACCCCAAAGTCTGAGTTACTGGAGCATGGGATTGAGACTGTATTGTATCCCATTGCTTGGAAGGCAATCAGTGGCTCTTTTCTGGTCAGCTCATTTCATTGGACTGTTTGGTAAAGTAGCCGCACACTGGCATGTGGGGGAGGATGAGAGAGGAGGCACCGAAGGAGATAAAGATCGGCAGCAGAAATGTGACACGAGGAATTCTCCCTTTTAGCATCTTCAGTAATAACTAAATTGATGTGAAACTAGGCCCAAAGCGAATGCACTCATGAGTCGATAACAGTATACATTGCTATTTTTGTCAAACTACATCTTTACTATACAGGTGGCAACCACTCAAATACAAAGATCTTAGAGGAAATGAAACTTTAATTTCTCGTGAGAAAGAAAAAAAAGTGATGATTTAAACATTTTTAAACAGCTGCTTTCTGAAAGTTCCCAAGAAGACTCAGGCAAAGCCGCCATCTTCAAAAAGTCCACATTAGAATGGTAGTAAGAACAAGAAAAGCACAATACTTTGATGAGAAAAATGAAAGAGCTCCTTTTGGTGTGGGTAACTGCTTCATGGGGAGAATGCTAGGTCTTGAAAGATGAAGATGTTTTTCTTTAAATGGAATGGAGTTGGGGGAGAGGAATCCATTTGAAGATTGATAATTTCGCATCATTTTTATTTTGTATATATTGACATATACGAAATAAATTTTGTGACTCTGTCACAAAATGGGATATTGACATATACAAAATATGTCATAAGTTATTTCAGTGATTTTATTTTCAACCAAGTTTAGATGCCCATACCTTGACCTATAGCCGTGGTTCTCGAAGTGTGGTCCCTGGACCAGTAGCATTGTAATCAGTATCAGCTGGGAACTTGTTCCACATGCAAATGCTCAGGCCCTTTGGCAGAGCTACTGAAGTAGAATCCTTGGGAGGATGGGGCCAGCAATCTGTATTGTAACCAGTGGCCAGGTGAGTGGGATACAGCCTACAGAGATTTAAGAGGTTTAGACCATTTGCCTACAGAGACAACAAGGTTCCTTAGGTACCTCTTCAGCTGATTCCTAAGAATGTTGGATAGATGAATAACTTAACAGTACTAGATAAAAGTTAGATTATATAATCTTACAGAGGCAGACCTTTAGAAGTATGCTTCTAAAGAGACCAAAAAAGAAAAAAGATTGATTGAGGACTACATAAAAGTGAAAACCTTTGTGTGTCCCAAAGGGGTATAAACACAAGAAACTAGAGGTAAAAATGGAACCATTCTAGCCGATACTGAAATTGCCCATCTGGAAAGAGGCAGCTTTGGTTTTTCAAAGTCATCAGTATGTTGAGCATTATATTCTCAAACCATGATTATTCTCTCAGGAGGGGAGCTGTTTATAAAACAAGTTCTGAGGATTCTCTGGTCAGAGCCCTTCTGGAATCACGGATATTTTGTTTCCTAGGCGGCCTCTGACAGATACTTGAAGACATAGCTTTTTAAAAGTTCTTTGATGATGTTCTTATTATTTCCCCACGGGCCATGCGCACCACACTGCTCTACATTATTTTGCTCAGGTACCTGTTTACATGTTTAGAGTCTTCAGTATGGAGCTAAACATCTGTGATGTCTGCAGTCTCTTCGTGTCAACCTGCTGCATGCAGATGGTACCAGCTGGAGAACTGCTCAGACTGCAACATGAGTTCTCTTTCTCCTGCTACGGAAGATGATGACTAATTAGCTAAGCATTTTAGCTTGACCTCTCTCTACCGTAAAAGAGCTGGATGTGCTGCCCCTCATGCACAGAAGATTCTGCTGGGAGGGAAGCGTGTATAGTTTAAATATTTCCAGCACCGTTCCCATTTCTGGTGATGGTGACATATTGATGCTGAACACTACCACTAGGACTCCTAGGGCAGTGACCAAGGTGAGGATGTAGTTCCTGCCAGCAAAACAGAGCAAAGCTTCCAGCCAACGCAGAGAAGGAACTCAGCTCTTTGGCCTCTCTACCCAACAGAGTTATTCAATCACTTTGAATAACTAGATAATAAGGAATACGGAAAGGATTGGTTAGGGGCTTGGCAAGGAAATAAAATTTCTACCTATTTTGTTGAGAAATTTTTTTCTAACAGGAGATAATTTGGCCAAGAGGAAATATCGTCCTTCTAAGGACGCGTGGTACCATGTTTACTCACGCACAGTACTTTTATGTCAGAGAGCCAAGAAGAATCTGAGAAAGGGCTGATCAGCACATAAAATCTGGGGTCCTGGGAGGCATTTCAGGGTCCACAGATTTCACAGCAATATATCAAAGTACGAAAATCTGAATCAAGATAATTTGCTAATAAGGTGTCTTTTTAACGATACTAAGAAAATAGATTCCTTATGTGCTTGTTTATTGCAATGAAAGAGTTGTATTTGTGTCTTTAGGGTCATGGGATATAAATATTAGGAATTCTGTGTAAAGAAAAGGAATAGTCTAAAATAATTCCTCAACATTCTCATCCAACCCCAGAGTACAAGTGATTAACTTTCCTTTGTGTACAATTCTACAAACAAATGTGAATTCAATAACTAAAAATCACATTTAGTAAATATAGGATTATATAATAAAATTAGAAATATTATAACACTGTGCGTACATAATTATTCACCTTTCAAAGGTTTATTAAGTAGCTCATGGGCTTCAAATACCACTTAATCAATTTTGGCAGCAGTTGAAGTCACATATTCAATTGACTTCTGTGCCATTACATTTCTAAAACATATGCTATAGATAAACAGCTAGACTCACTCCATGCTTTCATTCCACAATGTCAAAAGAGTGGAGAGCAAAAAAGGTGGACTATAGTTTTTGTCGCCATGAAAGTACTAGATCACTTTTTCCAATATCACTTCTATAATTGGCTCTTAAGTGCACCATTCATTCTTTCACTTTATAGAGAGATCTCGTTATATGTCAGGAAGTATGCTATTTTACATTTACACATTCTTTAAAAAAATTTTCTCCATGAAAAAGTTCATAAAATATTTTTGACCACAGTTTTGAGATATTAGTTGATGCATAATATATTAATAATAGATCCGTCTTATTTGAAGTTGATTAGGACATGCCAAAACAGCTGAATAGGATTTGGTGAGAAAAATCCAGAGTAGGCAACAGCGGTGAGGTATCTGACATGGTATGTCTCCACCTTCTGGCCACAAAGCAAAAAGGCATGCTTGAGAAGCAGTCAACTACTTCCGGGAACAGACCACCTCCTACAATCTCTTGCCCGTTACTACAGTATTAAAATATTTCCTGAATGCCTAGTCTGGGTGAGGTTTTAGATATGAAGCAGCCTCATCAGAACAGCCTGAAGGAAATGTGATTCTTTTATTTGATGAAAAATTCTATCTTTTAGAATGTCTGAACAATTCAAAAGCACATTAATTAATCATGTTATTTGGGGAAAAAATTTAATGTTAACAAGGATGATATAATCCAAAGCTATTTGCCAATTTGTGGTTTTCAAAGGTCCTTCATATCCACAATGTTGGTCATCATTACAAAAAAAAAAATGGTGGCTGATGCCTGTAAGAAGCTGAGAGCGCAAGGGAGCTCACAGGCTTCAGACTCTGGGGCTTGGTTTATCGGCAATGCCATATCTTAGTCTGTAACTCTGAACAAATGCCTTGACCCTTCGAAGATGCACTTACTTCAAATATCAAATAATGATATCAAATATGGTTATATCATATCAAATATCAAACATGGTTCCTGGGAAGCTCATACAAAATAACCTATTTAAAAGTGCATAGAGAGTCCATCAAAAGAAGAATGAATAAACAAGATGTGGTGTGTGTGTGTGTGTGTGTGTATACATACATGCATACATATATAGAAATATTATCTTAAAAAGGAAATTCAAATAATGATATCAAATATGGTTATATCATATCAAATATCAAACATGGTTCCTGGGAAGCTCATACAAAATAACCTATTTAAAAGTGCATAGAGAGTCCATCAAAAGAAGAATGAATAAACAAGATGTGGTGTGTGTGTGTGTGTGTGTGTGTACATACATGCATACATATACAGAAATATTATCTTAAAAAGGAAAGAAATTCTGCAAATGCTACAACATGAATGAATCTTGAGGACATAATGCTAAGTAAAATTAGCCAGACACAAAAGGACAAATACTGTATGATTCCACTAATATGAGGTCCTTAGAGTCATCAAATTTATAGAGATAGAAACTAGAATAGAAGTTACTAGGGGCTAAAGAAAAGGAGAATGGGGAGTTAGGGATTTTTTTTTTGAGACGGGGGGGGAGTTAGTTTTAACAGGTATGGATTTTCAGTTTGAGAAGATGGAAAAATTCTGGAGATGGATAGCAGTAATGGTTGTACAATAATGTGGATGCCACTGAACTGTACACTTAAACATGGTTAAAACAGTATTTTTTATGTTATGCATATTTTACCACAATAAAAAATAGTTCATAGAGAGATACCTGGTCCATGGTAAGTGTTGAGGAAACAGGAGCTCTTAGAAGCTATAATAACTCTCATTCTCTGCTACTATAGTCATTGATCATTTAACAAACGATGAGATGAAGGTTGAGATTTAAAATGATGGGCCTAAGGCTACCCTCTGTGGCAAAATGTCATCAGGACTAACTGGATTAACTGAGGTGTCTATTTCCATGGGAGTTTTTAATGTTTAAGAATAGTCCAACAGCTTACACCATGATATAGGTAGAATATGATGTCTAAGAAAACAGAAGTCATGCCAACTAAAGGCAAATTTTAAAATTTCGAGCTAATTTGAAAAAAATATGGCTTCCATAGCTTGTTGTAACTTTGCTTTAGGTGAGACAGGTTTTTAATGTAATAGAACATCTCCAGCACCAAGGCTCTGACCCATATAAGGAAGTATGATATTATCTATTTGGCTGGCATCTCTCTCTGCCATATATAAACTCAAGTTTTCAAATGGCGAAGTCATCAGCTGAGTCAAGGTTATGGCTCACTCTAAAGTGTAATTAGAGTCCTACAATTCTCAGTCATAGAATTAGGATTAAAAGATTTTTTAAAAAATAGTAATAAGCCAGAGTAGGTTTCATTAAGAAACCAAGTCCCTGAGTAAATTTTGAGTATCCTGGTTGGTATGTCAGGAAAATCACGAATCTGCGATACTCTCTGAAAAGGCTGGTGAGGAAAGGCTAGACTGGAATGTGGTGGGAAACAAAGTGGAGGGAAGTATATCTGTAGCATTTACTCAAGGTGACTAAAACACTCCTTTGGTATAGAATCAACAGGGGTTGAACAGGACATTGAGTTTACTCATGTAAAGATTCCCAGTAATTTCACTGCAGGATTCTAAGGTTCTACATAGAATAAGTAAAAACCTCAGAAGGCCTAAATTAGTGACATAATTGCCGCCACAAACAAAAAACATTAAGAAGAGTTTCTTATAATATGTTCATCCATTTATCGTGTTGTCTGTTTAAAGAACTCTTAGTGATCTTTGAATATTTAAATAAAAGTATCAAATAACTGTTCTTTCTTATTTTAATTTTAGCTACTATTTATTGAACACTATTCTGTGTACTTTTCCTACATTCCAACTCTCCTGACATTTGACATGTGAGATACTAAGGAACTTTTGCAAGGCCACACAGTTACTAAGTAGCAGAGCTGGGTTTTCAACCCAAATCTGCCTGCCTCCAAAGCCTGGGCAATTATCTACTGAGTTCACCCTAGGTCTTTAGTGTAGGAGTTGACTCATTCTCTAGTATTCAAAAGATACAAGTTTAAAAGGTAAGTGAAAACATGGCATTCCTCACTAGGTTTAATTTCAGAAATCAAAGACAGAGTTCTTTTGCTCTCTGCATCTAGCTCAGTGTCTAACACAAAGGAAATGTTGGTAGAATCAACTGATTAATCAATGGGCTCCACAGAGCTAAATGAAAAGTTTGTTGCAAGAAAGTACTTATCAAGATAGGTCATGAACAGCCACCTCCATAATTAATGAAAAAAATTCTAGTCTCTGCCTTGGGCATATTTTTATGCTGGACAAATACTATGCGCTGACACCCTTGCTCAAGGACAAAGTGGTGTGAAATTTGGCAGTAGTTGGGAGACCTGAAGGAGATGGAGCAAATGGGCAGGAAGAGGAAGCCGCAGCAATAGCCCTGGTTCCTAGCACAGTGCCTGGCACATGTTGAATGTGCAATAAATATGTAAATTCAATCAACCTGGGAACAATGGCAGGTCTGCCCTTAAAAAGACCAGAGGGTCACAGGAAGCAGTAGGCTATCATAGGGACCCCCGTTCCTCCTGTGGCAGAGGGACATCTTCCTGGTCACCCTTGAGGAGGCACAGTTTAGGTAAGAAACTCTGCTCAAGGACCTGCTTTTGCCCAATCCACTCAGCTAATCCTCAAGTTGCAAAAGACAGCAAACAAAGTTATAAACAAAGTTTTTAGAAATTGTAGTAAATTCTCAGTTATTTAAGGGCTGGTTTTATTTTGTAGATTACTTGAGTTAATGTTGCTTTTTTTTCTGCTTGGGACATTTCATTGTTCTTTGGTCCTCCCGCTATGACAGGAGAAAATTAAATTACATCTAAACTGCCAGACACCGTAGATATTTCAAGGTGGTTTTCATCCTATCGACCCCCTCCTCAACTTGATTCGATAATTCAAAATGGCTTACTATTGTTGTTATATTATTATGCATTTCAAGTCCTTCAAACTAACATGTAAGACACTGGCTAGTTTCATGGTTTCTTGTAACAAACCATTGTTTTTTCCTGTCTATTGCTATCCTTGAAACAAGATATGTGAGTACATTCTCATTTTGGTATACTGGCCTATTCATTCATTTATCAACAAAATGGATACAAGCATTAGAAATAGAGCAGAAAACAGTTCAGACAAGGTCCTTCTCACGTAGAGCTTGTTGCGAGAGACAGAAATGAACTAATCAACAAACCAGCAAACCATAAAATAAACCATTTTAAAAATCGTATCATTTTTAATTAGAGAATGAAAAAAGAGGGATGTGAGAATAAGTCCTATCTAAGAAGGAGACATTGAAGATAAGGTCTGAATGTAAAGAAGTATCCAATTCTATAATGATTCAGAGGAAGGGCATCCCAGAAATCCCAGAAAGAAGAGTCCATTCAAGAAACAAAAAAAGAGATTGTGTGGCAAAAATATAATGGATGAAAAAGAGAATGGTATGAGATAAGATTTGAAAAGTTGGCAGGGCACAATCAAAGAATCTGAATTTTATTCTAAGTGTGATGGAAAATGTTTGGAGGGCTTTAAATAAATAATTGACATAATCATCACATTTGTGCTTTGTAAAGGTCTCTCTGGCTCCTGTGAGGAGCATGGAAAGTAGACAGCCCAATAGTGGAAGCAGTAACACCATCTAGGAGACTACTTCATGCCAGCGATGATGGTGGCTTGATCTAAAATGATAGTGATAAAGAGAGAGTGAAGAGCTGTGATCCAGGATTTTTAAAGATGTAGATCTTATAGGATTTGCATATAGCTTATATGCTAATGACAGGAAAAAAGGAGATGGATTTCTCCTAGATCTTTGACTTGAATAACTGAGTGGATTGCGATGTTTATGGAGACATTGTGGGACAAACAAGCTTTCTGAGGGGTTAACAAAAGATCTGTTTTACCCATGTTAAGTTTGAGAAGAAGTTTAAACTTACATGGAAATGTCAAGTAGACAGTTAAATCTTTGAGTCTGATGTTCTGGAGCATGGTCAAGTTTAGAGGCAGAGATTGAGAGGGTCATTGACGTTGAGATGGCTGGATGAGATCATCTATGGAGAATAAACAAATAGAAAATAGAAGTAGCCAATAACTTACCTAGGGCACACTTCAAGTTCAGCACAGGAAAAGAAGGAGAATAGGACCCTGAGAAGAAGTAGTCAGTGAGGAAAGAGAAATGGAGATTATTGTGCCAAGAAAGTCTAAAAAGTTTTGAGAATGAAGTATTGGTTACATTAGTCAAATGTCCTTGAGAGATCAAGAACAATATGTAAAAAGATGGCCATTGGATTTGACGACCTGATGGTCATGATCACTTTGGTGAGAGCTATCTTAGTGTAGTGACAGAGAAATGCCTGATTGGGAGCAGGCTAAGGAATCAATATGAGGTGAGGAGACAGTGATTATAGAAAACTCTTTCGAAAAGATTTTCTGTAAAGTGGACAAGAGAAATAGTTGGAAGAAGACTTAGAGAAGAAATGGGAGTGTTTTGTTTTAAGGATGGAGACTTCTTTACATGCTGATAAGGATGACCTAGTAGAGAGAAAGTAATTTGTCATGTAGGAGAGAAGGCTCACTGTAGATACAAAAAAATCTGGGAGGCAAGTAGGATTGAGACTCTGAGCTCAGTGGAGGGTCAGGCCTTTGCTAGGAGCAGAGATACTTCAGCCTTTGCAAAAAGAGAGAATGCAAACGGTGTGGGCTAAAATGTAATCAGATTGGTAGACGTGGTGGTAGGAAGATGAGAGTGGCAAGTTCCTGCTTGTTTCTGTACTATCAATGAACTATGAGGCAACATCATCATCAGAAACTGGGAGGAAAGATGGAAAAGTGTGAAACAACCATTTTAGAGAGTAAAAAGGTGCATATCTACAGTAGAAACACCAGTAGTGTAAGGAGTGTTAAATTGTGTTTTATTGTATTGAATATAAAGTGAGAATAGTCAGCCATTTGTATACTTTTCTCCAGCAACTGGTCAGGGGCAGATTCGTGAACTGAAATAAGCTAGGATGATGCCTCTCCCAAGAGAGTATAATAAGATAGCAAGAATAGTAAGGGCATTCTGAAGGAGGCTATAATGGTGGGCTAAAAAATTTTAAGCTGGTAAGGAAGGTAGTAAGGTCATGGAAAGGGATGGATACCTTAAAAGACTTAATGGTGGCACTCAAAATTGCTTAAGTGGAAATATGTGAGTAGATAAAGGATAATAAAAAGCAGAATGTTTGGAATGAAAATTTCAAACTTAGGACATCCTCTCAACAAGAAATGACTTGCTTTATTACATCTTCCTAGTGCATCCCCAGTTCTAAACTCTATGAGATTGAACTTGACTTCTCTGCTTACTTTCTGTATGCCCTTGGGCAACTCATGTAACATCTTTGAGCTTTTATCTATAAAACAGAGATATTTATCTCTTCCTATTTCTAAGAAAGTTAGAGATAATATATGTGATGCAGTTCATACATAGCAGATGCTCAATCTTGATTGCTATGTATAATTATTTCCATTATAACACATAGACTGGAGGTTGTCCCTACATTATGTGGCCACAGTTAACTATTCTCTTGTAAATCATGTTCCTGATTTTTTGCAGCCTTTCGGTCTTTTCTTGTCAAACTCATAACTGTCACTCTTTGAAGCTTTCATTGTTATTGCATAAGTAATTATACTGAGGACCTGAAAATTAGATTCTGAGCACCGATAAGTGCAGGCAACAGGAGATAAGACCCTTCAGGGAGTCAAGCTTTCATATATGGACTTTGCGATCCTTCTTTCCTTAGTTAGAAGTCTATTTTAATGACTCCTGGTCCTCCCATGTTGTGCCAGATACTTGAGTTTTGGCTTTGGGAAAAGTTAGTATTGTTGTTTTTCACTATTCTGCCATCTAAAGCAGGATCTTATATAGCTATGTGGAAAAAAAAACAGAAAGTGCCTATACATTTTTAGGTATATGTAATTTCACCTATATTAAAACAAACAAGAAAAAAATGAACACTGTAAAACAGAAATAAATGAGATGTGAATATAATGTTCTATGACTTTGTTGGCCAAAATGACTCTCATTTTGGCAACTTAAGCGCTCACAGAATGGGAATGAAACTTAGGTTTCTTCTAGTCTATTACCAACCCTTCTCCATCCATAGCTGATGTTACAATTTATTCCCTCGATTTAAATTTAGCCTACACAGTTAACAAGAGGAGTTGATAAAGTTATCCATTCTACTTAATTTGGCAATCTCTTCAAATTTCTAATTAACTTAGAAAGCCAAATGAGCTAAAAATAAATCATAAAACACTCTCTTAATTTTGTGTTCTTACGCTTACTCTTAATCCCTTTTCTTCCTATTAAAAATGATTCTTTAAATAAAATCGTTGTTCTAATAAGATGCAACAAATAAACTGGGTAGTATTAAAGATTTAACTTCTAGTAAAGTAAAGCACGTTTACCAATACTGGAAGAATACAGAAGTAGAAAGTAGAAAAAGAGAAGCAAAAACTTTGCTATATTAAAAAATAAAAAATCTTCCTGGGAAGAGAGAGACACAGCACTTGATCAAAGGTTCTCAGAGACAAACTAAATGGAAATAAAACTAGAGCTGAAGTGTATGTGTCTTTTAAAGAACAGATTATATCCTGGAAACATGAGAATTAGTCAGTATTTAAATATATTAACTGGGCTAATTAAATTAGGAGACACGGGCAGTTCTGCTGAAAGACAGACTTCCTGCTAAGATATTTAGATGGAAAATTCCCTCCTGTTCTATAGGGCAGTTAAGAGTCCTCTTATGACTTATAAATTAGCTTAACTGGCAGATGTCAAAGGAAATCATTAGGATGGAACAACAATGTGAGTGCAGTTTCATATATATGAGTTTTTTCCCCTAAACTTTGGTGTTATAAAAAACCTTTAAGAGCATATGATCTTTAAAAATATATATTTACTATAGGTCGATGGATCTTTTAGATCAGAGTTGACTCCAATAGTGAGCAATGAATGCCCTGCCTTTTCCATTTGCCACCTGCTGAAGATGCTAACTTGTGAAGATCCTGGGAAATGACATCTCTTTATCGTTACAGAGCAGAGCACACAGTTCTAAACTATTCTGCTCACCAAAATGGGCACATCAACCCCTGGCAGAGCAAAAGCGAGGCTTCCTTGAATGAGAGAAGTGCTTCCTGATATCACTGGTGGATCAGAGTCAGGTATGGGACTAAGACAAAACTTGGTGACCAGTCCTACAGTTTCCTCCTCCCCCACCCCCTCAGTTTGATTCTAATAACAAGACCATGAAGCCAGCCACTTGGCTTCAGAATAAATAATTAAGTGCCTGTTTAGATTTTAAAATATTCACAGATATTAAAGGTTAGCAAGGAGGTGTGGTAATCTACTAATCTATGGAGGCCCTAAACATTGTGTATTAGATACCAGATTAGAGATTAAATAACAATATGTTGAAGTACTTTTCAATGCTAAATATATTTATTAAGTGCCTATTTTGCATAGTATCCTATGCTGGTATCATGAATTATACAAAGATTAATGAGGTGCAGTGGTTGCCATTAATATAAGCGGGAAATAAACACATGGCAAAATTGCAAAGACCTTGTACAGTTTGGTAAGTGCTGGAGGTTTCCAGACAAATATGGGAGTGCAAAGGTGGGAAAGGCTACTCATGGTTAGAGAAATGATGGACGACTTCCTAGAAGTCTTGAAAACTGGCCTATATTTTAATTAGTAGTGATGGAGGAGAAAGTGAATGATGGAAATAAGCACACCACGATGGTTAAGATAAAGGAGTGTATTTGGGGATCATCAATTCCCAAATTTGGCTGGATTATAGGAGAGTCGCAGTGCTCTACAGTGGTACGTATGCCTGGAAAAGTAGTTGAGGCCAGACCATGTTTGTCTTTGATTACCGAGCCAAGGAGCTTGAGCTTTATTTCATAGAAAGGTTTTGGAGCAGAAAAGCAAAATTGCCAGGACTATCACCAGGAGGAGGAGCCTGGCAACAGTGTGGAAGACAGACAGATGCCCAAAGACCAGTGCACTACCTACAAGAGAGGTGCCAAACTATGAGGGCAAAACCAGGGCATTGGGTATGGGAATGGCTTGAAAGGTATGGAATCAAGATGCTTAAAACAGACAGCATGGTAAAGGAAAATAGAATCAAATGTGTCTCTAGGACATCTATCATGATCAACTTACAGGACTGTGACACCACTAGTCAGGTTAAAAATACAGAAGAGCA
>NW_006494614.1:38306588-38372002 GCF_000325575.1 Pteropus alecto | reverse complement strand
GACAGATAAGTTCACCTGTGGACCTGTGAGCTTTCAAGCATCAGTGGTCCATGTATGTGAAGGGATTCAGGAGATACATTGGGCTGAGGTGGATTGAGGGCATCTACACAAACAACCTAGTGGGGACAATGCTGAGAGAGAAAAGAGGTTGAAAGATATTGGTATTTGAGGGCTGGGCAGAGGAAGAAGACCTAGCAAAGACTTTGAACCCAGACTCAAAAGGAATGGCAAAGTAAAGGTAGGAGAACTTGTGCCATGGCACCCAACAACTAAAAAAAAAAAAAAATTAATAAACAAGGATAGTGCCCATAGATAATTTTTTAAATAAAAAAGAATATTTCAAGAATAAAGGAGTGATTATATATTTTTAAAGGGTGAGTTCTACTGTATGTGAATTATAACTAAATAAAGCTAGTATCAGAAATGAATAAAGCAGTGATCAATTGTGTAAGATGATATAGAGAAATTAAGTAAACCGAGGGCTGAGAAGAGGCCTGTAAAGTTGACAATTTAAAGCACCAATAACTTCTAAAAGAGCAATTCCAGTAGAAAAGAGACAGCAGAAATCCAACCGTTGGAAACAAAGAAGGTGGTTGAAAAGTGGAATGATCTAGTACTGTACCTTTTTCTCAATAAATTCAACATCTTTTAATATTATTATAAAGTATCTGGAAAATGTAGAGAGACTTACCAAAAGTGAACAAAATGAAAATCATCTGATTTTCTACAACACTGATAACAATGGTTAATGTTGTGATAGATTTATTTCAGTAATTTATTTCTGTGTAGAATTATTATGTATAGAATTGGGATCATGCGAAACCTTCAGTATATATATATAAACATATATATGTTTTTTTTTTAATTCAGTCTTATTTATCATTGTATGGATGGGCCATCATTTTAAAACCATTCTGCTATTGCTAGTCTTTGATTTACTCCCCTTTTCTTATTTTGCTATTTTCATTGTAATAAACATACTTTTCCCTAAATCTTTGTCATATACTGTTTTACTATTTCCTTAGAATGTATGCTTAGATGGAGAATTGCTGTGTCAAAATAACACAAGTAGTGTTATGGCTCTTGTATTATCAAATGGTTTTTCACAAAGATTGGACCAATTTGCAAGAATTCACTGCATGTTCTCCTTTATTGAGTATTATCATTTTCTTTTCATTCATTTTGCCTTTTTGAGAGATAAAAAACGATATCTCACTGTTGGTTTAATTTGCATATTTTAGCTCGAAGAGCTCTCAAATAAGATATCTCCTTTAAGATCTGTGATTTGTTCCTAAGACTCCTGATTAAAAAGGCAATAGAGAAACAAACTGATGAAGAAAGATTATGAAAATGAACTCAGATTAAAATTTAGTTCTATAAAACCGACAGAGGGACATATCAACTTAGACAAAGAAGCTGTTCTTGTATGACAACCAAGTACTACAGGAAAAGACTCTCCCATTCAACTTGCCATTAATCCTCTGGCCATTTTCTGAAGTCTCTCCTTCTTCCCCAATCATAGGAGGTGGAAAAATACTGATGCACCAGTTTTCTCTTATTCCTTATATACATCTCATTGACATAATCCAACATATTCAGTTTCACATTGGGGTGGTGTATTTCGGAGAAGCAGGCTCAAACTCTTTCTTAAGTATTTGTGTTCAAGGTCTAATGATATTAGAATAAGAATAAAGCTGCCATTTCCTAAGAGCCAGGCATTGTTCCAGGTGGTTTACATCCATTAACTCTTATAACACTTACTGGAGGAAATTATCAGGCCCGTTTCACTGATGAGAAAATGAGGCTCAGAGAGATTTTGCTGCTCCTTGAGCCACGTGACTGTTAAATAAATGATCTAAAACTCGCATCCAATTGTCTGGTACTAATGCCAGTGCTCTCACACAAATCTCACTCTTGTTTTGTATGTCATTTGACATTAATAATCTGCAAGACAATTTATTATCATTGTCCTTATCAGAACTTCAAGAAAGGAAAATTATGAGAATATAGTAACTTAATAGTACCGCAACAAAATATCTTAAATTCTGTAGCTAACTAAAGTTGACTATTGTGAGATCAGACAAAAATAACCTGAGCTTTTAAAGCAAACACTTCAAGCATCCCTCTCTCTGACTTTCCAGTGAGTCTTCTACTTCATTCAGCCCTCCAATCATCAAAGTTCCCACATTTCCATTATCCAGAATCGAAGAATTGGTATGTCCTCAGGTCCTTACGTAACTTGAATTCCATGTCCCACCATTATAATCAGAGCCTTGCCACACCCTTAATTTCTACATAAGTCTCTTTCTCCATTATTCTCACCTGACCAAACTTAAGCTCCCCAATCGGCCATCTCCTCTGCACCAGCACCCTGGCAACTCAGTATTACTAGAGAAAATGGCAAAACCTCGCCTCTCACTTTACATTCACAACCAAAAATTTCAAATGGTCACTTAACCTTGCACAGAAATTTTAAATATACTTTCTTAGAATATTTCTTTTTCTCCCACCCCCAAATGACTACCTCTCAAATAGACAACGCCCTTCCCCAACCCCTAGGCTGATGGACCTGCCTCATTCAACATGGTGAATATAGAAAGCATCAGTCATGCAGGAACTAACTCACCGCCGCACTCCCATAATAACAACTGCCTGCGTTTGTATTCCACCGTGGCCTTCCCAGCTGTCACATTGGGTGAGGTAACCCTGCTCCTACCAAGGCAAGTCTTGCGTGGTGACTTTGAACCCAGCTTTTCCGTGGCTGAAGTTTTCTCATGGTTCAGGGTTCAGCTCAGATATCACCCACTTATAGAATCTCCCTCACCCAACCAAACTAAACACACAGTCACTTTCTAGTCTTCCATTCTAACACAGTGGTTCTCAGTATGGTCCATGGAATAGCTGCATCGGCAGCACCTGAAAATGTTAGAGGTGCAAATTCTTGGACCCCACCCCAGAACCATGAAACCCACTCCAGCCACTTTGGGGGTGGAGCCAGTTTTGTGCCGGAGCCAGCCCCTACACACACAGGGGAAGAGACTGTTAAATTTCCAGGAATTCTGCAAACCAATTGTTAAACACAACCATTACTAAACATTAAATTATTTATAAACATTGAAGTAAATAAATTATATTTAAAATGGAAATAATAAATATTCAGAATTCAATGCTCTCGAAAAAAAACTACATTTTACTATTTTCTATGCTCTTGAGGTTATTTGAATCTAGTGTAGACATATGGTAGAAATGCTATTATAATGGTGTACTACAGTGCATCTCCTCTTGACTCAAGATTTAGAGATGCCATATTAGCAGCTCGAAATCAGCTGTGGTGGGGCATTTATACCAGGGATTCCCAAACCCTGGGCCACAGACCAATACCAGTCTGTGGCCTGTTAGGAACTGGGCTACACAGCAGAAGCTGAGCGGCAGGCAAGGGTGCAAAGCTTTATCTGTATTTGTGGCCACTCCCCAGTATCGTCACCTCGGCTCCACCTCAGATCATCAGGAATTAGATTCTCATAGGAACACCGGTCCCTAGTGCCAAAAAGGTTGGGGACCACTCATTTATACCATGGAAATCAGCAAGTGCTACAAATCAGGGTCTTTTTTTTAAGGAGCCAATTGTTAAACATTTCCCAGTATATCACTGGACCAACCCAAAAATATTCCTTTGAACAAGCCTTCCAGGGAATTTCCGATGCAGCTAGAGTTTGAGAGCCACTGTTTAAGAGGTCTTTCCTGCCTCTTTTTCATCACCTGGTACCCTCCTCTCACCACTACCCAGTCTAACTTCTCCTTCATCCATACACAGAGTACTTAAGTTTGGATCTTGATTCACTTCAAGTCTACCTCAGCTTCATACAAACCCACTGTCATCCAACGGAAGTATGTTTTCTATAGGAAAGATAAGACTTTTCTTGGCACCCCAGGGTAAATCCCTGTTTTATTTGATATTTATGTCCCAGATTCTATAAAAAGACATTTTTATAAGTAGTTTATTTGTCATCTAATGCCACTCTAATATTTACCTCTATTTTGATAACATAATGAAATTACAAAATGATTTTTTTTTTTTTCTGAAAATAACTTATTGAATCCTGTCCTCTATCCTTTAGAAGTTTGCTGCTGAATAAGAAAAACCAGCAGATGGCAGCAGGGACTCTTGGAAAGAAAGCCTAATGTGTTCAAAGCATTTTGGCTAAGAAAGAATATAAATTGTTATTGCAAAGTCAAGCACAATTCTAAATAGTTTGCTGGTTCATCATATTCTTCGTGTCAGCAAACTGCCCTTTAAAATGCAGGTTATATTATATTCTATGATTTCATGAGAACCAAAAAAGCCAATTTCTCTTTTTATGCAAATTGGTCCATGTCAGATAAGAAAAGAATATCTGACTACTCTGTGTTGTCAGGTTTAAAATTTTCAAATTCTTACAGATTCAGATTTAAATTATTTCACTTAATTAATACTGTTAAATGTCTTTTATGTTATTGCTTCTGCAACCAGTTTTCTTGTAAATTCAGGAGACACGATATGCAAATAAAGAGTACAGATTATAAACCACAGAACCTTTGCATTTTTAAACAAACATGAAAGACCAGAATGTTTAAATAGATTCTCTATGTCTGTAATATCAGATAGCATCACTGAAAGCCATGCAAGGCAATTAAATAGTCTGATACTAGAATGATACGGATGATACTACTGTGGTCTTTGGTTGCATAATTAAGGGAGGTTGTATACAAGGAGTGTTCCTCTATTTACACAGCACTGAATGTTAAGACTCCATTAGGAATCCTGAGGTTCCAGAGTGTTCGGCAACAGTAGCAATCACAGCATAAAGAGGTGATTTTTTTTTACTGCTGAGCAGCACGTAGAGAAACAGTATCAGCAATGAAATATAAGGGAAAACTATCTTTTTTTATGACTCAGTCTCAATGTCTTCTGATCAAATAATTTCTGTTGGGCACATACAGTTGAGCAGACACTAGGGAGGGATATTTATTGGATATCATTTTTGAACCAGCACTGTAGTCAGCACTGAGGATGCTATAATGAACAAAATGTCATCTCTGTTTTCTAGGGGTTCACAGACTACTAGATTATAAATTTACAAGATATTCAGAAGAATATAGTTTCTCTTTCACAAGATTGTTCTGATAATTAGTGAGAAACCAAAAAAAAGCACTTCGCAAACTACCTAAGCATTGAACAAATGTCAGTTTGCCACCTTTTTGAATAAGTAAGTAATCAGAATCAAACTGGTGTTCATAAAAGATTGATACGGCAAAATTTAAAAGACAGATTAAATGGGGAAAGTAACTTAAGGCAGACCGACCAGCTAGGAGCCACTGCAACAAACAAAGGTGACAGAGCATGAACTGACTGGGCAATGGGAATGATTGAATGAAAAGATTGAGGAAGAATGCAGATGACTTTGTGTCAGATAGTAGGGCAATAGAGAGAAAAGGGACACAAATGCTTACATTGTATTTTCTGGATGATTGAGGAAATAATAAAATAGGAAAGTCAAGTGGGTGATATGATTTAGGGAGAAAGATGGAGAATTTGATTTTTGACATGTTAAATTTGAGGTGACAATAAACATCAGGGCAAACACAACAGAAAGTAGTTTGGAGATATTACAGCTCACAAACTCCTATTCAAACTTCAAGACCCACTTCCCTCATCCTCTCATCTGGGAAGCCTTTCTTTGATAGCTCTCCGGGATTTAGTTACTTCTTCATGTTCCAAAAGCAGCATTTTTTTTTTTTTTTTTGATACTGTATGTTAGCACTTGTCCTATTGGGTTGGCTTTATCAAACAGGCTTTATCACTTCAATTAGACTACATTGGAAGTGGTAGAAGGTAGAGAGAATCATCCATCCATATCCTTAGCACCAGCAGTGTACACCACTCAAGGTACTCAGTAAACGTCTAGTGAATGATGAATTTGCTGATGAAAAAATTATCTATATATCAAAATGTAGGATTTAGAAGTCAACCATTTAAAGGGAATGTGAAGCTGTTAGTGGATGCGATTTCCAAGGAAGAATATTTGCAAAGAAGAAGTGAGAGTAAGGACAGGCCAGTAAGGGAGTCAAGAAGAAAGAAAAGTTAGTAAAGGAAAAGAGAATGAGCCAAAGCTTCTAAGGAAAAGGATGTTGTACCTAACAGAAAAAGATATACTCCAGCAAATGTTTAAAATGCTACTGGCATCTAAGGGAATGAAGATAAAGAAGGAACCACTGAATTTCAAAGCCAAGTTTATTTGAGAAAATTCAAGTTTATTTCACCAAGAACAAAAATAAGGACAATGAGTAAATGCTCCTAATTTTGTGAGGAATCCAAGGATATGGGAGCAATCTATTCTTGTTGTTTATATGCTGTATGAAGAGTGCACAAGACTGAGTGCAGGCTGGGTGCATATCTCAAAGCAAAGGAGCCGAAAAATATTAAAAGGATTAAGAAGCTAATTTTAAAATACGATAAATAACAGGAACGTTAGCACAGCACTACTGATGAGCTACCGATGAGGAGGTGAAGAGAATAAACTAAGCTCTCAAGGGCATTTTTTCTCCCCAGGGAATGATGTCTGTGTCAAAATAAACAACTGCTTGTTAACTTCTTGTTAAGTATGCATTCCTGTAGGACCCTCCAGACTTACCTCAGGTTGTCCTCCCATGGCTGCCTGCCAGAGGGTCTTTGTTCCTGGGGCTCTCCAGATGTTTCAGTTGGGATATCTACGGCCTTGCTGAAGGGGTGGGTCTAAGCATTATGGCTAAACCATCTGGATTCCTAATTTCATTCCAGCAAGTCATAGTATTTCTGAATAATCTAAGTGAGTTCCCAGAATCAGCCTAAGAAGGGACTTTAAAAATAATTAATTTGCCATGCTTATTTCCAAATAAGGAGACTGGGGTCCAGGAGGTCAAGAGACTTCTCTAGGATTGCATGTTGGCTATGAAAGCCAAAACTAAAACCCAAGTCTCCAGACTGCCAGTTCTACGGTCTTCACGTTTTATACTTTTCAATGTTGTGGGAGATGGCGGGAGGAAAAAGCAGAAGAGAAAAAAATGTGATACAATGTGACCTTCCTACCTATGAAGACCTGACCTCTTTCTTGTGCACTATGGAGTCATCAGCTAACAGAGAGGATGGACCCCTCCTCTCAGGAATCAGTGAACAGAGTTTTGTCTTCTTCATACATTTTCTGGGAGCACTGTTATTTCATCGTTTTTACTGTGATTGGATTGTCCTATTTAAGAATCCTATTTTCTTAAATAGCTATGATTTTTGCCACATCTTTGAGTGATTTTCTCCAACCACTGAAGGAACACTTTGATGATGCAGTCTGAACTGTGTTAAGTACTTACTACGGTCCAGATACTTTTCTAAACAGTTTCTATTCATTAACTCCCTATTTCCCATGAGTCATTGAGGTGAGTACTCTTATCTTTTTAATTTTACAGAGAAGGAAGCTAAACCACAAAATGGTAGGTAAATAATCCAAGTTTTTACCGCCAATAAGTAGCAAAAGTACAAGAACCTTGTGCTAACCACTCTGTGCCATGATCCTAACAGCCCTGCCTCTGATTCTGTTGAAACTTGGATTCATCTCTTTTGTTCTCAATCAACATTTATGAGTCCCAGACAATCACTAATATAAAAAAAAAAGCTCATACTTACATAGACGCATATAGAATTTACTAAGTACAAGGCACTGTCTGAAGGGCTATACATATCTTACTAGTTCATTTAATCTCAAACAATCCTATGAAGTTGGTTGGATATTATCATCACACTTTGCATAGAAACTAAGGTACAGGAAGCTTAAGCAACTTGCCAAAGGTTACACAGCCAGCAAGTGGAAGAACCGGGACTCAACCCTGGGCAGCCCAGCTCCAGTGTCCCTGCTTCTCAACCACCATGGTGTTCTGCCTCACAAGCAAAGAACAAACAAGTCAGGAAGTGGCATGCCTGTGTCATCAGGTGAGTTTATCAGCTCAACTACAGAGCCTCTTTTCTGACCTAACCTTGACACTAGATTCCTGTTGTTCTCTTCCTGCACGAGTTGACCAATCTAGACTGAACTCCTTATATTTGTGATACCTACAACATCCCCACTTACTTGGCCACAGGAGCAAATAAAGCAGAGTCGTTCAGGTGGAGAGCAGGCAATGAGGTCAGTGGACCTGTGTGTCGTTCATTTGCTGTTAATGACTAGTTGCACGACCTGGGGTAAGTAACCTCACTACTGAAGCATAGAGATAACAACAGCACCTCCCACACAGGGCTCCTGGGAATATTAGAGATAATGCACATAATAAGATTAGCACATAGTAAACAGTTTATAAATATTTCAATGTCTTGGTTTTAAATCCACTCATTCAATAATACTTATTGAGGGCCTACTGGATACCGTTGTAAGCAGTGAACAAAGCAGTCAGAGCCCTTATTCTCAAGGAGCCTAAGTTTTTGTGGGGGAGAATGAGAGAAAACCTGTGAGTCAATAATTACATGATACATATAAAGTAACGGTATTGGTAAAGAAAATTAAACTTCTAGGGAAGGCCACGTATGTGGTCCCTAGCCTTCAACTGACTGGATATCAGCAGCACTTGCAAGATAATTCCCTTATCTGTCTGAAGCTATTTTTCTCTAGAGCAGGGTTCTCAAACTTTGTGGTCTCAGGGAACTGTTATGCTCTTTAAAATTACCGAAGATCCCAAAAGGCTTTTGTTTATGTGGGTGTATCAGCAGATATTTTCCATATAAAAAAATAAAACAGAAAAATTTAAAACACAGAATACATAGAATACGTTATATAAATTATCTCACTGAATCCTTGCTCTTAGTTAATCTTATATTTATTTGACAGTGAGGAAACTGAAGCACAGAAATATTACATAACTTGCTCAAGTTCAGTTAGTAAGTGGCAGAGATGGGATGTGAACTCATGCAGACTTGTAAAAAGTACACCATAGGTTTTGAATCAGCAGACCTCTTGTTACCTCTTACTAGCTATGTGACCTTGAGAAAGTTACTTCACTTCTCTAAATAGAATGGAGATAACAATGCCCCTCCCATGTAGGATCACAGGAATATTACGGAAGGAAAAGGGATAAAGGGGGGACTCTATTACCAGGATGGTGTCCTGAGCCCCAGAAATAATTAAAACTATTTTGAATAACATGAATTTAGACATCCTAACTATAAAAAATCTTTTTTGTTTTTCCCCCCCTAAAGGAAGCCCCTTGGGGCAAACTGCTCAAAATCACACTGTTAGCAAGTGGCAGAGCTGACTTAAACCGGGCTGGGTGTCTCTAAAGTCTATGCTCTACCTGGCTCTACTGCTCATTAAATTTATTAAACTGCTTGTTTTTTAAAGAAAAAACAAATCAAGATTATTTTTAAGACCAATAATTATACCAATAGTGGGTGAAAATATACAGTAAGCAGTCACTAATTTAATTTCCCAAACTGAGGAGATTTAATCTCCCAAACCGATTTAAAGATTTAATTGAGTTGAGATGTATATCAAATTCCAGTTCCTGTTTAGCCATATACTTTCCCTGAAACTAACAAAGTTCTCATCACTTTTTTGTGGCAAGGTGTTGCCAAAAAAAATTGCGATGACATTTATACCTGTTTTATACATATATATGAAATATTGATTAACGTTTAAACATTATTTAAAGACTGACTAAATCAACCGTGTAAACTAAAATATCAGGGAAATTAAGTGAATAATCACAAAGAGATATATAGTTAATCCCTTTTTAAAAAACTGCATTATCATCTATTACTAAGTCCATTTTGCATTTCCTAAAAACTGCTGTTTATTCCTCTCAGCAGCCCAGCTTAGTGGTTATGAGCATGAACTTTAGAGCCAGATTCTCTAGGTCCATATCCTTACTTGATCTTGGACTAGTTAGTGGTCCTGTGCCTCAATTCCTCATTGGTAAGTGAACATAAGCAGTAATGCTGTCTGCATTGTATTGTTATTAAAGTTAAATTAGTTAACATATGTAAAATACTTAAAATAGTACCAGGCACGAAGTAAGAGCTCAATAAACACTAGTAATTATTTTTCATTAAATTGTTTCCCAAGGGCTTCGTACATATCAAGACTGGACAAATATTTGTATTTAATAAATAAATGGTGATGTACTCATCAGATGAATATAACACTGTGTGTTCCAAATGCTTATTAACATCTTACTTCCTTAACTCAGCTTCCAGAGTCACATGGCCTTGAAGGCAATATATCTCTATTGATATATAATCAATACTAGGCTCTGGATTTTCAACAGAAATGGGAGAAATCAAGAAATGGGCAATCGAAAATTGCAAACAATCCAAACGTAAGTTTGTGGAAGACATTGTCAGTTAATTCCACAGAAGCCATTCCTTTCACCCATACTCCCATCTCCCAAACCCTGTGACAAAAGAGCCCCAGTTTACTCAGGACCCAGTCCAAGTACAGGATGAATCCTGTTAGAGCTAAGCCAGGCGCAGCTATCCCATTCCCCCATTCCTTTTTGACAAATGCTTGTTGTTCCAGATTCCTTTGCATCTAGGAATGCGGGCCGATAAGAAGTCTGCTAGGGGGGAAGGGAAGTAGTTCTGGGATTTTTATTCCTGATCAATAATGAGAATGATACAAGGTGACACCATGTGTGAGCTGAAAATTATTTCTTTTTCCCCCTACTTTTTACTGATTTTATAACTTCTTTACTTTGCTGTTGTGGTTGTTATTTATTTCTTTATGTGTTAATTGTCTATCTGTCTCTATTAGGGGATAAGCTCCGCGAATGATGGCACTGTGTATCTGTCTTATTCATAGTCTTGAACAATGACTACAACGTACTTGGAGTTCAATAAATATTTGTTGACTGGATGAATAAATAAATGAATTGCCTGTGATTTTCTCTGGGGCAATGACTTAGAATTTCAAGAGAATATTTTGTCTCCGGCCTGGAAAGTAATAACCAAGTTATGAATATTCAGAAACCGGGACAGGAGAGGACAGTTAAACTGGCACTATGTCCCCCTTTCCAGCCATGCAGCTCACCTATTCCTTTCCCCGTTTTTGGTGTTCCAGAGCCCAGAACTCTCAGAAGTTCTGTGGGCTTATTTGTTTTTTACGGTCTCCCCCCACCCCAGGGAGGTTCTTTAACTTGTAGCTCCCTCCACTCTATGAGTCAAGTGCCATTCTTTCATCTGCTTTCTTCTCTAAATGAGTTGAAATCTCTTGACAGGTGATATCTTCTCTCTATTCTCTTCCATCATGCAGATTACACCTTATTATATCTTTACTATCAAGAGTAAAAAGAGATGAGTTTATATGGTCAAAGTATCACCTTTAAATGGAAATAAGAACATAAATATTTAGAAAGTAAAGGCAGAGAAAATATGAAGCAATCAATTAAGCAAAAGCTTGTAATATGATATAAATTAGATTGATAATTATTTTAAAAAGCAAACCACAGTATGAATAATAGAGGGAAAATATGATGGTCTAAGATTATAGAAACCAAAGTCTGTTATGAGACTGCACCTAAAGTATCCCATTCAATACAGGGGAGCAAAGAATGCGAAATATAAATAACAGAATTGCAAAAACACTCCTATGGGGTATACTCAGAAGTACTTAAAAAGCCAACTTAGCACAACAGAGGCATTTGGACTTGGAGCCAAAAAGACATGGTTCAAGCCCTGATTATGCCGGATCTGAATATTGGAAAATTACTGCAGCACTCCACATCTTCTAACTCACACCTTTGCTGTAAGGGTCAAATGAAATAATGCAGTCCTTTGTAGACAACGTCAAACTCTCAGAGTTTTCTTAGTTATTACGTCAAAGAAGGAAAACATCTTGAAAGCAAACAAAGTTTAATTTCAAAAAGAAATAGGTCAGTTCCATATAGAAGGTATCACACATTCATTTCTTCAATGAATGTATATGTCAGGCACTGTGCTAAATGCTGGAGAATGGCAAGTAGGGCAGACACAGTCCTGCCTGCATAGGCCCTAGATTGTAGTTAACAATCACATAAATAGATATATCATTCATAGTGAGATAAGCACTCTGAAGGAAAGAAACAACACACTATAAAATTTTTATAACAGAGGAATTAATATGGTCTGGGGATAACACAGGAGGAATAGGGATGGGGGTATATATAACAGATGCTGGCAGAAGCAACAGCACATGCAAAGGCCCTGGGGTACAACTATGGGTTCTATATACAATGTCATGGGTACAACTCACAGGTCATGAGTATAACTATGGCAATGTTGGTAAACTGAAAAACAGGAAAGTTAATGTGGCTGGAGGCAGAGAGCCTTGAGCACTACACTATGAAGAAAAAGCTTTATTTTTAGGTGGGGGGCGGTGGCCCTGAGGGCTCAGGCTAAGAATACTAGGAATTAAAGGATAACTCCTTTATCTTCAAAGGAATGAGAAGCCTTTGGTGGGTTTTGCACATATCAGATTTGAGCTTTGGAACAACAACCAAAAAAAATACAAAGACTCAAATCTACAAAGTGAAATGGCCTGAAGAGAAGCAAGAAGGAACTAGTCAGAGACCAGGACAGAAGCAACTGCAATGGTCCAGATGAGAGATGCCTGAAGCTTGGACTAGGACTAAAACTGTCAAATAGCAGGGCAGCTTAGGAGGTAAGATCATCAGGATTAGTTCATGATGGTGAGGGTGAGGGAGAGAAGAGTTTCTGATTTGAAGAACTGCGTGAAGGGAGGTTCAGTTCAGGGATGCAGGCAACAGTGGAAGGAAACCTGGTGAGCAGGAAAGAGTAAGAGTTTAATTTTGAATGTGCTGAGTTTCCACAACATGAGACATCAAGAGGAGATGTCGGATACTTAGCTCAGAGATGCGGTTCAGGTCAGGGACAGAATTTTGGTAGTTATTAATTAGGATATAGATGCAATTAAAGACTTGGATAAAATTGCTTATGGGGAGAATAAAGAGGGAGGTAATAAAGAGGGAGGTAAGTGGAATATCTGAGTGAAAATGCACAAGCATTTATAGTGTAATCCAATCCTCTTAGTCCCGTTAATTTGGTTTAAAATTTGCTTTCTCTTGGGTAGTTTGTATTTGCAACCCCCTATCACCGACTAGGTGCAGTTTCACTTCTATTTATACTGACTGAGAAAGAAAAGCTGCTTTCTTCAAAGAGAAGGGCAATAGCAAATTTCCCGCACATTTGTAGCAAGAATATGAAATAAGAAACAACAGATAAGGGAACAAAGGGAGGCTATTAGCTGTAGTGTCTAAAGGTTATTAAAAAATGAGGGAGGAGGAAAAAGGAAAAAAAAAATCTTCCCTGATACAGTCTTTAAAATACTTTTGCGTAGAGAGCCCCAGATGCCATCAATCAGGAAAATGATCTCTGGCAGAGAAGAATATGGCTGGTGTAAATAATTAATGGATGGAAGCAGAAACAGAATATGGAAGCAGGATATACTCTTGGAGGGACTTTCTGCTGGAAAGTTCAAGTAACAGCTAAATGATTTTCTTTTCATTGATTGTCATCCCAGCAGTGTGTGTGTGTGTGTGTGTGTGTGTGTGTACTTTTATTTTCCTGGTTAAATTTTGGATATCATGTAAAATCCTTATTAAAAAAAAACAATACTTGCTTTTAAGGGCTAATGAAAGCCACTAGAGAAAAAAAAACGACATTATATACAAGAGTTATTATTTAATACATACTGGCCCTCAATAAATTCACTCAGAGAAAAACAACTCCTTCTCCTGGTAAACACTTAACAACAGTGAATCCTGGCAGTGATTCATACGTCTTCACAGTTCTCTCAGATATTAGAACAACTCAGATACATTTATTCCTAGAGATGATCAAAGTGACTCATGTCACATTATTAGAATCATTCTCTGAATCTACAAGAAGTACAGATATTAAAGTCCTCTCATAAGTAAAACAACAAAACATTTACTAACTGGCCTCCTTTTATTTTATCCCAACATTTATTCAAAAGTTAGTTAAAAAGGAAAGTTCACCCTGCCCAGTGTTTGATCTGATAATTTTAAGTTCACCCTGCCCAGTGTTTGATCTGATAATTAAAAGTTGTGATTAGTATTAGAAGGAATTTCTCCTTTCAAGTATCAGAATAATTTCATGTCATTTCTAATTAAAATAGGGGGGAACCCTGTTATTTATTGACTTTGTATTATCTATATATACAAGCTACATCTGTACATTTATGTATCAAAGTCAGGGCAATTTTGATCAAAATCAGATATATGGAAGACCAAACATGGAGACAAAAATGTTGTGACTGAGATAAAAGGCTTATAGTAAATTCTCTCAGTTATTCTGTTACCCAACTTTCTAACCAATGAATTACACTGTACTTTGTATCAGCTAATGAAAGATAATTCACCATAATAACTAATTTGTGTGTTAATTTTTATCATCTGATCTTATTTTGTGTGCTTCATCAGAAGCCATCAATATCTTCAGAAACAATGTTGTACATGAAACATCAAAAAAGCAATTACCAGCAAATTTGGCAATGTGTTCATTTGACTCAACTAGCATTATATCTGGCAATTCATATATAATAAAGATATTAACAATACAAAAAAATCTTTATTTATGATAATAAACAACTTAGCTGAGGGTTCTTCTGACTTTGTTATTTTACCCCTTAATCATGAGAAAGTGGGAGATGTGTTATTCTGCTCTACTAGTCAAAAAGTTCATTTAGTATAAATGGACTGTGTTTGTAACATTTTGAACAAAATTATCCCTAAATCTATAAGCATATTTATTTCACTTTTGGAGAGGAAAAAGCCCAACTTGGCTCATCATTAAGAAAGTCCTAAATTACGAGCATTCTCTAGATGGCTTTGGGTAATTAACTTCTTTAACTCTATGAGTCTTTAAAAATTAAGTTAATAATAATGATGATGATTAGGGATATAATAACAAATCTTAGTGTTCCTTTTTACAATGCTGAAATCATGGGGATAGGAAGAGAACTGTGGAAGAAGGTAGATGTTAGTCCGTATATAATCTTCAGATTGGCCCCTACTCCCAAATCCAAAGAAACTCCCTGGTAAGTGACTTTCAGGGTGTGGCAGACAGAACAATATCCCCACATCCCCAAAGAGGTTCACATCATAATCTTTGAAACCTGTAAACATTTTACCTTACATGACAACAGGGGCTTTACAGATGTGATTACATTAAGGATCTAAAGATGGGGAGATTATCTTGGATTATCCAGGTGGTCCCAATGTAATCTCAAGAGTACTTAGGGAGGCAGGCAGTGAGAGTCAGTTAAGGAGGGGAGAGGGCTAGGGCAAAGGAAAGATAGATTTGTTATAGCAGCAATAGGAAACTAATACTATAGAAAAAGAAACAAACCTGATTTATAGAGCTTGCTCATTTCCATGATGTAAATACTCCCACAACCAGTTTGAAGCCATGTCATTAAATGCCGCTCACAGTCAGTTGAGTCAGTAAGAGCTTCAACATACTACTGGGTATAACTGTACAATGGCACTAATAACATAGGCTACCTGTAAAAACCTGACCCAAAACTTTCACGTGACTCTTATAATGTTATAATCACTTCATAAAGTTGTTGAGCCTAATCACATAAGTACTTGGTCCAATGATAATTCAGTGAACAAATATTTTTTCAGATGAAAATCTGCATTGGCCTAAATGTTACAACTCCTGGCATCCTAGGTGTGAGGGTGGCAAAGCTAGCAGCTGAGGGGGAGGTATCAGTGAAGCCGCTCAAAAATAGGCCTCTTGTGGTCCAAGGACAAAAATTCTTGGGAGATGTTATAAAACAGTTTTTGAGGAAGGGTTACTCAGAGGGCTGCCTTTCAGGAGCCTCCGTGTCACTAAGCCAAAAACTGTCCAAAGAAAGTTTATAAAGAGAAGACTGGAAGAACTTTGGCCTCCTTGTTTGGAATGGAGGAAAGAAAAGGACTCAGAATGTGGTGTAAAGAATTGGATTATAACTTTTTTTTTTAAGTGTTGCTTCCAGGGACCCACCCAAGAGATTTTTATCCCATAGGATGAAGCCGCAGACTTGGTATTAAGAAATGCTCAGGGCAGTTCCTTTAATCTGTTGCTAGGAGCTATCAACTAGACCAGTGCTTCCCCACCAGCATGACCTGCTCCCCCCAGGGACATTTGGCAGTGTCTGGGAACATATTTGGTTGTCACAACTAGCAGGGGATATTACTGGCATCTCGTGGAAAGAGGCTGGGGATGCTACTAAACATCTGACAATGCAGCCGCCACGACAGAGAATGATCAGACCAAAATGTCAATCGTGTGAATCATGTCAATCTAGTTGAGAAACACTCAACTAGATCAGGCCATGAGAGATTCTACACTTCCCATATTATTTCTATTCCTGGCAACAAAACCTCTGACGATTAAGCATGCTGTTGCAATGCATTACTTATTAATGATGACATTTCTGTATAGATCAGAATATAAATCCTCACACTTTGTTTGTGCCGAGCAATAATTACTATTAACACGAATGACAACCTGAGTCGAAGGGAATTTTAAAAGGTTACCATAAATGTCATGAACGATATCATTCTGTCTACACCAATGATATAGGATTCTCTAAAGAATTATTTTTTCAAATCTCTACTTTAAGCGTAATAAAGTCATCCATACAAATTCAAATCCTTTTTATAATGGTTTCTCTTCCAAAGCAATGCCCCTTTTCATTTGTTTATTTTGTTATGTTTCCTGTACTCTTTTCTTCAGAAAAATATGCTTAGATTAAGTAAAGAATCTTCTAAGCAAAGCTCTTATACTACTTAATGTCTATTTTAAAAAATCATATTCTGATTTTTAAAGGCTCTTCTCATTTACCTTCTCTTTCTAATGTAAATGTAGATTCCTTCTAAAGTAATTGGGCCTGCTTAAATTGCCAAGCACAATTAACACGTTCTTAAATTGAAGAAGAAACGCCAGCAGAGAAAAATATCTTGTATTCAGTAGACTGGTTTCCTGAAATTAAAATTTGAAATGACTTTAATTATTCACAAAGAAGCCTTGCTTGACCAATATAGTTTTCTCTGGAAACTGATGAAAAGGGAGACCCAATGGAAAGAAAATTAGGAAGGCAAAACTAACTTGTCTTTTGAGAACGTCTAAAGACCTTGTTCAGACTGTAACATAGAACCCAATATATACCAGGCTTCTCACATAAGTATATAAAGTGGAATTGTCAAATTACTATATCTAGCCTTTTTAACTTTACGTTCAAGATCAAAGAAAATGAACCTTCTAGTGAGTCTTAGGGGAACGAGGACGTAGAATTGGCGCTTTATTGGTGCAGTCTAGAAATGTGTGGCTGTTTAAGACATTGTAGGGGAGCTAGCAAATGGGCTTTCCCCTGGGCTAATTCTTATGAATAAACTGGTATTTGTTTAGATTTCAAAAGGCAGTCATCTGGTTTATCCCCAGTCTTGATTTAGAAGTTCCTCTGAGGGTAGAGAGAATAGACAATGGAGGCTGACCCGCATACTGCTCTATGGTGAGTTATGCAACAACCACAGGCAAGGAAAGTAAACGAGTCCTCTGAGTTTTAAATGATGCAAGACGCAGATTAGACTGAGAAGCAGAAATTATTATTATTAGTAGCCAACATTTCCAGTTATTGTGATCAAGGCATTGTGGATTATATCAATAATATCTTCATAGCAACCTTATGAGGTAAATACTATTTATTACTCGATGCTATCTTATAGCTGAAGACACTGAAGTTTGAAAAGGTTAAATACATTACCCATAATTACACATATAATAAACAGAGGAACTGGGCTTTGGACCTGGACTTACAGATGCTAGAGCCCACTCCATCACTATGCTAGACCTCCAGATACAAAAGGTACACTGTAACATAATATTAAACAACTGCCTCATTTCATTCCAAGCAGCTGCTTCTCTTTAGTTAGGATAGCATTTAGCTATGCTCAGGAGCCATTAGTTCTCCTATGGGCTTAAAAGTGCCTCATAAAATAAATTGATCATATTTGGGCATATGCTCTCAATAGGCAATGGAAAAACCAGCTTCAATATTAACCCACCAGGCTCCATTTCTGGGCTTACTCAGTCCTTTTTATTGTCTTGTCATCAAGTTCCAAAATGGTTTACAATTTATATGCTTATTTAGTTTAATAGGCTATAATAACATTTGTTTTGGCTGCTTTTAGTAAATCTTGCATAGATGCCAACAGTAGCATCCCCCCCACCCCCCACCATCCCTTGTCCTAATGTGAGGGATCTAGAGTCACTTAATCCATAAGATACAAGGCAGGGAAATATATCTTTAAATGTTTAAACATGGAGTAAAATCACTGATTAAGCTATTCACAAACCAAATGGGCATTGAGTACAGACAATAAGAAGCCCTTGAAGAGGGAAGGCTTTTTACTTTGTTGATCTTGTTATTATTTACAACAATAAATATGTTTGATAAAGGGTGGAACAAATTCAACTGGGAGCTCCTGACAAAGGTGTCATGTTGACAATCCAAAAAGGCAGAATGTTTGGGAGCTAAAATTACAGAAAACGTGCCCTGAACCTGGAAATTAAGAAAGCACTCCATTCCAACAGTGGAGCGGTGACAAGATCTTTATTGAGGTGACTTTCTGTAGAGTCCAGACACAAGGGCTATTCTTAGAACAACCAAATAAGCATGGAGCTGCCTAAAAATAATGATGATTCAACACCTAGAGGCGTCAATGATGTAATGTTGTCAAAGGACACCCTCTCCTCACAGGCTGCAGTTTATAAAACAAGCAAGCTCACAGCTCACCTTCTGAGGAAAGCAAAAATTTCACAAACCGAAAGAGAAAATTAGGATATATGGGTCACAGAACGTTCCATCCATGTATCTCCTGTCACCATGCCTTGGTTTACTTGGGGAAGAAGAAGCCACTGCCAAAGTCAAAGGCAATTCTTTCCCTCTGCTGCCCTCACTGATCAGTTGTCCTTTCAAAACAGGCCCTGTGAGACAGGACAACAATGCTGATTACACAAGAAGTGGGCCTGAAAATGCCTGTCCTCAAGTCACCGCAGCCAGCACACTGCATGGCAAAGGGTGGGTCCACTTAGAGATTCTTGTACAGGTGCAAGGTACCACTCAAAACAAAGAATAAAAACATATCCCGGAGCCTTGTTTCTCCTCTCTCAGTTGTACCCAATCCCTCCGCTCCTATAATATGCTGCATACACCTCAGTCTCTTACTTTACGTAATGTGTACTATAATTATCAGACCCCAGGAAACATTGAGCTTCATGAAGTCTTGCATCGCATTCATCTTTGTACTCCCGGTGCCAAGAGTAATACTTGGGACACAGCAGATTTTCGACAATTGTTAAATAATTGATAGCTGGATTGATTGATTGATTGATTGATTAATTAATGCAGTACTTCTCCCCCTTCCTAGCATATTTATGAGTCAGTGCCCTTCCCTGAGTATGTAGAGCATATATCTTAGGATATCTTAGGATATATTTTAAGTATATTTTAAGATATAATATCTTCTAGGAGTATGTTCATTAAAAAGATAATTCTTGATCAGAAAATAGTCTTTAAGTTCCAAAGGACTCTAGACCACTGTAGGAGATATTTGAGAACAGGAAGTTCCTCACAACACAGAGTCAATCTATTTGTTCTTATGGCTTGCTCTGCTCAGCAAGGAACAAAGCTAGAGATAGGGGTTTGAGAGTCAGGGCTGGGTGTATTATAATAGGTATAATTAAAAAATTCTACATCTTATTTAATACACTAGGTCTTACACGTACAACTGAGTGTTTCTTTTTCAAAAAAAAGGTGACCTTGTTGCAGCAATGCCATGATCGTGCATTTCTGGAATTGCCAAAAGTCAGTTCCCAACTTCCAAAAGAAAATCATTTCTATTATTTTGTAGCTCTTTCTCATTATGGCATTAGTATGCGTTACTTTTAAATAAAAACTATTTTAGGAGGATTGGTTACCCACCTGAATCACCATAGATGTCTCTGAGTGACCTGTTTGTTTTCACAACTTCAAATCCACTCTAAATATCAAGGCTTTGCACCCATCAAAACATTGCAAAGCATGTGCTATCAGCGATGCCAAAAGAGGAGTCCCTTTGAAAGAGACCCTACTTTACTTAATTAGATATGTGAATTCAGAGATGTTTGTTTAGAAGAAAGACAATCCACTGGAGTTGAGAGCCCAGTTGTCAACAGAAAGCAGGTCAAAGGCAAGACTAGAAACTAAATGTTCTCCTTTTCTCCTCCTGTTTCTAAAGGAGGATGGAGACATTGCTGTGATGTCCCCATCTTCTCAACTCCCACATTTAGAGGAGAACTATCTGTAGGAAACAGATTTAATGAAAGCTAGTTAGCAGTGCCAAATTTCTGACATCAAAGACTCATTTCTCTGAAAATTTCAAAAGAAGTTATTTGAAGAGCTTACCCTGTTTCCTTGTCTATACTCCTTGCAAAGCCTTGAACTTCATCTACACAGTGGTAAGTTTTAAGTGGACTTCTGGTCCAAGTTTCGCTGCTGGACAGAACACAGTATTAAGGAGGAAAACAATCTATTCGAGAGAAAGAAGAAAAATCTCAAGTGTCATTCACTGAAACTATTCATGAAATAATTTGGCTCTAGGCCTTTAGGGTTCAAAATTAGACTGATTTATTATAAGGACAAACTTAAATACACATATCCTCACCAATTAGTTTTAGAATAACGATCAGATTTAATAAACTTAAGGCATGATTATGTGATCAGGTGCTTTTCTAAAAACATGCAGCCCACAGATGCTGTGGAAGATGTGAATTGTGATTGCCAAGTTATACTTTTCCCTTAAAGATGTTTCAAAATGATTTTTCCTAACAATTTGAGTTATAGCAAAAAAAAAAATCTATGTTTTTAAAAAATATATAACCTACTAATTTAAGTGATATTTTTCTATTCATAGTGGAATTTAAAACATCTGCAAGATATACCCTAGAGACTTCTGGCCAGACTCCTGATGTGTTGAAAGATGACTATTAAAGTCATAAAAATATGAAAAAGTTTGATTGGATAATTCCGATAATTTTCTTGTATTATACCTATATATAATTAATATAAAAGAAACACAATATCAAGACCAATAAGAATAAATAGACTGGTTATGACCGAGAATTAATTTTTAATTTGAGCTTTCTGAAAGCCAAAAAAAAAAAAAAAGACCCACATAAGTTACATAATTTTCCTAGTGTGAAAAATACTGGTTCACCAGAGTAAACAAAGTTTTCTTGGTCCTATGTTGTAAAAGAAATGTATTATATGAACCTTGGGGAACAGTGAATAACATGTATCCTACAACAAATGCAGAAACAGTTTTCATGTGGCAAAGCCTGCAATTAAACTTTCTTAAAGCCCAAGTTTATGATATAAAAACATAACTTCATTAGGATTCTACAACAAGCTGGCTAAATTAAGCCTCTCTTCCAACTTCCACGGCACGTGTGCCATCTAGGTCTACGTGTTTTTAGAAGAGCTCCTTCCTTCTTTGAGCTAGAGACAAGTCACAGGCTTGGGTGGTGAGGAGGGGAATGAAGAATGAGGAAGGGAACCAGTGTGTACCAAGGTATAGTATTGTGCCACCTTCTCTACCCGTTTCACCTCATTTAATCACATAACAAACCTATAAAGAAGGTATGGCTAACTCATTTTATGAAAGAAGGAACTGAGATTCAGAGACGTTAAGCTGACCAGGATCACATAGTTAGGTTGCAATTGAGGCAGGATTTAGACCCCATCACTTCTGAATCCAAAGCCCTTTCACTGGGCTCTTCTGTTGCCTGGTAAGTGCCCATGTGACGTCTAGAGCTGTGTAAGATATTACAGGATACAGAAGAATGCTCTACTGCCTTCAAATTATTTATATTCATCCAGCTGAAATGTAAGACTAGACTATCACGAGGCAGTATACTCTATGTATATATAATAAACTAAATAATTTGGAGTTAATAATAGCTACATTGGGAGGGGCGAGTGTAGGCTTTGAACAAAGTACAAGATGTGATATTTCACCATGTTTGATGGAAAATTTTCACTATGTTATGTATCTGATCACTGGAACTCTCCCTCTAAACACTGATAGAGATCAAATTGTATTTGTGTTTAAAATGATGGTTATGCTGTATCCTACAACATTCTCAGCAAAATATAACATTATCGAAATATTACCAGAAACTGACCAAACTTAAAAAGGTAAACTACACATGTTCTGTTTCTATATATCCATTCTGCTTAAAAAGTAGGAGTGTATGCATTAACACTGTCTGCATAAAATTATAAGTAAATAGCTAATCATGAAATATAGCAGCATGCTAATAACCCCACTCTCATAGAGTAAATATCACACAATGTTACTGAAATTGGCACTCAGCTCATCTATATCACACTGATCTCACCCACTGAGCTAAATGTCAGGCCTGCTGTGAAGGCTACCTGGTGGAGTTTGAAAGTTCACATCCAAACTCTCTGATTTTCTCTGATTATTTTTAAGTTGGTCAAGAATTTCAGGACTACCAAACTGAGATCAAAATAGAAGAAGCCAAGAAAGACAGGGTGAAGCCCATGCCATTTCAGCTGGTAAGAGCAAATCATCACCAGCAGCAGCAGCAGCAGCAGGCTTATTATTTTCTCGCTCCACCTCTGAAACCACTTCTGAAATAGGAAAGTTCTTAAGCAGTAGAACCTATATTAAGCAGTGGAACTCAATCACTTCTGAAATAGGAAAGTTCTTAAGCAGTAGAACTCAACTGTCATCCTTGATTTATGGATCCTTTGAAATTTGAAATAATTGAAAATTATCTCATTACGACCAGGGCTCCTGTGATGGCTGTGTCTTTGGTAGACTTCTTCAGGGCTCCTGGCCCAGGAATAGAACAGAGGATAAAATCCAGACTGCCCTCCATCTTTCGAGCCACCCACAACTGCTCAGGGCTTCATCCGCCCCTTCAGCCCAAAGGAAAGGGCATGGTTTTTTCAAATTCACCTAACTTTCTCCAAGTAGTATACCTTAAGACTGCTTCTGAAGTATGGCGGCATATTCTAAAAATTCACGGAGTCACTCTATAGGCTAGTAGTAACTCTGATGCAAACCATATAAAGTAGCTTCCGAGTACTTTCATTTTTCCAAAAAGCAAAAAGAGGTCCACGTCCCTCTTTAATATCATCTCAGACTAACTGAAACACAGCAGTGGTTTTTTCCCTGAGTGCCATCAAGAATACATGCTCACCCACTCTTTGGCACAGAAACCAGCTCTACATGCTTTGGGCTTAATTCTTTCCACTGCCTCAATTATTTTCAGGTGGTTAAGTGCGGCATTTAGAGAGGCTTGTCAGGCTCTTGAGCCTCAGGAGTCACTTAGTTCTAGAGAGAAGCAAGACACCAAATATGCCTCTGGAACATTTTAGTCACTTCAAGAAAGGTTAAGGTTCCAGGAATGTCCTACAGCAGCTTTCAAATCTGCCCCATGCTGGGCCTCTCATCTGGCAGGTGTCCCCAAGTGATTAGCTGGTGACTAATTATGGTTCCCAGTCATTGTCCAGAGAAAAGAGAAAACAGGACTTACTTGCTGAGTACAATGATATACCCTGTTTTTTAAATAAGATAGACGTTCTGTAAAACAACAAACATCTGTAAATGTCATTTCTAACTATGAAAATAGAATAACACAAAAGAAACAGTGAAACTTCTAAGTATTCCTTGAATATCTTGTGTGTAAATTTGACTGTTATCTGCTTTAATATTTAAAACGAATGCTTGGTTATCATTTCCCCACCCTCAGGTCACAAAAGTTCACTTCACTTATATTATTTTCAACCTATATTCAGCGACACTTAAACTGCAGTAAGTTATTATCTGCTTGCTCATCCTTTGCTGCATATCCTTAGCATGAATTTTTCAACCAGCCTTAAATCATCTCCATCACATTTCCTAAAGTTTTCCAAAGCACAGGGTTTCAGCTTTCCTTGCTGCCCTTTTTCTTTTCTTGCCTCTCCCTTTTCTTCTTTAACAGTAATTATGGAAACAAATGTGCTTAAGATACTTCTAATTTTTTCCTCACTTGGCTTACTGAACAGGTCAGTCACCTCTGAAAAATTTAAACACCGCGTGAATATAAATGGACATATAATAAGTTTACTCATATGAGTATTCTATCTTAACTACAAGAGTGGCTTGGGCTCAGTGCATTTATGTTTAGCTTGAGTCTTGCTATAGATCGCCTGAGTTCTCTTTGCCTTACGTTCTTTTACTTGAAAGTTCATGCTGATGGATAGCCAATTTTATTTCTAGATCTGTCTTCCACAGAATTGAGAGATGGCGAGGTACGAGAAATAATGAACTAGACTTAAAAGTCAAGAGGCCTCACTCTACTCGTTGCTACATCTCTAATCAGCTGATCCTGGCAAATTCATCCTTCTGTGTCTTAATTTAATCACTATTAAAGCGGAAGTTCAATTCAGTCTTGATTAAGTACCTACTGTGTGTCAGTCCCCATGTAAGGTGCTGGAAACAAAAAAAGAGTAATACAAATTTTGTATGTCATTCCTTCAAAGATGTCAGAGTCTGGAGAGAAAAAAATGCAAATGAAGAGAAATAAAATGTTTTACAATAATGCTCCCTGGAGTGAAGAAAAACACGTGCCTGAAACAGTCAACTATCTCCCTGATTGCGTGGGTGTGTCTCTGGACCCAGACCATATCATTAGTCGGGAAGGAGGAGAGGGGGTGAGTAGCACAAGCAGTGACAGCAGGTCAAGGCCAGAAGCTTTAAACTGTAGACACTCAAAGAAGGGGACTCAGAAACTGCCAGAGTTTGGCTTGGGAAGGCGCACAGGTAGTATCCATACAAAGTGCTCAACCTGGCTCCAAAGTGTCCGTTATTTCCAATAAATACAAGCATCTCATTACAGGAAAAATATATTTAATCACTCTATGCCATTGTCATTGCAGATTTCGGTGATGCATTCATTCTTCTTTTTGAACATGGGAGGCAGGTGGGTGCATTTTTATATATTTTACAGGTCCACGACCTGCTGTTTAAAACTCATGGAGCCTGATATGTTTGGGATTCAGAATTTGGGGATCTAGAAATGCAATGTGGTACATTTGTCTCATATCATGTAATGCTCCAGTAAGGCCTGGGGCAGCCCATGGCAGTTAAAGACAGAACTATTTCTGCAGAGAGGAAGGTGTATATTCATACTATAGAGAGTTTCTCATTGGTGAAGGTTAGATTTTGAATGAATAGGTCAAATAAGGTTTTGTCTCAAAACAAATTATGAAGAAAGTCTCAGTTATCAGAGCTTTTCAGTTTTCAGTACTGCTGATAAGAGATTGTAGATCTGCAGTGGTAAAGCACAAAATGCAAGTTCATATTTCCCTGCACACTAAAGTGGAGGCAAATCCTCTGTGAGGAATAATGTAAACATCATAAGTCATCAGATATAACTTTGAAAATCCTTGAGGGTGCCCTCATGATGTTGCCAGGGTGAGACTAGATCAGTGCTTCCTCGGCTGAGCTCTAGAAGAAGGAACTGGTTATATTTCATGGCCACATTGAATGAAAAAAATACATCATTGAACATGAGAATCACTCCAGCCACTCTCAAAGTATTGGGATGATCCATTTATGAGAAGCACAAAGCCTAAGAGAGTGGCAGAGTTAGGTCTCTTATCTTATGCTCATTCTGGTGGAATATGTTCTTTAATGGTTGGCAGAAACGTCCCCTTACTGAAAACAAAAAAGCAAAACAAAACCTAACAAAAAAAACAAGAAAATCTTGTTCATATTTGTGTGTATATGTATACTTGCATGTTTATGTATATGTCTGTGTATTAAGGCAGTGAGTAATAGCTGAAAAGATATATTAGATGCCCTTTTGATTTAGCATCACTGCGAGCATTTATTATGTTCATTTGTTTGCTTATTTTGAATTGTTTTCTCTTGTAGACTTTAAATTCAGTGAGTTTATGCTATCTGGTTCACACTGTATACCCAGAGCAAGGTACCATACCTGTTTTCAATAAATATTTATATATCAAGAAAAAGTATTGTGTAATGTTTACAAGCCCAGACTCTGTAGCTTGGCAGACAAGGTTTGAATTCCTGCTCTGCTACTATTAGCTGTGAGACCATGGACAACCTTCTTGTGCTTCAGTGTCCTTATATGAAAAATAGGGATAATCGTACTTTTCGTATCAACATAAATGGACTAATCGATACTCTAACAACAAACTCCCAAACCCCAGTGGCTTAAATCAATAAAGATTTTTTGGTTTTTTTTTTCTTGTCACATTGCATGTTCACCATAGGTTGGTCAGGATTCTCTGTGTAATCCTTGTCTTCATGACCCAACTGTCTGAGCAGGCACTACCTGGCACAAAGCCAGTTGCCCTGGCAGTGTGGAAAGAACATTCTTCAGGGGCAAACATTGATAATTAAATGCTTGGCCTGAGAGTGACACAGGTCACTTCTGCTTACACGTTGTGCAGAATTAGCCAGAGAGGTCCAGGGAACACAGCCTTGCCATTGTGCGCAGGAGGTAGAGAGGCAGAAAGATACGACCTCATAGGGTTAGCATGGTGATTAAAAGACTTAATGTCCATAAAACATTTGGAAGAGCACCCCACACCTTGCTACATGCTACATAAGTGTTTGCTGCTGTAATTATTATCATTATTAATAAATTCATATTTTTGGAGGCCATTATAAAGTTACCTTTCAGGCTTCTTTTTTTTAATTGTATTTGGCTAATGTTTCACGGTGGTTGTTTCACTGTTTTTCGTTAGCTATCAATGAGTGCCAAAGTCCCATCGAGCAGACCCTTACATATCTTCAGCACAGACAGAGGTCAGCCCACAGGATGTCCCTCCAGCCTCACCTGTCTCAAGATGACCTTTGTGGCCCAGCTGGATATAGAAAGATAAACCCAGGGGAGCATGCCAAGAGGAAATGAACCCTAGTAACTTTTAGGTGTTGCGTGCTGTGAACATCCTAGCTCTTAAATATGTTTCACACAAAAATATCTATGCTTCAAGCTGGAGCATGCAAACAGCAATCTGCATTTATTGGTTTCAAATGCCAATTTCCTCCAGCTCTTGGTTCTCTTTGCATTATATAAACAAATCTCAACCATCTGGACCCCCAACAAGCCACACTAAAAGTATGTGCTCACGGCTTGCAAAAGCATCAAATCAAAATATGATCTCACAGAATTCTGCCTAATGGAAAAGAAGTGAACACCATGGCCCTCCCAAAGCAGAGATGAGCCTATCAGAGTATTTCACTTTGATAAACACGAACATATATAACCAGAAGATCATAACCTGTGGTGTTACCTTTATTAAGAGTAGTCTAATTCAGTACCTTCCAAACTAACTCAAAAAAGGAAGAGCTTAGAAACAGTGTCTCAGACAAGTGGGAAAATAGAGAAGAGATTGCTACAGTACTCATTCATGATAGAATGCAAAACCTTTAATTCCTATCCTGCTAAGGAAGTTAAAATGTATGCATTATAATATTGCAAGAAACAAGCTAAACTCTAGCCCATCAATATTAAGAAACAATGAATCGAAAGTAGAAAGTAGATTGTGCCAAAAAAGAAAGGACTCTGCCAGAACAAGTTAAATACGTTACCACTTAACCCACCTGGACCTCTGAAATGAATACTAAGCATCATTTCTGATGTCTTATCTCCCTGATATAATTCCAGGCTGCTGAAGGCATCTTCTCAAAGCCAAATATTTTAGACAATCACCATGGCCAGCCCTGACCGCAGGCAAGTACAACTGCTAAAAAGGATTCTTGCTTTTTTTCCCCCTCTGCCTAAAAATATCTCCCCACCAATTTAGCGCAGTCCCCAAAATGTCCACCCTATGAGAAAGATTACTATCATCAGCCTTCATGGCTCAGATTCATGAACTTTGAATGTTATAGTAAGAATATCCTGAGAGAATGGTGTATAAGACCATGAGTTTTATTAACACAGTAAAAAAATGGAAGCAAAGAGAATAGAAAGGCCTATAACTTGAAGAGAAACACGTGGCAGTGAAAAGGAGGAACCATTGAGACTCCCTAAACAATTTTTTTTTTTCTATAGTTTCAGTGATCATGCTTCCTGGCTACTGTCAACTCATCTGATGATCATGCTTTGTCACCCTCGAACCATGCATATACAATTAAATCTAAACAGAACCTACATCAAATTATTTGATATCCTAGAGACTCTCCACACATGGAGGCTACAAAATCACACCAAGGTAGAAGACTTTCTGTCTGATTTAGTAAATTTAATTATGTAGACATTGTCTAATTATAAAATTGACCTTCTTGGCCCAAAACGTGATCTAAATAACTTGAACCTGGTTCCATTCAACTACATCCATCTTCTTGATTTCCTCTCAAAATTTTATCAAGATCAGTTAAAAACCAAATGCCACTTGACAAGATGTAATGCATCCAAATTAAATGAGAATATTATGTAATCCATTATTTAATCACAGATCAAAATATCAAAACAGATGTGGGCAAATTCCCACGAACCCTCCCAAGCCTCTGTCTTTTTTCATAAGCAATTCTGGTTCAGTTGATCAGCCATACTTGAGCAGCTTTCCTGAATGAGATTAGCTCTTTCCTAGGTCTTTTTGTTTTAATCTACTGGGAAATATTTAATCAGGAAAGAATCAAAATCCCCATTAAACCTCTAGAGAAAATCCTTCTGATTGTTGATATTTAGATAAGTAGATGATAAAATGAGAAAACATGGAAACTTATTTCATAGTTAATGTCAGGTAGATTTCAGGAGAAATTACTTGCTCTGTTTACATTATAATCTCTGTTATAACCTGATTATAATCCAAGTGCAAAAGTCTCAGTTCCTGTTAGACAGGCTATGTGCTATTTGCTTACTTCAAAATAGCCAGTGACCATAGCACTGGAGGTTCTAATCACATATAAGTCCTTGGATTTCAAGCTATTTTTAGCCTATTTTTTTAATTGTTCAACTCCAAAACAATATTATTATAAAACTCTTTCTTTAAATGGCTTAAAATCATTCCTAATCCTCTGGGCTATCAGAATTGCTTACAAAACCAATAAAATCCAGAAAAAAATATTTCCAGTAATCATTTTCAAACAATGAAGTTTGGACTTTATCAATTGGCAAAAATAGCCCAAGCTTGTGAAACAGCAATCAGAAATCCTACTCTAACATCTCACACAGAGCCACATATTTTAGTTTTTAGAAAAATGTTGGCCATGTTTTACAACATAGTATTATAATGAATATTCACAATTAGAAATCCATGTCCACAAGAGAAGGTTTGATCCATTTAGATATCCCACTTAAAAGGTCAGAGGAATCTAAAATGAAAGATCTCCAAATAGAATATTTACTCTGTTTCCAAGAATATTTACACTAAATCAAGTTTGTCTGTTAAAATGGGAAGTTTCATTTGGAAAATGCTTATAGACAACCTCATTGTCCAATCATTTCAAATCAAGGAATTAACCACTTTCAAATTCTTACAACACACACATAACAATTCCACCCACTGTAGCACCAATGGGCAAAGCAAGACTCAGAGGGCCAACCAACATACCTTTAAACTGCTGCAGTACTTGGATTACAGCTATTTTTAGAGTACTCATCAAACTGCAGGAGGGGTAGGGATGAAAGAGAGCGTGTGCTGTTTTGAGAAAGGCAAATTATGTTTTTGGCAAAACAGGGGAAAATAATTTCTCTCTCTCTCTCTCTCTCTCTCTCTCTCTCTCTGACATCTGCTTCATAGCTCAAAGGATATCTCCTTGCAATCACTATTCCTCACACCACTTGTTTTGTTAGATAGACCTACGAGTCACAGATGACGAGATCTCATCTCATCTCAACACAGTCTCATCAACAACCTCCAAACTTGGCTGATAATAGAAAAGGTTTTTCTCCTCCTTCTCTCATGCCAAGAATAAAGCTAGATAAACATTTTCAAAATATTCAAAACATCAACCACAAATGAGCCATGGAAATATTTTGGGATAATGCCACAGTCTCCCATGTTTCAGGAGCAGGAAAGTCTTATTACCTTGCTCTCTTCTCCTTCAAACACTGATTGGTGAACGTTGCATGCAAACAACGAGTTGGGGAGGTCGTTGAAGTCAGTGATTGCTTGAAAAGCTTCCTCCGCAAAACACCGAGTTACAGCCCAGTCTCTGTCTATGCAGCAGAGCAAGAAAAGTCCTCCATCTTCTGGGATGTACCCTTGCTGCCCAGGGCTCCTCATTCCAATGAAATAAGATTCTCCCCTCATTCCTGAGGATGCAAAGATGGACATGTGTTAGAATAGCACTCGATCCCTTAAAACTTGGTGTTTAGCTCACAGTTCTACGGTGTCTGGAGCATAGCAGAGGAGTACGATTAGCAGAAGAAGCAGGGGCTATTAGATGGGGGAAGACTTGGCAAGTTCACATTATCCCCTTGATCTCTGAGACACAATTTCCCATGCAGTCCTGCTTCTGGGCAAGAATCTAGTCAGTGTTATTGTCAAAAACCTCCCACTTAACCAGGATAAGAGTTGGAGGCCGAGGGCTCTAGCCTAACTTCCCAGAATTGACTAGAATTGAGACCCAGGAAAGTTATATAAGTTATCTGAGCCTTTGCTTCCTTACGACAATCAAATGGACTCAAACAAAAATGCATGTGGGAAAGTGCTAAGTTACATGATGAATTACATAACACCACCACCACCACCACTGCTGCCACCACCACCATTACCAATGCCTATTCTTTATTGAGTTCCAGGAACTGCTCTAAATGAGTTACATCCATTAACTAAACTACTTAATTTCCACAATAGTCGATGAGATGGGTACCAATACTATTTCCATTTTACACAAAGAAAAACTTAGGAACAAAGCAAGTAAGTAACTTTTAGAAGGTCAATGATAAAGTGGCAGGACTAGGATTCAAACTCAGGGAGTTTGGCACCAGAGCTCATGCTCCTATACCACAGAAATGAAGCAGATCAAAATTAATACAAGTCTATACTAAGGAAGTACAATCTCCTTCATTTCCACCTGAATCCTGATTATGGTAACTCTAATAGATCACAGTTTATCCACAATGAGGACACACACACACACACACACACACACATCTTTTGCATGGGATGATTAGTCTTAATAATTTGTGAATCTTGGATCTTGAAAATCAGTACTATTTGGCTGATTCATAATATATAGATTCCCCTCCTTCATCGTCCCCATTAGGAAACTTTCCAGTATTAATCTCATCTAGCTGTGTTGCATCATTCTATTATTTCCTCACCTCTTAGATTCAAAATTCTACCCAACTGCAACCAGTTGGAGAGGTTTTCCATTTTTTGATACTGGTACATAATTTAGTACATTTTGTCTGTCTCCCCCGCATACTTCTTTTATATCTATTTTCATGCCTTTCATTATATTATGTTCAAACCTCAATTATTAGAGGCCCAGAAGGTCAAATACCTTGCCCAAGGGTATACAGGTTAAGATTGACTGACAGTTATGACATGGCTACTGGACATCTGTAAGCTCCATTTTCCCCAATCCCAGCACTGCAAAACCTCAGAGCAAAGAACAGAAAGGTGGGTACCACGGAATGTCACTTAGCCCTCATGAAGTTTAAACACAAAGTCTGGATCCCCAGACAAATATAAGTTTCTGCTTACATCTCTCTTGAATTCAGAATGTCTCATGATGATAAGGTTATGTGTTTTATTTTTATTTTTCCTGGAAACAAAACCCAAATAGTATCCTGAGAAGTAGTATATGATGGTAATATAAATAACGCATTACATATAAAATCTTAGGCATGGCTGGGACAAAAGCCAAAAATTAAAGAATTTGAGATTATAACTCTAAAATCAGATTGTGGTAATCGTGGTAAACAAAAATCTTATTCTATGTAAAATATAAGAGAACCATTCCTATATCTAAAGTTCTTAAAACTCTAATTAATGCAACATTTTCTGTATTGGAATCAACAAAATATTTATTTTAAATAAAAATATGGTATATATTTTAAGCTTTGTTTTATTCTATAATTAATCCAAAATATATGAATATTTTTAATTGAAGGAAAAACTTCAATGAAATACTAATACGAATTTATTTTCTTTTATTTCAATTATACAGTTGCTTTAGATATTTTAGTGTAACATGCATAATAGCCATCATTTATTATTAGAGTACCAATTATTTTAATAGTAGAAATAATTGCTAAGAGCATTAAAATGGTATTATTTGGATTAATGGATTATAGGAAAACCTTTTGATAATGAAGTCATAATCATCCAGTAGCATGAAATATAGATATGAAGTGTCAATTCTGATCTTATTCTTAATCCTGTCCTTCTTATTTAAAAATGTTTAAATTAATCAAAAAAGATCCCAAAATGTTCTTAAATGGATCTGAGAATGTTTCAATTATTCTTTTTCCAAAAAGAATTAAAATCTATTGCTGAACTAATTAATTAAATAAACCAAATAATAAGCCTCACTCGGGACTCATTTTAATCTACTCAAATGGCCTTAACTTCTGTTCTAAACTGTAACAATAGGATTAGCTTCATGAGACTTTATTTTAAGCTCATTACTTTCAGTAGAGATTTAAAAGGTGAATGCATTTTTGGCAAACAACCTATTCTACTTTCTTTGCAGAAATATTTTAGAATTCAGAGCTTTGAACAAAGGATACCTGATTTCTCTTTCCAGTTTCATTACTGACTCACCTCATAATTTGGAAAAGTCAAATGATCATTATATGACTCAGTTTATCATTATAAAACTGGAACAAAAACATCTATTCTGCCTCCCACGGTAGAGTAGGAAGAGGCTGAGGAATGAACTAGGAATGAAAGAAGTGATCAAAATCAGTATTAACCACTACATAAAAGGACATGTAATAAGAAATACTATAAAAAGACATCATTACGATAATCTTGGAGCAAAACTATTATGCTTTCGTATTACCACTAACTTTTAGTAAACCCCAATATATAGAGAAAGAAAGGGAAACTCTGAAGATTAAAAGAACTCTCTAATAAAGAAATGTGAAGGTCCTGCAGCCGAAAATAGTTTATCTTTTTAACTTCAAAACTCTTAACAACTGTAAACATCTTTGAGGCAACAATTGCATAAGAAAATTTGCATGTGTTGTCCTTATTTCTAAATCTGAGGTTGGTTATCCAAGAGAGAACAGCTGTCTTCAGCTCGAGGCAACTCTCCGGGGAAAGCTTCCCAACCTCTCCCAGGGCCTATCCTTCTTTTGCACCTGAGTGTCCTGCCCCGCCTTCACTCATGGATCATCCTGCACTGTAATGACTGCTTTATTGGTCTGTATTTCCAGTCAGATTGGTATTTTTTGAGGGCAGAAACAGCTGTCTTCATCAGTGTGATACATTATATTTCATCTTCAGCCTGGTACAGATAGGAAGCCTTCATAATGATGTTTGAATTAATGAATTATGAAAAAAGGAGTCACTTTCAGGAAATAACAGACCAGCAAGAGAGTTATAATGGACAATTTAAAATATAAACACTAATAACATACCATTTATTTCAAATTTATATACTAATAATGAAAACTACCCATTCGTTTCAATTTAAGGTTTGATTTATATAATTTTATAAATCAAAGATTGCAATCATTACTCAAAGGATTCCTCTAGCTAAAATTAAAAAAAGAAAATCTGCAGACTATAATTGAAATAATTATGTTTTTTGATTATATGAGTTCACTGAAGAAAAAGATGGAAAAAAAAGAGAAAGTTATAAAAAAAAAAGGAAAATAAAAGTAAACCATAATCATCCTATACAGAGAAAATTGCTAATATTTGGGTACATTTATTACTTGTGCTTTTTTCATATGTAATTTTTTAAATGAGATTGAGATCCTGCTGTTTAGTATTCTACTTCTTTCTGAAAACACTAATATAATCAAGAATGAACTATTTTTATTTTTAAATGAGATTGAGATCCTGCTGTTTAGTATTCCACTTCTTTCTGAAAACACTAATATAATCAAGAGCAGTTCCCTGCATCATTATATATCCTTTGAAAACATTTATTTTAATAGCCATTGATTTTATGTGATAGTGAAGCTAGTATGAGCATCTAGCTGCAAGTTCTCTGCATCATTATATATCCTTGAAAACATTTATTTTAATAGCCACATAGTAACCCAGTGTATGGATCTGTCATATTTATTTAACCACTCTTCTGTCGTTTGACATGTGGAAAGCATAAATTTCCACCATCACATGCATTGAGAAAAGGAAAACCACTATCCACTCTTAAAATATAAAGCCTCCCCCGGGAGAACCTCAAAACTTCTTTAGATACAGAGAGGAGACATCTTTATGAAATATTGGAAAGATCTCTGGTGGCATACTTGGGTTCTAGTCCTTCTGTAAAAGACAAGCCTTCGGAGCTATGGTTTTCTTGTCAGCAAAATGGAGAAACACTATGGCCTTGTCTAGTGTGACCATCAAATGAAATGAAGCAAGCGAATGTCTTTTAAAGCCTCCAAAATGATATCTGAATTAAAATTATTCATTACCATGTATTGGCTCATCAAGAACGAGTCGATAGAAATCTGGTACTACACAGGTGGTTGCCATCTACTACTGTCAACGGTGTAAACAAGTTTCAAACAAGTTTCAAACAGTGAAGACTGTCCATAAGGGTCAAGCCCATATAATTAAAATGAGAAAAAAGTAGAGATCAATATTTGGTCAGAGCTAGGTTGAAAGAACCCATTAGAAGGGAAAGATATTCCTAAGGAAAAAGAGAATAATTAACATAAAAAACAAATACTCCTGTCTCTGCCGTAAACATCACCAACAACAGAATAGTTTATTTAAATATTACAAAGTTAGTAGCAATAAGAATATAAATGATTGAACTTGTCTGTCTTTAACAGAGGAGGAAGCCTGGAGAGAGGAAGATTTTCAACTTTGTTACTTTGCTATAATGGGAAAATGATTTCATCCAAGATTCTCAGATAACCTGACAGCACTTATCAGAAGTTAAAAAAAAAAAACAAAAACCTTAAAATGGTGACAGTATGGTTCTTACTGTGAAGACTAGCCATCTGAAACTTAAAGATGCGTGTTTAGCATCAAAGAAGAAGCAACTGAATGTTCATTGCATAAATAAGTGAATAAATTCTCTTTTGAAATAAATTTGGATTATCTAGACATTACTGGATTTCCGCACAGGAATTAATCTTTCCAAAACTCACTACTTTCATTCCTAACATTTATGTGGTACAATTAAATCCAGAGGCATCTGATTCTCTTGGATATCATTATTGTCCCAGCATTAACAATATGCATGAGATTCAGATTTCTGAATTGAAAAATCCTAAAACATTACCCTTTCGAGGAATAAGATACAGCTCATGAGAATGAGGAACTATGCATTTGCTAATAGGCGTTCTGGTCTAGAAAGTCTAAAACTGTGTATAAAAGAAGGGAGGAATCACAAATAAGCCCATGAGGATGGCAGAGAGCCACGGCAAGACAAAATTGTAAACATCCATGGAGATGCTCATACTAGCTTCACTATCACATAAAATCACTCTGTTAATAACGTGATATGTGACCTGTAAAAATGGTTAATGCCACCTCGAAAGGGTGATAATCTCATCTTGAGTCCCCTCAACATGGAGAGAATATCAAGGCCAATTCTGAGTACCACCTACTACAGAAAAATTGCAATTTTTTTCTAAGAAGACTAGCCAGTCTTACTGAGGGGTCAAAACTCATGTCACCTAAGAAATAGGGGCATGGGAAGACATAGCATAGAGAAGAGAAGGAAAGAAGTCTTTAGTGAAATCGCAATTGCTCTCAAATTTTGAAAGAGGAAATAGAATTTTTGTGTATGGTGCTAAGAAACTAGAAATTTAACCAGGGAGGAGGAATTCAATTTAATAAAAGGAGCCATGGATCTTTTAACAATTCAGGTTAAAACAAATGTTCTGCCTCACATCTAAGTGAGCAACTTATATCAGTGACAGCCAAGCAGTAAGCTCCATAGAGCAATTCAGTCTGGAGGGATGTCACAGAGGAAATCTAAGAACCAGGAAGATGGTGGCTGGCATTTCCTTTAAGGTCCCTTCTCGCTTTGAGATTTTTATCTTTCCAATATTAGAAGAAAATACACAAGAAAAGAGACACCTGTCTAACTCTGGGCTTAAAGATGCTCTAGAAATGGAACTTATAACCTTTAACGAAAACTTCCTCCAGTGTTGAAATCTTTAATTTAATGCTCATAACATATCTGCCTATGTTTTTCATCTTCCAGGTTATTCAAACTAGAAAGTGAGGCTTTTTAAAAAATATGAAATAATAATCCACAAAGGGAAAAAAATGAGCAGGACATACAAAAAGCAACTTAAGTTTGAATTTATTTTTCCTTAGACAAAAAAGTGCTAAAGATCCAAGACATCTGCTTTTTTTTTTTTTCAATCTGCTTTTTAAATTAAGAACAGGGATCTAAAACTTTTTGCAACAAGGGCAACAAAATAGGAACAAATGTGCCTCAATCCATGTTATGACCAGCTGAGGAGAATAAATAAGAAAATAGGATAAATAGAAATGATTAACGAATAATTCATTCTGGCTTTAAGTTCATTTTGATTGGAAAACAGATAAATAGATTATAGGATATTAGTGTGGAGGAACTTAAAGAAGACAATGTCAGCTTGAATATTATTGGTAAAAACTAAGAATGCAATGTTGTATTAATAAGTAGTAGAGAAGAAATGCCTGTAGCTATTTTTAAGTTGAATATAAGCTTAAATGAATCCAGTTGAAAGTTTTAAACAATAGAAACCTCAACTTAAAGTTTTGCACTATTTAAAATTCCTTGAGCTCTAAAATTAAATGATTCTTTAATGATACCTGAGACAAAACGAGATTAGAAAAACGTTTTATATAAATAACAATAACAATGTTACAACTAAATTACATTATCAGCTTTCATTTTTTGTTCTGGCATTATAGGTGAGGTCCTTTTGTCACCTTTTGGTATTTTAATATTTAGACCCTCTTAGGGATAAGAGAGGCCTTCTGCTCATTTTTGTTCTTCTTACAAGGAGATTAAAGTATAATATTAGTAGCAAAAAGCCATCCCAACCATCCTGAGATACAAAGGAGAGAGATAGATATTCTTAGGCTGTGCTCCATGAAACCCATTAGAGCTTTTCCTGAAATATAATGGAACCTATTTAATTCAGCTGCAGAATTCTCACACCTGCTGAGCTGTGTGAACCTCATGCTATTCTTGATACCATTTGGGATCAGTCTTGAAAGAATAAAGAGCATGCAGTTTTCAACTCATGGGCTTCAAAGGAGATTATCCACATTCTTCATTCATGGCTCCCTTCAGGACACCTTCTGAAGCCTCAGTCCACCTTAAGCTCCCACAAGACAATATAACTCAATTAATTCAATTCCCCAAGGAAGCAGGGTCCTATGAATTTTTACAAAGTTAGGGAGGAAAAAAAGCAAGTTTCCATCATCTCCTTTTGTACTGGATTCTACAGCGGTGATGGGCCAACAAATTTGCCAATGGTAATGTCTCTAGCTGTGTAGGGTTTTAATGCCCATGATCTCCTAGGAGGATCTGCAAATCCTGTTTATCATTCCAATGGACAAAATAAAAAGGGAAAGAAGACCCTTAAATTTATCTGGGATCAGACAGGACAAGCAGGACATTTGTATTCCATTCCCACAAACCTAGCTGACCATCACGATAATGTGTTTCCAACAGGCTGGCTGCAAGAGAAGAGGGTCAGAGAGAGGAAACATTATTTTTACAAAGGGTATGAGGGTAAAGAGGTTGTTCTTAAAGACAGAAAAATACAAAGCATGACCAACAATGAAGCATAAATTCATTATATGAAATAAGCAATATTGGAGCACCCACCCAAAAGAGAAGAGCATTGGTCATTGTGTTAGTCAAGGTTCAGCCGGAAACAGATGGCATGCTCAAATCCAATAATTTGAAAAGGTTTAATAAAGGGATTGTTTACAAAGGTGTGAGCAGGGTGTAGGGAGACCACAAAGGATAGTGCAAAATCCTGGGCTAGCGCTATCCAGAGACCTAAAGAGGTGAGAGGAGGGGATGTGTTTCCAGAATGGAGTTTGCCACCCTAAACTATGCTTCTGAAGATATAGGTTACTATAAGATGGTTATTTCAAAACACAAAAGACTATGAAAAAACTTCGACCCTCTCCCTAACTGCCTAAGAGAATATACGTAGGGGACATGCTCCAGTAATGGACCTATCATCATAAATAACCACAGTTTAATATGAACTAGTGTGATAGACAGGGAGGAACCTATCAAGGCCCATTTGATCAAAGTCCTCTCTGTGTCTCAGCACATATTTGTTTACAAAACACTTGCTTTTCTATCTCCATGAAAATTACCATCCTGCCCTTTGAAATCCACACCCACCTCCCGCCACCCCCAACCTTTCTCCTTAGCTCAGGATGGCACATAAGCCCCAACTGCCCGATTCGTCCTCTGGTTCCATATTTTTTTGTCCTCTGGTTCCATATTCTTTTGAATTCTCCATATATGTATATACTTAATAAATTTGGTTAGTTTCTTCTATTAATCGGTCTCATGTCAATTTGATCACTAGAACCAGCCAGAAGAACTTAGAACTTAGAAGAGTAAAAGGAAAATTACTTTTCTTCCCTGTGAAGAGAGGCCCCCTAACTAACATTTATTTGAGGGATATACCCAATCCACAGTGGCACCACAAATATGGTGCCAGAGGAATAAATATCCTCACCTTGCTCTCCTTCTCTAATCTGTTGGCACTTCCTATTGGCTACACCCAACTGGAAACCAGAAGGCAAAGGAATTGCAATGGGGAGTGCATGGGTCAGTTTTAGGGACACATTACAGAATGGAAAAGGCTAGAGAGACGCTCTCTGGGATCAGCTAAAGAAACTTCACTTCCAACAGGGTAATAGTCTAGAAATGTCATAGGTTAATTTCAGTAGAACTTGATTTAAAAATTTAAACCTGAGTTATTTGTAAATTGACAACTCAAACCAGAGCCAGTATAATGTAGTCACAGATTCACCATTCCTGACTGTATTTTTAAGAACAAAAAAAATAGAAGCAGAATGAGTGGCTCTGTGTGGTACCCTATGCCTGGATCATTGTGGAACAAGTATTCTGGAGCCCAGTATGGAGGCAGAAGACCATCCTTTCATTTATTGCCAAAAGAAGCTTAAAGAAAACCCCAAACCTCTGGAAGAGCCAAGCAATTACATGGAAAATAACTTTTCACTGGAAGATGACACTTCAAAAGTGAGCAGCAAAGCAGGTGAAGGTTGCTATAGTAGCCAAGGTAAGATTATCCTGTCATCTTTCACCTTCTGCTGTCAGATGGGGCATCCAGTGCTTGGGAGAAACAGAGTGAAAAAGAAAAAGCGTAGGGAGTGAGACACACTGCACCTTTGAGGAAATTCCAGCCAAGAAAATTCAATTTCTTTCTAGTAAAAAAAGAAAAGCCCGACGAGAAGGCTTCCTGGAAGGATGGGGATGGGGCGAGAGGGGGGTGGGGGGGGCGAGTGGAGAGCTGATCAGAACTCATTAGGAGGCCAAGGAGGCAGGTTTCCCTCCTCCTGATAAAATTAGCAGATAATGATTGGCTTCATTTTAAGGTTTTTTTTTTAATGCAAGAGGGAAAGGAGGGAGGAAGAGTGAGAAAAAAATCCTTATCTTAGTGCCCAGCATACCGTATGCTACTGACTTTCTCAAATACAGCTAAATGTTCATGTAACTTCCATATTAAAAATCTTTCCACCACTCCCTAAGATCTATCGAATTCAATAAAAAACAGTTCTTCAGCCCAGCAAACCTGGACACCCACAAGAAGATGATAGTCTTCCAAATTTATCTACTCTCTCATTAGTGCTAAGAAAAAAGCTCAATCTCAGCATCAAGTTCCAGTTCTGTCAATAACGATAATAATCATAGCAGCAAACAATTATTGAGTGCTTCTTTTGTTCTAAGGGCTTTATCTGCATCAAACTTACAGACAGCTGTGTGGCCTCGACCAATTTGCTCAAGCTTCCCTCACTTCTAAGCTTTTCTCCTGCTGGCCCCGATCCCCATCAATCAACGTTCCACTCATTCTGAAAGCCGCTTCCTGGGCCGCTGCCTTCAGGCCCCACTCTGAGCACCACCTGCACCACCCTCACCCCTCTCCATTGTCCTGTGTTTGTCCTATCTCTCAGGACCCCTTTTTGCCTCTCTTTGTACTTTTCCTATTCTTACCTTCCACTCAATGTTGAGGGCAGGGGTTGGTTGTGTCTTCCCCACCTGTAGTTGCTAAACAGGGCCCTTTCTTGAACTGAATGGAATTCAAAGAATTCTAAATTTGATTCTTAGTTCCTGTTGTGTTAGGCCCAGGGTTTGACATAACTTTAAGATCATGTATTTAGCTTTCTAATACACATTTTCTGCTTCAGACTTAAAGTTTCACTTGCCATTCTCTTACCTTTCAGCACCATTTTCCAAATTAGATAAAAATGCCATCAGTGCTTAACCAGAGGCTCCAGCATACTTGACAAGAAGGCTCTCATCCCACCACGACCCCTCCAACACCAGCCAAGCATCCTTCACCCTGGGAGGGCTGCCCGCTACCTCCTTTCTGCTCTCCTGTCTGCACGTGTGTTCTTATTTACAACATTTGGCAAAGCGAACTCATTTATTGACATTTTTACATCTCCTCCCATATGTTGAGCATTCTTGTTTCTTCCTGTAATGGCTGGCAGCAAACACAGCTCCGGGTTCCATGGCATTGGCAAAACAAATGAAATCTAACACCACCAGCTTCTACCCAGAGCTATGGCTATTCTGTCTTTCTCTATTTCTCTCTCTCTCTCTCTCTGTCTCTCCCTCCCTCTCTGTCCCTCTTCCCTCTCACTCTCTCTCCCCTAATAGATGTCCCATAGCTTTATTCACCTTTGATTATTATTTTCTCAACGGAGTGACTTCCTGAATGCTAGATTTTCATTATCTTCTGCTGTATTAAATCCAGAAAGTTTCCCATTCTCATCCTTCCTTATTATTCATTCATTGCTAAGGGTAATTCACCAATTCACTCCTGAGCTAATAGTCTGTCACTGCCCTGACTGCTTCAGGTCACTTTTAAAATCCTTCCCTTTTTTTATAGCCTTTGGTTGAAGTTGTTCCTTTCTTTCTCTTTCTCTTCTTTCCCTCTTCCTCTCCCACACTCGCTCTTTTAAGCTTACAGTCACAACATCTGTAGGGCTCCTAAAGCAGAAAATGCTGACTGGACTTCTACACTGCAAAGCAGAGCATCTTTCCTCCTCTCCAACGGAGCTTCCTGCCCTCAGCCTGTTCAACCAAGGGCCCCAACCGAGAAGCTGACACTGGCTGGGCAGTTTTCCTCCACATTGTCAGGAAGTCACAATTCAGGATGATCCATAATTAGTCCCCCACTTCTGGTGCCATGTGTTGTTTACAAGAAAGAGCTGACCCAGATTCTAGCTTAGGAAGGGAAAAAAAAAAAAAAAACTGAAACCTTTATTAAAGTCTTTTCTGGCCTGCTGCAATTGGGACCAGTTATTCTGAGGGGCCAATTCTCCTTATCTTTCACTGTTCCAGCAACCGATCAAGGGCCAGGCTTACAAGGATAGAACGTGTTTCTGAGGAAGAACTACTGAGCCAGTGGAGAAAACAAGTAGGAGCAGCCAAGTGAGTGTAATCACATATATACCTTTAAGAAGTGGTGCCATCCCTTCCTGCACATTGTGAGGCCTCTACGCTGACTTATGCCAAAGACCACGCTTGAAATGAAGCAGGAGGTTGATGTCCAAAAGATCAGATGGAAACACTTGTAACTCTAATGAACCGAACCATGACAATCATGGCGGACCCATCACTGTAATCTTGCAGACTCCTGACAACTACAAACGGAACAGAATGAGGAACCTGTTCGACATTTCACATGACATTGGAAGCTCTTCACATCAGAAAAGAAAACTAGGGTCCCGTCACCTTCCTGCTCTTCTAACCAATCCCAGCACCATTCTATATGTTTAACTGGAAAAGCAGCCAACAAAATTGAAGATTTGTATTAAAGGGAAGCAAAGTTTTGCCACCCTGAAGCTGCCTTTTTGGGATACTGATCTTTAAGTTTTTTTATTAAGAAATACAATGCAGAAAGAAACTTTGGCCCTTCTCTTTTTTTCTCCCCAAGAGATTCAGACAGAAAAACCTGCTTCAGGAAGGAAATCTTAGGATGTTAGCCTTCGCCTAATTTAAATTAAGTATGGTATATAAGAAGGCTTCAGGCTGGGGCCCTGTTAGCTAGATATCCCCTGTGTCCCATTATTTGTGAGTTGCCTAGCAAGAATTTTCCTGCCATATGTGTTCTGGTCTTCCTCAGGTACCTGTAAATGGCCCATTCTCACCTCAGAAATCGAATACCCCATCGCCTCTCCTTTGTTCTTTGTCCAAAAACGTCATAAACACCCAAGGTTGCAAACTGTCTTTGGAATTCTAATGCATATGTGAATTCCCCATGCATATGTATTAAAATTTGATTCTCTCCTGTTAACCTGTCTCTGTTAATTTGATTATTAGCACAGCTAGAAGAACTTAGAAGCTTGGAGGAAAAGTTTTTTTTTTTTTCAGCCCCCATTTTATTAAGATGTCAAAATCAGTGCTCAACACTGGATTCCTAAAGCCTAATTCAGTACCAGGAATGGGGCCATATGAAAGATGAGAAGCATTCTTTTAAGGTAGCTTGTTTTTTTTTTGAGAGATTGTTGCTGTTTGTCTCTTTATATAGTTACCTAATAATTCTACCTTTCAGATGACAGTGTCTGTCACATAACAGATGCTCAAAAATATTCGTTATGTAAATCTAGAGTTCTCTATTTTCCTTCTCGCCACCAGTTTGCTTATTTCTCATCTCTGTTTCTTAAAACTAGTTTTATTATTGTCCTTCTTCCAAACAGAACCTTAATAGTCTTTTCGCTTATAATGTGCAATTACTTCAAAAAATAATTATATGAAACATTGAAAAACGTAGTAACCACTTGAGTCTTTAAAAAGGACCATCGCATGCATAATATGAAGGAAAAAGAGAAAGCGAGTCTAGTTGACTGCATAAACACGTTTGCCCTTGGCTTAGAAATGGGATGGGGAGGGAGGTCGGGGACGGGAGGGGGGAGTGACGTCTGTCCACAACATGCACAGCTCAGGTTTATTCCCTTCCTTCCTGGAGTTTTCATCCCTCGGCACCTTTAGGTGCAGTCATCCTTCACATATTCTACCAGTCTATTAAAACCTGTGTAGCGTGACTATAGCATAGGGCTTTTGTTGTTTTATGTAGGAACATCAGGAATGTGTCCTTGAGAAAGAAAGAAGGGGTGAGACATGTAGGTATCTAGGGGAAAGGCTTGTTTGGTAAGGAGACTGGCAGAAAAAAAAAAAAAGCTGGACAGATAGAGGAGCTTGGTATGTCTGGGGAAGGGCAAAGAGGCCTCTGTTGGTGAAGTATGGTGAGGAAGGGAGGGTAGTAAGAAATGAGTTCAGAGAGAAAACAGGAGGCCAGAAGCACCTTACAGGCTGTGGAGAGGACTTCGCTATTTACTCTGAGATGAGAAGCTATTGGAAGATTCTGAATAGAGGAGTTTCGCAAACTAACATGTTTTAAAATAATTGCTCTGGCCGCTATTTGGAAAATAGACCAAGACAGCAAGGACAGAAAAGGGGACCAATTAAGAAACCGTTGACAGTAATTCAGGCAGGAGGTGATGGTGATAGAGACCAGAGAGGTAGCAGTTGAAATAATGAGTAGTAATAGGGTTCTGGATATTTTTAACATACTAGCAGTATTTGCTGATGGACTGGATATAGAGTAATGCCAAGGTTTTGACTTGAGTACCTAGAATCACAAAGCTGCCATTTACTAAGATGGAGAAGACTATGGGAGGGACAGGTTTCAAAGGATGAAATCAGATGTTCAGTTTAAGACATGCTGAAGATTTCTATTTTTCATCTAAATGATGGGCAGTTGGTGCTAGGAGTCTGGAGTTCAGGGGAGAGGGGGATGTCATAGATGATACTTAAAGCCATGGGACTGGATGAAGGAGTTATATGCAAGAAAAGGTTCAAAGTCTGAGCCTTGGAGCACATCAGCATTTGACAGGAATAAAAACGGTAGTATCTCGCAGGTGTATTGTAAGGATTCAATGAGACAGTACACATAAATCACTTAAGAGAACCTTCTTCAACAATTAACAACCACACACACACACCTCTTACCACCTGCTAGTCCCTCCCTCTACCAGAGCCCCCATCCCGGGTCCCGGGGGTCTGGACCGGGCCGGTCTTCAGAGTGCTCAGTAAGGAGTGGGGTTGGGAAAGTTCTCCCCATGAAGGCTGCAGAAGGGAAAGTGCTCTGGCTTGCATTCCAACCTGGAATCTGGACATTTTCCCACAGCAGCCTAAACAGTTTCTAAGCTCTCCTAAACTGGAAATCCAGCACTTTATATCTCGAGTACATCATGCATATAATAGCCTTTTGGGCTAGCCTGAGGACCTGGTCATAATTTATGATGCTTCTATGAGAAAATATATTCTGAATTCCAAACAACCCAATAGAAACCTATCTTTAAGAGGAAAGAGATTGCCTCCTTACATAAAAGCGCACACGTATAAATTCTAAAGATGGATGTACAGGGACTTCCTTTTAACAGCAACGTTCTGCAACATACAGCTATATTTTAGATATCCAACCATGACAAAATCCAGAGATAGTCCCTTTGTAGCTCCTATGTTAGTTTAATCCTTGTCATATCTGTCTGTGACCCTCCCCATGTTATCCCCAGTGCTCAGCCAGGCAATAAATAGGTCATTGAAAAATTTTAACTCAAAGATAAATTTCCCATCTTGCTGAACTGTAATTGTTTAATCACCTTCTTCCCAATTAACCCTGCAAATGCTGGGCTGTGTCTGTCTTATTCAAATTGCATCTCTAGAGCTCAGCATAAGATCTGGCACCTAGTAGAGAATCACTAAAATTTCTTGAACAAATGGGGAACTCGAAACTCAATCTTGGTCCTCACCCACTCCAAGACACATAAGTCTCCTTGAAAGAAGAAATCCAGAGGATTCTTCCAAATGCGTTAGCTCAATTAATCTGAGAAGGAGGGTATAGGAGCACTGGGCCTCTTCTGCAGTAATAAGATACAGAGATTTGCACCCAAAGTCGAGCTCCTCAATGTGATTTTTGGAAGCCGAGAAAAGGAAACGTTTCATAGCATCAGTCTCAGGGCTGCCTGCGAGTACCGAGTTTATGTTTCAAATCTCCAGTTTTCCAGAAAATCATACCTTTTAGCTTAAATGACAATGTGATTTCCCTAGTCTCCACAGCCCTGAGCTCTTAGAAGTCATATTTTAGGACTGTTTGGTTAGCTACATACATGCATGCTTGTCTGTTTTTATAAACTATGTTTATTTTCTTTTTTAGAAACCATGTTTAAATATACATATACATTTATGTGTTCTCCCATTAATTTGCAAACTCCTAAAGCATATCCGTACTTTCTTCTCCTTTCTTTTGCTATATACCATGTCTTATGTTACACTATTTGCTACTCCTTGATGATCAATTATGACTTTACATTATAGCTTCTCAATAGCAAGGATCAAAAGATTATATTACACACATACACACCCTTATCTTAATACCTAGCAAAAAACAGGCATTCAACAAATGCCTAAAGAACTGAATTGTTTAACTGGCTGCCTGGACTATTTTTTCCTTCTCTTTATTCTTTTTAATGATAAACTATAAATTATAAATCACCAATAAAGTCTCAGAATTCTAATGGGCTAAACAACTCCGCTTAACCACCAGGAACCAAATGTTATAACAACAGAATATAAAATACGTCAATGGCAGTGCTAGCACAGTGTATGCTCAACCAGTTCATGGCCTCAGTAGTATTGTCACAGATGAAACCACAAATTGTTATATAAACTAAACTTGGGATTTTTTAAACCTGATACTTATAAGATCAATCACTGAAATATTTTAGTAGCAGATAATTAAAGACTGCTCGTTCCCATTCAGGTCTGAAAATTTTATTTAACATATCCATGGGGATTAAACCATTTTATTCTGTAATTTTATTCTTTTGGGGCACTTTTTACATTACTTTTCATGAAAAGAATGAGGATGAATTTGCAAAACAGATAATATTTAACGTTTTGAATATTACATATAAACTTGTATATTCTTCCTTTAAAATTATGTATTGAGAACCTACTGTGTGCAAACTACGTGATGCCTTTTAGATGATTCAGAGTTGGACCGAAAGACCCACTCTTGAGCAGGTAGTAGAGGAGAGGCATCATTATTATACCAGGGACACACAGGCCTGGGATGGAGGGAGCAGTGAAGCGAGCACCAAAAGAGATGAACAGGCAGTGCTCTGGGGATTCGAAAGAGGAAAAGATCCAGCTGGAGGGGGAAATTGGGAAATAATTCAGGAGCAGGGAGTACTGGAGAATAGACAGTGAGAAAATAGCAGACATTTAGAGAAAGGGTGGGCAGGGGGCAGAGAACACTCCAGGCTAAGGGAATTCTCGAGCCAATGCATGGATGAGGAAAAGCTCAGGAAACATTTAGAAAACTACAGGATCCAGACTGACCATAGGAGAGAGGTAGGATGAGGACGTATTTTCATGTACCATTCAGAGACATAAAATCTGCTTCTCGCTGACTGGTAAAAGCCAGGGGGAAGGAATGTTGTTGAAGTAGCAGCGTGCTACTGTCAGAAATTCATTCTAACAAAATTCCCAAGCAGCTAAGATATGACTGAGAGTGTTATATGCCTGGAACATCACCTAACAGCTATCAATAGGGTTCTGCAAGAAGTGCTATAAATTAAACGCATCCCCCCAAATTCACATGTTGGAGCCCTAGGCTCCATTTTGACTATATTTGGAGATGGGGCCAGTAGAAGGTTATTAAGGTTAAATGAGGTCATAGGGTGGGACCCTGATTCAATAGGATTATTGGCCTTATGAGATGCAGAAGAGAGCTCTCTCTTCATTCATGCACAAAGAAGAGGTCATGTGAGGACACAGAAGGCAGCTGTCTGCAAACCAAGAATAGAGCCCTTACCTTGATCTTAGACTTCTCAGCCTCCAGAACAATGAGAAATTTAAGCCACTCAGACTATGGTATTTTGTAGGGCAGCCCAAGAAGACAAACACAAATTTTGGTATCGAGAAGTGAGGTGCTGCTTGTAACAAATCCCTAAAAATATGAAAGTGGCTTTCAAACTGGGTAATGAGGTAGAGGCTGGAAGAGTTTTGAGGTGCACACTAGAAAAAGCAGAGCTTGCCATGAAGGGACTATCGGTAGAAATGTGGATGTTAAAGGCGATTCCAGTGAAAGCTCAGAAACAAAAGAGGAGCTAGGAAGAAAGCTTCCACGTTCTTAGAGAATATATATCTATGATCATAATGAAAATAAACATGCTTTATCCTTCAAAAAAGGGAAGAATGACCATGAGGCGACTCAGAAATCATCTGCCACCCCCAATACTGGCCCAAGGGCAAAGCTGATTCCTCCTAGGTTTCAGAGGACCGGGCACAGAGCCACATTGTGGAAGCCCTCCCAGAATGTTGAGGTGGTGGTACCCTATGGAGACGAAGGGACAGGGCCACCCCACAGAGCCATGAGGGTGACATAACCACCTCAGTGGGCCTAAATGACAGATCGTCAGATCAAATAGGATTATTCTTGAGCTTGTAAGATTTCATGGAGTTTGCCTTGTTAAGTTTTGTACTTGCTCAGTACTCATCAACGATTTCTTCCTTCTGGATTTTTCCTTTTTGGAATGAGAATGTTTATTCTACGCCTGTCCCATCGTTGTATTTTGAAAGCACATAACATGTCTGCTTTTACAGATTCAGAGCTGGAGAGGAGCTTTGCCTCAGGATTATTTGACCTTATGTATCACACATATCTGAGTTAGATGATACAAAGACTAGATTTTATAGCTGATGCTGAAATGAGTTAAGACTTTAGGGGCTATTGGGATGAAATGAGTATATTTTGCATGTGAGAAGGACATGAATTTTGGGGGCCCAAGTCAGAATGCTATAGATTGAGTTGTGTCTCCCCCTCTCTTCCTATATTGAAGCCCAACCTCCAATGTGGCTATATTTACAGATCAGTCCTTTAGGAGGAAATTAAAATTAAGTGAGGTCTTAAGGATGAGGTCCTAATCTGCCAGGATTTGTGACTTTATAAGAGGAAGATCTCCCTTTCTTCTTTTCTCTCTCTCTCTCTCTCTCTCTCTCTCTCTATCTCGCTGCCTCGCTGCCCCCCACCCCCACCATCCCCCACACCTTTGTTATGTCAGCCCAAGCCTACTGACTTATGAAAAGCAATGGTAGATTTGAAAAGCAAGAGGGAGTGGGGATGGATAAGGGGGGAAATCAGGCAAAAACCTACTCACAGAAGAAAAGGGAGGGGGTTTGGGGAAGGAAAGATGGTCAATGGCATCTGTGCTGTGTAAAAGTTGGAAAAACTGAAGACTAAGAAATTATTGTGGTTTCCAGATTAGGGGTTCCATGACCTTCAAAAGAATAGTTCTAAAAAGGAGGAGCAAAAGATAAACCGAACAGAATAAAGGGGCATGTACTTGGGAAAGAAATACAGGCAGCAAAAGATGTAGTATTTTCTTTCAAGAAGTGAAATGCCAAAGCCCCACCACAGCTTTAGGAGAAAGTCACAGTTTATCTTTCTCTAGGTGGACATGTCTTACTGTTTTAATACTCTTTTTTTTTTTTTGCAAAGTAGGGAGTTCTTGTAGGCACTGTTGGGATTTCTAAGGATTCGTTTTATTCAGATGTTTTGTGATATTATTCAATTCCCAACAAATGCTAGATTAAAATGACTTTCCTGTTTTTCTGCATAAGAATTTCGCAGAAGCTTTGGAAATGTTTCTCCTTCGTCCAGGGCAATATCTGAAAATCTTTTATTTTAAGCTGATGTTAAAGCCATTTTCAAAACATCCTCAGAAAGCCCTGGCAAGCATCTATGTCATTCGTAGTTGGGTAACTTCAAAACCTGCCTAAGAATACAGTACTAATCTTGACTTCAGAAATTTCCCTCTTTGTACCTGGCATCATTAACACTCAAGCATCTGTAAATATTTCTTTTACTTCTACTTCAGTCCATTTTCCAACAGGGAGAGGCCCCATTTGACCATAAAATGAACACAGTTTGGGCCCTAGCACCTAGCACATGTCCTAGAGGGAGGTCAATAACCACCTGTTAATACCTGGCTTCCCAGAAATCAGGTTGGGGTGAGGTCATCACACACATAACTGAGGACTCTTTCTCAGGACTCTATGACTATTAGTTAAAGAGGGGAGAAACCCTGTAACAGCTGCATGTTACCTTCCACCACTTCTATGGAAGTCAAGAGTAAGCGTGGATAGGATGTCATAGAAGCGTCTCTGTCATTTTCAAAAAATACTCATTCAAGCATGTTTCTGGTAGTTTAAAAGTCATGTTCTGCCCAGGGTGACAAATTTCTTGACAGTAAAGACTGGTGACTTATTTTTAACTTTAGGCAGGCAGTGAATTGTAAAATCCATTGGGTTTGGGTGGGAGGTGTTTTTTGTTCATTTGTTTGTTTTTTTAAAGGAGGTATGAGCAGGTCGCTGGCAGACTAGCTGCTCCACTCGTTAGAATTCTCTAGTGTCAATCCAGTTAAAGGATAATTTTTAAGTCTTCACTTCTTTTCAAACAGGCAGAAAAACTGTAATCCAGGCATTCTTCAGTTATTTCAATTTCAATTTTATTTTGCTATAATCACTTCTTTCCCTCCACTCCGATTGGTTTCTGTATTTACATAAAAACAGAGTAGTTGAAATGCTATACTCTCCAGCATCTGATGATAACTCTTGCTTCTGCTCTTGTGCAGAGCAGAATGGCTACTCGATTATATGAGCTAATACTGGAAGTCAGGAGTTATGTTTATTCATCCAGCAAACAAATACTGAGGGTCTACCATGTGCTTGATGCACAAAACAAAGCAAAATGAACCAAGATCTCTGCTACCACAGTTTTCAGAGTCAAAAGAGGGTGTCATAAATCACCAAAAAGGAACTTCTTTCTCTTTTATCTTTTCAGTGTTCATCTAACAGAAATTCTCATGAACTACTTTTTAAAATTTGAAGCTAAAGAGGAAGTATGAAGATGGCTGAAGTGACACCACTAAAGAATGGGGTATAGATAATGAAAAAGCACTGGTGGGTGTTACTAATAATAATGCCTTTCTTCTATTGTCACCAAACCTATTATGGTATCTGAACCTCCACACAACCTCATGAGATCATAGGGTAGTTATTGCAATTTCCATTTTACAGAGCAGAAAACTGAGGTTCAGAGAGGTTAAAGGTCTCATAGCTAGAATAGCAGAATCAAGACTAGAATGAAGATCCCTCGAATCTTGATTTTCCATTCTTTCCATTTCAACAGGCCAAAATAATGAGAAAAAAAAAATTTGTACACTGGCATGCATGAAGTAAAACAAATGATTCGTAAAGTTTGTGAAACATTATTTTGATGATTAGGTAGAAAATAACCCAGTGAATATTAGTAATAATTAGAATGCCATCAAGAGTCATCTAATCAATCCAAAAATTCCAGTAATACATCATGAGGGCTTCTTATGTGCAAGGTGCTCAGGCATGATGGACACACGATGAATCACAAAACATGGTACCAGTCCTCGTAGATGTAAGACTCCTGGAGGTGGCAGGATTTTTGTCTTGTGCTCCTTACCTTGCCCAGGTTATACATTCAATACTCTGTGTGTCGATTGAGTGATCATTGCAGGCCTTTGTGATAGGGAAGGCGTGAAAGTATTTACAGGGAAAGAAGGCAAAGTAGGCCTTAGCCACAGTAAGTGCTCAGTAATATCTCTACTTTTATGGAATCTTCTCCTTCACCTTCTCCAACTCTGGAACTTAATGATACAAGCACTGTATATGTTCGTATTAGCTTATTTACCAGACATAAAAAGTCAAAAATGGGAAGCAGGGGCAAAAAGTCTGAGCACCAGTTGATCCTTTTAAGGCTCAATTTATAAAAATGATAAAATTGAGTCTATAACATTTTCGTGTAATACATATAAAAGCTAGCATCAAATATGGTTAAAACCACAGATACTGTAGCACTATGATTGGCTTTGAATTCTAGCTGTGCCATTCATTAGCCATGTGACTTCGGGCAAGTTATTTAACCCTTTGTGCCTCAGTTTCTTTATCTGTCAAATGTAGATGAAAATATCGTGATAAGCAAATGTAATGTTATGGGCAAGTGTTTAACATCTTGTACATAACGAGGGTTAGGTAAGTGTTACCCATTAATACAAATATTTACTACTGAAAAGCAATTTGCCAGATAACACTCTCAGAACTATGATGAACTATAAAAGTAAGGTAAAGAATGATTCCTACAAAATCAGTGCTTTCCATTTCTCCCAATGGTCAGTTGAAGACCTGGCTGAGATTTAGGATCCATCCATTTTACCATCCTTAGGATGGAAGTATCCTTGCAGAAGTTAAAATAACCTTAGAGAAAGGAATGACCACAGTCCCTATATTAAAATGGCTAACTCTAAACAGACAGAAATGTTTGATGAGCTTTTGGCTCAAGCTATCCCTAATGATGTCCTGAAAAGCTCTATCATTAAATATGACGAAACAATTTCCATAGCCCCTTCCTATGAATGGTCCTGCATTAAAGATGAATCTTAAATAGTAATAATAATAATAATAATAACAACAACAATAACAACAAAAACCAGTGATTAGTCTCATTAATGAAACACAAGCTCTAAGGATGCTATAATGTTATGTTGCAAAGACTAGAATACACAAAGAATGAAAGAACTGGCAGGAATTTCGGTGATCATTTTGCCCAACCCCTTAATGATGTAAACTAGAAAACTGAGGCCAAAGTGGCTAAGGGAGGCACAATCTCTCATGAGGAAATCACTGCCAACCCGGAACGAAAGCCTAGCTCGTATGATTTCCCCACTTTGCACCCTGCAGTGTTCTCTTTGCACCATGAAGATCGTCAGGAAATAATAATCATGGTAGTGATAATAATAACAATAATCACTTATTGGGCACTTCGATGTGTTCAACACTTTCCCACAATTTATTAAACAGAGAAAATTTATTAAAATTTTAAATAAGAGAAGGAGGATGAATTGTACATAGAAAAAAAAATGCCCTCTTTTTTTAAAGGCTACCCAAGGCTACTCCAGGTTGGCACTGCTCTTATTCCAGCCAGCCTTTACTTCCAGGCTTCCTAGACCTTAAGTCCATAAGCTGTACTCCATGCTCACATGCTATAAAATTATTCTCTCCTCTCTTTGCATCAGAATTCACTGTCCTCTGTTCCAGTGCTCCAATTTCTTACTAGGAATTCATCAAAAGCAATATTAAAGAGCTAAGGATAAATACATCGTCATATATCACTCTCTCTCTGAGTGTCTGCATTTAACAGAATTTACCTTTTCTTTATCTAAAAGAGTAACTAATGCAGTCATTTTACACAAACTCAGAGATCTTTCAACCAGAAGCCTTTTAAGTCCCAATACATTGTCACTATCTTCTCTCCTTAGGTGAGGTTGGTACTACTTCCTAGCCCGCATTCACGATCTTTATGATAGTGAAGGGAAAATGATTATAAACCATGGGTAATGTGCATACACAACTGTCAACTTTCAGAATCAGGACAAAGAGTGACAAAGAATCCAAAGGTAACTTGATTGACATGGCCGGTCAGAGAAAAAACACAGCAATGGAGAGTTTCACCCAAGGTCATACCTTAACCTTTCTAGATACCATTTACAGGTTGAAAGGAAATGTCAAAGCCTTATCCTAAGAAAGATTTGGCAGGCCAGACCCCTGCTGCGTGCAGGAGAATTTTTTGAGAGGAAAGTTCTCATTATGTAATGCAGAGAAGTTCAGTTTGCTCAGATTTGAAAAATGTACAGACTATTTTTTTTAGGGAAAAAATTATACTGCTTCCCTCCCAATTTTGACTTAAATGTTTTTTTGACTGTAATTATACTTAAATATGTACAAATGTAAAACTAAGTTCTCGTTTCAACTCCTTTCTGAAACCATCAAACTCCAACTAAATTTCTAACTATACAAATGAAATTTAAAAACCAATCCAATTTAAACTAATAACATTGACTTAATATTCAGATGATGATGTTTTGTTAACAGTAACCCTCCATTCTCATGACTCTGACACTGAAAACTCCAACGCAGGTATTCTGTTCAGAATGGTTCTGCCACCTAACTGGTAGTAGGACCCGCCTCTCATATTTCTTCATTGACAGCAAAATTAAGCATTACTGGACCAATGCTCCACACTATCACATAGCCTTCACTTAAGGCAAATTACATGGTAAGGCCACACAAGTTCATTCCCATAAATTCACAATTAACGTAGTATAGTACCAACTTGATTGTAAATTAAAACAACACAAATTCACTCACCAAAATCACGTGGCAGTATTATTCATTATAGGGATCATATAGATGATCCAGAACATGTTAATATTATTTTAGATTATTACTGAAATAAAAAATAAAAAAGAAACATTACCACATAGAAATCCTATGCCCTTCCCCCATGAATACCTCTACAAATCCCACCTGGACAAGGAGTGGTAGGCTGCGGGAGCAGAGAGACCACTAGTGAGTTCTAGCTCCACCACTGATTACCTGTAAGAACTTAAGGCCGTTTACTCAATTTCCCTGAGCCTCAGTTTCCTCATCTAAATAAAACAGGGATAAAAACAGAACCTACCTCACTGGGTTATTGAGAGGACTAAGTGTGATAACATGTGGAAAGTGCTTAGCCCAATACCTGGTATTTAATCAGTGCTCAATAAATTGCCACAATATTTCCTTATCAGTTGCTTTACATCCAAGCTCCACACAAAGGGGAAAGTTGAGCTTTCTTAACAAAACTGAAGCATTTCAAAATAATTCGAGTTTGAGACAGAAGCCTTTAATATGTCTGCCTGAGGGAAGTTCAGACACTGCTACCAATCATATTTGTGCTTTGGTATATAATAGAGATGTGGCACTAGATCATATTCTGAGAAGAGGCCTTTTAACACACAAGTGAAACTAGATAAATTTATCTTGTGGAGTTACTGTTATAGTTAGCAATTGTGTAAGAGAATGAAGGCTTCGAAGACATTTGAAGGTATTGAAATATTTAATACCATGCTTCTGAACTTTTTAGAATAGATATAATAATAAATTCATTTTATGAATTTATTATTCAAATAATTCATTTGCCAACCAAGTGCCCACCAAATACAAGCCACTGTAGTATGTAGCAGGGGTCACAAGGATGAATGGAGACACATGGTCTTCATTTTCAGAACATTTACCATCCAGAGCCGTTGTAGGTAAACAAGTAAGAAGCTTAAAGTCTACTGCACTCTAATTTCACTAAACACAGGGACTATGTTCTTCTTTTTTTCATACCCCAGTGGCTAGCACAACACCTGGTGCATGAATGAATGAATGAATGAATGAACATATAAATTAATGAGATATAAAGATTAGACTATGTATGTGTCATAAATACAAATTCGAAAAAAAAAAAGAGTGATAGCTCTTTTGAGGGCTCAGGGAATGAGGAAATCTTGAAAAGATGAAACTTGAAGACTAGAATTTCAAAAAGCTGAGATAGGAGAGTATCCAATTATAATTTCATACAATTTCAATGTGCTTTAAAATAGTTCTCATTAATAAAACAGTTCTCATTCTGATTATTATGTCAAGCATTTTTATGATGTTCTATATTCAGAACATTAATTGTATGCAACTATAAATTGTATGCAACTGCTTCTTAGCTTGTTATTTATTATAAGGGCTTTTGATTTATTTATAAACAACTTGGTGGTTAATTATTTATTAGAATAGGAAGCTGAAGAAATAATATCTGGTCTCTAGCAGCCATGTCTCATTTATTGCTATTGGTCTCCTGTGATTCCCTAATAAGTAGCCATAACAAAGTCAATTTGCAGCTAGGAAAAGAAAGGTGTATATTTGGCAGCATTTACATTGATATGATTGACAATAGACATGACTGACAGAAACTCTGCAGTGTACGAAGAATAACCTCATCATGATATTAGCATATCATCTTAAAAATAAGCCATAACCAATCCTAGGATGAGAAAAGCAGTACAAGAATGTTTTTAAAGCAATGATTAGGATACTATAAATGCTACATACAAATATCTCAATAGTCGAAACTCAAAAGCGAAGAGACATAATTTTACTGATACTTTTGAAAAATCACTAAAAAGATTTGTCTGATCAAAAAAAGAATAATTAAAACAATAAAAAGAAAACCATTATTTCAGCAATGATCTTGTACCAAATTAGATAATGAACCTTTTCTACTATGTGTTCTTAAATCTAGATGAACTTAAATGACTACTAGTCATTTTTAAAATTATTTTTAATAACGATAATTTTTTAATATTAAAAAGTTATTCTTTAGGTCAGTGTTTATAGTCTACCATCTGAATATCACTCTTTTTTTTGCATGAGGAAAAATATCTATATCTTTATCTATTTGTTTTTCCATTTTTTAGAAGGAAGAAGTATTATTTTTTCAAAGCTTATGATCACTGAGATGAGGGTGTCTGAGAAGATAAATGAAGATAGATTCTAAAGGGAAACTGCCTTAACAGAATCAGAGGGAGGATTTCGCCATAACTTGGAATCACTCCTCTGGAAATGGAATAATTCAGAGAGCTCATGGTTGGGGCTGGGAGTGGAGCAGAAACGGTGCCATCTTGATCATCTGGAAATTAATCCATCATGTCAGACTCCCAGGCATACTGGAAACAGCCCCCAAACAACCGTTAGGTAAAGGCCTTTGATCTTTATTACTCTTCGAATTTTCTTTCCCATAAGATATGCCCTTGAACTTTATACTGTCATAAAAATACCTAGGTTTGGTTTTCACATATATGCATATATTAAGGTACTTCTAATTTGTTCAGATAAAATAACCTTCTCATAGTATCACACTTTGGCTTGAATTGTAAGATAAAAGCTAGATACGGTTGTGAGGACATCTTAATGGTTGAGCTAAGAGGAAGAGGTTGAATTAAAGGTGAGAAGAAACACTGAAAACATGGTATTATGTCTGAGCCTTCTCATCCAAGACAAAAGCCTTTGTGATAACTATAGTTATACTTGAATGTGACATTTAAAAGCAATTTTAAAGAATAAAACTAGAAGCCTCATGAGGAGCTACTGCATTTGGAGATTTCCAGGTTTGAAGACCCTTGAAGACCGTATCATGAATAATACAGGCTCATTCGCTATAAGCACTTGTTCTTGTGGCCTCCAGGGAACTGTCCAGGTTAATTTTGTTTTTTTAAAGTATGAAAGAGCAGAGCACCACATGTTCACTTGGGTTTTGTCCCACATCCCATTAACGATTTCACTAGCACATAACTGAGTCAATCCAGAGCCATCCGAAATTGCTTAATGTCCTGTTTCCAGTTAATGGTTTGAGTAGTTTTTCGCACAGCCTGAAGGAAGTGATTATGTGCTTGAATCCAAAGTAATGTGGATTTTGGGGAGTCGAGGGGAGAGTTCAAGTTTATTATTGATCTCACTTCCACCTGGAGACAACCTTTCCAAATTGGTCTGCACACATCACATGTAGGGGCTGTGAAAACCTTCCTGACCTTCAGGAATGACACCAGACCTCCCAGTGTGGTTGCAAACCAGAAGGAGAAGGAGATCCCCTCTCCCCATCCATGATATCTAAGGAGGCCGAAACCAAACCACAGTCCTGGTTGTGAGCCAAGAACCCCCATGGAGTTGCCGTGAGCTGTGGCACTTAGACACAAGGTCAGAAGGTACGTCTCGGAAATCTGACCAAGCAAATATTTTAATTCAGAGCTTCACCTAAATGTCGCCCTGTCAAATTTTGAAGTTTAATGCAAACAACAGCTGTGTGTGGAACAGAAACTACCAAGAGACAGAAAAATAAGAAAATAAAGGACACCAAATAAACACATTTATGATGTGTCAGTTGCAGAATGTCTTCCCTGACCAAAATTTAACCTTTTTATAAGAGGTTGTTTGTACATCATAAAAGATCAAATGACTATTATTAATGCCCACAGCAGGAAAAAAATTAACATATTCATGAATTAGTACTTTGCTTTCACTTGTCAAAGCTGAGACTTTGCTCTTGAGCAAATACAATTTTGTTTGAACTACCATTAATTGATTTAAATTTACCATCCTCTATACCAAAATTTATGATACCTGTAATCAAACAAATAATTCCTTTATGGACTGATTATTAAATCTCAAAAGAGAAGTATAAATTGGACTTTGATTTGTTCTGTCTGACTCCATTACTGGGCTTTTATCTTTAACAGCTACACAGTCAAATTAAATATTAATTAATTAATTTACCCTGTCTTTCAGATAATTTTACGGAGGGAAATAACTCAGATTGGCTGTTTACCTCAATAAATTGGTCAATATAATCAACTTAGTTGATGATAACCTAATAGTAAAAGCAGAGATATTTTTTGAAAGACTAATTTGATTAGTCATCAAATTAAAATTCCAGAATAATGAACATTTAAGTGATTTTTAAGGAGATTCCAATTGATTATCCTAGTTATTTATTCAAAATGGTTTATTCTGCATTGTGTCTCATTTTATGGAAGGTGAAAAAAGACATATCTGTTTGGAGCGTGCTTGAGAAGGCTGCCAAGAGTGAAAGGGGAACCAGTCAGAACCAACTAAAACTACAGTAGAACTAATGTAAATAAGCACTTTTACTTGCTGTTAATATTTTTCAAGATTTAAAAGGCAAACTGAACCAGTTCTTACTTGGCAGAGGTTGCTTCGTTTTACTTACTTTAAGTCAGCTTCAGTAGCTCAACAGGCTGCAATGACGGCTGTCACCCACACAGCCCATGGTATCCATATGCCAGGCTTCTGACAACAGCTGCCAGAAGAAAAGCTAATCTACTGAAGTCAACTCTCCTACAAACACTCATTTACACATGTTAAATCTACCTGATCCCCATCCACCCATCCTCAACTCCCACAAAGAAAGCTCAACATCCTTGCTCCTTGAAGCAATTTTTAATTAGGAACATCTCCAGGGTGGGGTTATCTCTGAAAATCACTAATACCAGCCACCCCTTATCTTTACCAAAAAAAGTACTTACAAGCAGAGTGGAGGCGACACCTGAATTGCTTGTGGGAATGTTAATTCCCACAATCTTCTGGAAAAACAACTAAAGAAATCAAAATATAGAGAAAACCTTAACAAGGTCCATCTATTTGAGCCAATAATTCCACTTTTAACAATTTAGCCTAATAAAATGACCTAAAATATAGAAAAAAATTATGATCAAAGATGTCCATCAAAGCATTATTTTTGAAAAATGAAATCCTACCATTTTCAATGATGTGGCTGGACCTAGAAGTTATTATGCTGAGTGAAATAAGTCAGAGAAAGATAAATACCATGTGATTTCACTTGTACGCAGAATCTAAGGAAGAAAAGAACAAACTAATCAAAAACAGACTCACAAATATAGAGGACAATCTGGTAATGGACAGAGGGAAGGGGGTTGGGAGTCTGGGAGAATGGAGTAAAGGGTTAAAGAAGTACAAATTACAAATTACTTGGTCATGGGGATGGGAAGCACGGCATAGGGAATGCAGTTAGCATGAAATTGGCTAGGTAGAAAACCAGAGGAGAGAAGGAGCAATTAGGGGGATAGTTTTATAAACTATATAAATATTTAACCAACATACCATATACTTGAAACTAATAAAATAATAATAATAGTAAGAAGAAGAAGCATTATTTTTGATATTTTGGACAATTGGGAACCTTCTAAATGTCCAACAACAGGAGATAAGGTAAATGATTAAAATTATGATGTGTCAGTTGCTGAATGTCTTCCCTGAGCAAAATTTAACCTTTAATATAACATGGGAATGTTATATGGCTACTGAAAACTATGTTCATAAAGATTATTAACTTTACAAGAAAAGTTATTTAAAATGGTGAAATACACAGGATACAAAACTCTATATACAGTATGATCCCAATTCTGCAAAAATATGTGTATAAAAAAAAGACTGAAAGGAAATATACCAAAATGTTAATAGTAATTATCATTTGCTCATGGTAAAATGTAATTTTAATTTTCTCTTATTATATTTACATTATTTATAATAATATTTATATTATTCTGTCTTTTCCGAAGATTTTATAGAAAGCACATACATCCAAGTAACAGAAGTGATTCAAAAAATCAGGGCAGAGGGTCCCTAGTTTTTCTGCTGAGTGGATGGACCTCAGCAGACACTGGGAAATATGATGAGCCTCTTGAACAGATTCCACATCCTACCTGTCACTCACACTGGACATAAACCCTGGGGATAACTTCTTACATTCCCCCTCATGCCTATGCCTTCCTCGACTTTGACTTTGACTTTCAGCCTTCTCTGTTTATACTGAAACATCCCTCTGGCAGTTACCTCCTCTATGTAAACTGTGCTCTCCTCTCCCCTTCATCAGCAGGACCCAGTGCCACAGCCTCCTCCTGGCCTGGCCTAGTGGAGTCTTGGTACTGACATCAAGTAAGTTACCCTTGAAAGAAACAGGTGTCATAAATGACCAAAGAACAAGGCAAGGAAATACTGTTTTCTTAATGCATTCTGTAAAAGCCTTTTTTATATAGTGGACCTCTCTCCCCTCCTAGACCTGGTGCTATACCAGGCCCAACTATAACTGATCTCTTGGGAGGTCCCTACTGTAACAATCATTCTTCACATCTGTGCAGAGCATAGCATGAGTGCAAATTCACAAACTCATAGCATTTCAGCCTCACAACTCTGTAAGATGGGGAGATCAGGTATTATTTTCCTAATTGTACATATAAGAAAATTGCAACTTAGAGACCCAACCCTGAGTGGCTTACTCTGCCTGATCCTCAAGGCGTGCTTATCTGTAAATAGTGATAATACCCACATGGTAGAGTTGTTGTAAGGATTAAATGAGATGACACATGCATATGCTGAGCACAATGTCTTGAATAGGGGCAGCATTCAACAAATGCCAGCTCCTGTGACTGCTAGGTCAACGGGAAGCTCAAGGTTACATAGCTGGGATTTGACAGTGCCAGGATGGGAAGCCAGGCCTTTTAATGCCAAGTCCATGCTTTTTATACTTTATTCCCAAGACTGTAAGAGGAGTATTAAAGCATGGCCCAGGCCCTCAAAGAATTCATAATATTTTCTAATAGGCGTATCTCAATCACATGAAATAATAAAGTAGTTATTCCCACAAAGAACTAAGGCAACAGTAAAAAAAACTAGAATATAGCTACCATTACAATATCTTATGCATACATTCCAAAGCTTAGGAACTCACGTTTCATTCCTGTTTCAAAGTCAGTTGTTTATAGGGAAATCAGATAAGAAAATAAGTCCCTTTCCATCCTTACCATAGAAACTTATTTCTATGGGCATTCTGAAATGCAGGAAGTTTGAGCTATTTTGGAAACTTTTCTTTAACTTCCAGAAAGTATCATTCTCAATTACACACTTTTTTTTTTTTTTTTTTTTAAGGAACTTAAAAAAAGCTTCAGTTGAGTTTAAGGCTGCTTCCATCTTTTAAAAAAATCTTGAACTCGTTTAATTAAACCTACAACATATGACACCTGGCAGTTGGTGGCACAAGAAAAAAGACACAAGGGCAGTGAAGATTTATAGGCAAAGTAAGAAAGTTCATGAAGATAAAAGCACAGTCCACACAGAGACGCATAAAAGTTGGAAGTTATTCCACCTCCTGTATAGTCGATGCCATCATAATGGAATACAGGATCGCCAACCCTGGGCAATACTATTTCTGTATAGCAATCTTAGCCTATTTAAAAGCTGACAAAGAAAGAGTTTAAAACATTGTGTTGAAACTTCTTTATATCTAAGAGGGTAATTTATTAATAATAAATTGAGATTCACATTTTAAATGATATTTAATGTGTTGTATGTTTTTATATTTGCAATATATATACTACTTTCTAAGATAGACAGATGCTCATTAATGGGTGACCCTTAGCAAAACTATGAGTAGGGAGAAGTTTTTATTCAGAAACACTCTACCTCCCTTCTGTGCAAATCTGTTACCCTGGAGGCAAGGGGTGAGACTCCCATTTACTGAGCATCTTCAATGAGGCAGACTTGTGTGTTGTGCCTGCTTTACATTATCTGTTTTACTCCCTACAACAGCCTTTCAACATGTGTATCAATCACCCCAATTATTCAGAAATAAAGAAACTAAGTCTCAGAATTTGTGACAGGTCTAAAACAAAGAAATTGGTCAGTGACTATGGAGATTCCTCTACTTTAGTGTTCATCTGGTTTCTACTCTCCGAATGGGGATCCTCCCAATATCAGGCACCCTGAGCAGCACCTGCTCTATGAACTAGTTCACATCAAGCTGTTAAGGACAGGCTACCATTAGAGTTAATCCCCTTGGAGATATTCCTATTCTAAAAGTGACCAATAAGTATGATTTTAACCCAAATCGATGCTAAAATTTGAGACAAGATGGGATAACTTGTCTCTAGAGATAATCTCATCTACCTCTTCTCTGATTAACATGCAGATTTAAAATAATGAAAGTCTGAAAGGGGATGTGACTTTACAGAGGTCACATAACAAGTCAGGTGCGTTCCCAGATGAGAGTCAGGGCTCCTGGCTCAGTCTTATTCTCCTCTACAGCATCAGCCATAATATTCAAACACAGGGTCCAAAACACATTCTAGGCTAAACAGAAATTATTTCAATGTTATTAATTCATGCTGGCAATTCAGAGTGTTGGTCAGACTGCTTGAGCCTGAACCCCAGGTGCACCTCTTACTAGTTGTGTGGCCTAGATAAGGTACCCTCTCTTTGCCTTGGGTTTCCTATTAATTATATGAGAATAACAATAGTGTCTGCCTCATAAAGTTATCGTGAGGATCAAATGTGATTATGTAGAACTCTAACTTCTTTGTGCTCAACATATAATAAGCAGTGAATAAATATTATTATTATTAATACTATTATTAATACTATTATCAGTACTATTAGTTCAGATAATTGGCATTTAATATTTTCACTTTGGAGAAAGAAGGTAGAAAAAACTTCCTGCTATCAAATTCTCTCCCTGTTCTCTAAAGGTAGTCCTAGACAGTGTCAGGAACAAAGGTGAATGAGATGAGTAAAAGGTTAGCACCAGGAATAAAGAAATTATCTTTAAAAGCTAAAAGTGCCTACTGAGCATTTTCATTTGATGTTCAAAGTCAAAATTCCCTATCGATCTCAAACTATTCTTTCTTATTTACTTCCTTCCCCTTCCCCAGTTTTATAGACATATGATTAATATATAACATTGTATTAGATGTAGGTGTACAACACAAGGATTTGGTATACATATATATTGCAAAATGACATTTTGCAATAGTTGGCATTCATCATCTTACATAGTTACATTTTTTTTATCCTGATGAGAACTTTTTGATCTACTCTCTTAGCAACTTTCAGTTATACAATACAGTATAATTAACTACAATCACCATGCTGTATTTCACAACCCCAGAACTTATAATTTAAAGTTTGTGCCTTTTGACCACCTTCACTCATTTCCACCCCTAACCCCCCACCCCCACCCCATCACTACTGGCAACCACAATCTGTTCTCCATATCTATGGGGTTTTTTTTAGATTCCACATATAAGTAAGATTATGAAGTATTTGTCTTCTCTGACCTATTTCACTTAGCATAATGCTCTCAAGGTCCATCTACGTTGTTGCAAATGGCAGGATTTCCTTCTTTTTATGGCTGAATAATATTCCATTGTGTGTGTATGTGTGTATGTGTATGTGTATACATACACACATACCACATTTTATCCATTTGTCCACTGATGAACACTTAGATTGTTTCCATATCTTGGCTATTGTAACTAATGCTGCAATGAACATGAAGGTACAGATGTCTTTTTGAGACAGTGATTTTGGTTTCTTCAGATCAATACCCAGAAGTGGGATTGCTGGATCATATGGTAGTTCCACATTTTAAATTGTTGAGAAATCTCCATACATAATGCCTACATTTTCACCAGCAGTGCACAAGGATTTTCTTTTCTCCACATCCCCACCAACACTTCTTATCTCTTGTTTTTTGTTTTGTTTTGTTTTGTTTTGATTCTAGCCATTCTAATAGATGTGAAGTGATATATTTTATTGTGGGTTTGATTTGCATTTCACTGATGATTAATGATGTTAAGTACCTTTGCATGTACCTGCTGGCCATTTGTATGTCTTCTTGGGAAAAAATATCTATTCAGTTCCTCTATCCCTTTTTAAAAGCAGATTGTTTTCTTTTGCTGTGGAGCTGTATGAGTTCTTTACGTATTTTGGATATTAACCTCTTATCAGACACATGATCTGCACCTATTTTCTCCCACTCCATGGGTTGCCTTTTCGTTTTGTTAATGGTTTTCTTTGCTGTGCAGATTTTTATTTGATGTGTGGTCCCATTTGTTTACTGTGCTTTTGTTGCCTTTGCTTTGCTAATGAATCAAAATATCATTGCCAAAACCAATGGCAAAGAGCTTATCCCTATATTTTCTTCTAGAAGTTTTATGCTTTCAGGTCTCACGTTTAAGTCTTTAATCCACTTTGAGTTGATTTTTGTGTATGGTGTAAGATAGTAGCCCAGCTTCATTTATTTTTTTTTGCGTATGGTTGTCCAGTTTTCCCAGCATCATTTATTGAAGAGACCAGCCTTTTCCCATTGTATATTCTTGGTTCCTGTTTCATAAATTAATTGACCATAGAGGCATGGGTTTATTTATGGGCTCTCTCTTGTCCCATTGATCTATGTGTCCATTTTTAATGCCAATACTATTGATTACTATAGCTTTTTAATGCCAATACTATTGATTACTATAGCTTCATAATATAGTTTGAAATCAGGAAGTGTGATGCTTCTGGCTTTGTTGTTTTTTCTTGCTTTTTCTCAAATTTGCTTTGGCTATTCAGGGGCTTTTGAGATTCCATACAAACTTCAGGATTGTTTGTTCTATTCTTGTGAAAAAGGCTATTGGACTTTTGATAGGGATTGCATTGAATCTGCAGATAGCTTTGGGTAGTATGAACATTTTTAACAATATTAATTCTTCCAATCCATGAGTGTGTAATACCTTTTCATTTATTTGTATATTCTTTAATTCCTTCATCAATGTAATGATTTATAGTGTCTTTAACTTCTTGGTTAAATTTATTCCTACATATTTTATTATTTTTGATGCAATTGTGAATGAGATTGTTTTCTTAATTCTTCTTTCTGATAGTTCATTATTAGTGTATAGAAATGTAACTGATTTTTGTATATTGATTTGAATTCTGCAATTTCACTGAATTCATGTATTAGTTCTAACACTTTTGTGTGTATGTAATCTTCAGGGTTTTCTATATATAATATCATGTCATCTGCCAATAAAGACAGTTTTATTTCTTCCTTTCTAATTCATTTATTTATTTTGTTATTTATTATTATTATTTATGCTTACAGCACCTGGTCTTCCTAGGTGATCTCCCATCCAAGTACTAACCAGGCCCGACCCTGCTTAGCTTCCGAGATCAGACATCGGGCTTGTTCAAGGTGGCATGGCCACAGACCATGGACCGTGACTCCACTGGGGCGTGAACCTAGGACCTTCTGCGTGAAGAGCTGACATGCTAACCGCTACACTATGGAACGACGTCCAAACTTCTTCCTTTCTAATTTAAGTGTCTCATTTTTTTTTCTTGCCTAAATATTCAAGTTAGAATTTTCAGTACTATGCTGCATAAAAGTGGCAAGAGTGGACATCCTTGTCTTATTCCTGATCATAGAGGAAAAGCTTTCAGTTGAAATTTCTCATCTTTCTAAAACCTACTTGTTCTCATTTACTTCCTAACTCAGTTAAAAGCCCAACCATATCTAGACACCTATTCTTATCCTTACACACCACCCCACACTTGATGACCTAGTGCCACTGATCCTCCCTCTTCAAAGGCTC
>NW_006494614.1:38304338-38306575 GCF_000325575.1 Pteropus alecto | reverse complement strand
TCTTTCCCTGTTCTACCTAGCTCAGGAAAAATTAATTTCTTTCTTTCTTCCTTTTTCTTTTTTTCTTTATTTTGGTCTGGACCACTCCAGTAGTCTAAAATCTGAGCTCATTCCTCTTTTAACCTCACCTACTCACCACCTCCAAAGTCACTTTTGTGAAACACAAATTAGATCAAATCATTTCTTCTGCGTGGTTTCTCCTCCTCAACAGGGTATAATCACAACCCAGGTGAACTGAACCACCCCCGTCCCCCTTCAAACTCTCCTGCCAAATTCTCACTTCAGGACACCTAGACATTCTTTGAACATGGAACGCCTAGTCCCCTCTATGGAGGACTCCCAGTGCCTACTGGGATCCAGTCCATATATGAAGTTCTCTGCAGCCTCTTCCAGATTCTCTCTACCCTCCTTTCCCTGGGCTCCCACTGAATTTGTTCCTATTTCCATTAAACACTCACCACGCTGATCACTATTTATTTTCTTATCCTTTTCTGCTAAATCGATTTCTGAAAGGCATGGACCTCATTCATTTCGTCTTTGGCACAGGGCCTACACAGCACATAGTAGATAACTGTTGATAAACTGAGGGCATGGTACAGAAATTACAAAAAATGAGACCACAGCAACTATCAAAGTTGGTCTCAACAAAACTAGTTTCTGCAATATATATGACTAGTTGCAAATGATTATTCAAGTGTTTTTTAAAAGAGTTCGATATCTACTTGCAAATGACAGAGCTCTCAAGTTCCCACTAATGCCTATTAAATGTTCATCATTAGAGAGAGAGCCACATCCTTCCAAATTTAGTTGGGTTCTGCAGGACCCGCACACACATGCCATTTTGAAAGCTCTCAGAATCCTGTAGCTCGAGTTGAGGACATTTTTCTCTCACAAAATTCTATGGGCTGGACTCAACTAGCAAATAAGATTGCAACTGCTTCGAAAGCAAATTGCAATTCACATTTTAGACAAATTCAACTCAATGACTGATCATACTTAAGATAATAGCTCTAAGGCTAAAGAAAATCAATGCATAGACTGAAAAGCAGCCAAATGTTCACCGTCCTGCCTTGTTCTACAGTCAACACTGACCTGCTTCTTGATCCTTTCCAGCTCCTAGGTTTTTCCAACTTTGTTGTGTCCCCAAAATGGAGGGTGGGAAGTGTTAGCAAGTGTCGCCCTGTGCCTGTGATGCATTTGTCCTGTGTTTTATAGTTGATGTAATATGTGCGAAAGTTTAGTTGCATTATTTTAAATGTCCTACTTTTCCTAAAGCCTTCCCTCTGCATGATAGGTTAAGTGATATTCTTGATGAAGGAAGGGAAAAGTGTGGGCTGGAATGCTCTAACATCCTTTCATCTTCAATAGTGAGACTGTATGCTGAAGGGAGCCCAGAAACTTTTGTTTTTACTAAAATGATACTTTTAAAAGCTTTGGCTTCTGACGTGTCCTTTGAACACTTCTATTTCAAAGTAGAAAATAGGAAAGATTCAAAGCATGCACTCTGCTATATGATTCATTTTGGGATAAGAAAAAGACTGCAGCGCCTTGGAGAATAAATCATTAACTAAAAGTCAAACCGAGACACCCTGGAAACCAGTGAGACCAGGAGGCAGCAGAGGGATCAGGTGGCTGAGATTTGCCTGTTCCCTGACTTCTAGTACGAAGCATCCCACGGGCAGGACGAACTCAGCACACTGCGCTTCCTTCTATTTTACTTTTCAAACTTGAAGTTATTTTTAGATGACCCAAGACCGCTAATCCCAGGCAGGACAATTCCCGCGGCGCCTCAATGCACCTTCCCCCTCCCCAGCACTTTCCTTTAAGCACTGGGAAAGGAGTCTCTCCGTTTTTTCCTCTGCTCTCTGCGTACAGTCCACCTCCCCTAACCACCACTTTAAATCTCAGTCCCGGGACCACAGGCGTCTTTCTTTATCCCTCACTTATGCACCTGCTGCTGCTACTGAGAAGGCGAACCTTGGGGCCACTAGGACTAGGGAAGGGGCTCCTAGAGACCCGCGCCCTCTAGAAGGGAGTCAAGGCATACCCTAGAGCAGCCTCGGGGGCTGACGTCTGGATCAGGAGACCGCTCCCAACCCCTGCCGCCGCCCCTAACCCACTCTCTAACCCGGCTGCGCTTGCCCGCCCCCTGCCACGGTCCCGGGGCACGGCCAGGGCGCGCCACACGCAGCCCTGGCAGGACCGGGTGCTGGGGCGAGCGTGCTGGCGCGGTTACA
>NW_006494614.1:38303193-38304171 GCF_000325575.1 Pteropus alecto | reverse complement strand
CACGCGCCCCGCCTCGCAGTCTCCGGGTCAGTGATTCCGTGGGTCTCTGCCTCCTGCCCGCTCCTCCCCACAACCTCCGCCGCCGTCACCCGGGACAAAGCGGCTCCGGGGAGGGGCCGAGCCAGCGGCTCTCGCTGGAGCCAGCAGAGACGGGCGCGCCCCCAGCTCCGACTCATCGGGCCAACCTCCAATCAGACCCCAGGAAACCGAAAGCCCCTGTCTGGCCTCCTCTCTTCTCCTCCCCCCTGACCCCGCACCCTTCCTGGTCCCCCATGCACAGCACCTCCTGGGCTCCCACTCTGCCCTCAGCTCCTTACCCTCTCTTTTCCACTCCGAGTGCCCGGGAAGGGATGAAGACCCTCTGGAGATCCAGCTCAGGAGCCTGTCCACAAGAGTCCCGGCCTCAGCGGGGAGGTGTTCCTCGGGGTCACATCCGGGGTGGGGGTCTCCTTGGGGTTCAGACTGGAGAGGGGGCTGATTCTGAAGCGCAGGGAAATCGGGCAGCGACAGCTAGAAACTGGCCGAGAAGCAAACTGGGTAGAGAGTACTGGAAGAGAGACAGTGCTTATGAGCGGACTGAGCCCCCGACCCCCGCTGAGAAAATGTCGGGAAGCCCCTAGAAGGTCCTTACGGTCGTTTGCGCGGGGTGGGCGCTGGCGCCCTCTGGCTGGAGCCCTGAGCCCGCCCTGCCCCGCCCACGCGGCTGAAGGTGCCCTGCACCGGCTTCACGGCTTTGCCAGGATTCGTAAGCCACGAAACCTAGGGACAGAGGGCTTCAAAGACTCCTATTGTGTGAGAACCTGTGGGTGGCTGATATCGTAACAGTAAACGGTTGCCTGTGAAACAGAATCTAGGGTAGATCTGTTGCTCAAGGAACTTAACCCCAGGAGAAGTCTCTGCTTTATAAAATAAAGCAATTCGGAGCGAGGAGGTAGGTTGTGGCTTAGGGGTGGCACCGATAGGACAGGTCTGAGTCTC
>NW_006494614.1:38277077-38303137 GCF_000325575.1 Pteropus alecto | reverse complement strand
GAGGATTGACAGAAGAAAAGAGGAGGGCAGAGTGCAGACCACCTGAGGGAGGAAATGCATAAGAGGTTTAAGTCATTTTTGTTCTGTCATTTTCTAATTGCTGCATAAATCGAGCTTATTTCTTTTTCATTTTATGCTTGCTTTTACTAAAACAATTTTAAAATTGGATTGAGGCAATCTATGAGTTTTACAATTATTCTTCACTCACCTAGACACCGCATTGTCGTTCCCGTCCCCCCCCACCCCCGCAAGGTTAACACAGAGATCAATCTCTCTTTTTTTAGCAAAAAAGGTAGACCTTGGCTCTTTGAATAATATGCATTAATTTAATAGAGACAGAATTTCAGAGCTGACAATGACCTTACACTCCTACTCTTCCAAAATTCATAAATAGTTGCTGATTTAGATGAATTAGAGTCGACCTTCCTTAGTCACAGTTTTGCTTTCCACCGTTTCAGTTACCCGTGGTTAACCACGGTCTGGAAATATTAAATGGAAAATTCCAGAAATAAATAATTCATAAGTTTTAAATTGTGGGCCATTCTGAGTAGTGTGATGAAATCTGCTGCAGGTGGGCTCCCTCATGTTGAGGATGTGAATCACCACTCCATCCAGTGTATCCACACTGTATTCGCTACCCACCGGTTGATTTGTCATCAGATCAACTGTCACAGTGTCACAGTGCTTGTAGCCCTTATTTTACTTAATAATGGCCACAAACTGCAAGAGTAGTGATGCTGGCAATTCAGATATGCCAAAGGGAAGATGTAAAGTGCTTTCTGTAAGTGAAAAGTGAAAGGAAAGAAAAAAGTCTTATGCTGAGGCTGATAAGATCAACGGTAAGGACAAACCTTCTAACCGTGAAATTGCCTAATTTATAAACTTTATCATAGATATGTATGTATAGGAAAAAAGATAACATATGTAGGGTTCAGTACTATCTATGGTTTCGGTCATCCCCTAGGGGGGCTTGGAACATAACCTCTGCAGATAAGGGGGGACTACTGTACAAAAAAGTACAGATAGAATTGTTTGAAAGAACACCCTGATATTGACCCCAAACCTGTTTTTCTAGGATTTTTGCTCATTTAGTTAATTTTTTTTAGCTAACTCTTTGAAGCTATGGAGAGAGTCCAATTCTTTTTCCAACTGATTGTCTTTCAAATATGTGAAGTTAGCCATCATGTTTCACTCACTCCAAGTCCCCCATCTAAGTAAAACATCTTCAATTCTTTACACAAAAGCTCACTTACACTAGTCCCTAGAATCTTCTCCAACCTGAAGACTTTACACTCAACAGGATTTATTTAGTAAATACATGTTTACAAATACAATTTTCTGATTATAGAAGTAAATATTTATTGTAGACATTTTGAAAAGTCAGAAAAACAATATTTAATGTGAAGATTAAATAAAGTAATACATGTAAAACACTTAGCGCGATGCTTGGCCCATGGTACCACTCAATATGTTAGCTGTTACAAAAAATGGACAAGGTTATTTCCCTACCGTTCACATACAAGTATTCTTTCTTTATATATAATTTTATTTTTTAAAGTTTAAGGTTCACTACAAAATTGAGTGGAAGGTACAGAGATTTCCTATATACCCCACCCTACATATGCATAAGCCTCCCCCATTGCCAACATCCTCCACTAGAGTGGTACATTTGTTACAGCTGATGAACTTACATTGACACGGCATTATCAACCAAATTTATATTTTACATTAGAATTCCTTTTTGGTGTCCACATTCTTTGAATTTTGACGAGTTCATACGGACATACCCACCACTGCAGTCTCATACAAGATAGTTTCACAGCCCTAAAAATCCTCTCTGCTCCTCCCATTCATACTTGCCTCCCCACTAACTTGGCAACCACTGATATTTGAACTGTTTCCATGGTTCTATCTTTGCCAGAATGTCACGTAGTAGGAATCATACAGCGTGTATTCTTTCAGACTGGCTTCTTTCACTTAGCAATGCACATTTAAGATACATACGTTTTTATGGTTTGATAGCTCATTTCTTTTTGTGTTAAATAATATTCAATCGCCTGGTTGTACTTATTTATTTATCTGTTCATCTACTGAAGGGCATCTTGGTTACTTCTAAAGTTTGGCAGTTATAAATAAAGCTGCTATAAACATCTGTGTGCAGGTTCTTTGTGGACATATTTTTTCAACACGACTGGGTAAATACTAAGGAATGTGATTGCTGGATCATATTGTAAGAATATGTTTTGGAATAAACCACCAAAATGTTTTCCAAAGTGGCTATACTAGTTTGCATTCTCACCAGCAACAAATGAGAGTTCCTGTTGCTACACACCCTCACCATCATGTCATGTTGTCAGTGTTTTGAAATTTCACCATTCTAATAGGCGTGTAGTGGAATCTCATTATTGCTTTAATTTACAATTCTCTAACGACATATGATGGATATTAAATATTTTTATATGCCTATTTCCCATCTATATATCTTCTTTGGTGAGGTGTCTGTTGAGGGTTTTTTGCCCTTTCTTAACTGGGTTGTTCATTTTCTTATTGTTCTTATAGTTTCTTACTGTTATCATTTTAAGAAATCTTTTATATTTTGAATAACAGTCCTTTGTCAGATATGCATTTTGCAAATAATTTCCCCTACTTGTGGCTTGATTTTTCATTCTCTTGACAGTGTCTTTCACAAAGTAGAAGTTTTTAAAGTTATGAAGTCCAGCTTATTGTTGATGATTTATTTCATGGATCATGCCATTGGTGTTTTAATCTAAAAAGTCATCATCCTACTCAAAGTCATCTAGATTTTATTCTATATTATCTCCTAAGAGTTTTACAGTTTTACATTTGAGATTTAGGTTTATAATCCATTTTGAGTTAATTTTTGTGAAGTGTGTAACTTCTGTGTCTAAATTCTATGGATGTTCAGTTGTTCCAGCATAATTTGTTAAAAAGACTCTCTTCTCCATTGTATTGCCTTTACTCCTTTGTCAAAGATCAGTTTACTATATTTATGTGGGTCTATTTCTGTGCTCTCTTTTCTGTTCCATTGATCTGTTTATCTTTTTAAAAAAATCTATACCACACTCTCTTGATAACTGTAGCTTTATAGTAAGTCTTGAAGTCAGATAGTGTCAGTCTGATTTTGTTCTTCAATATTGTGTTGGCTGTTCTGGGTCTTTTGCCTGTCTTTATAAATCATAGAATCAGTTTGTCCATATCCATAAAACAACTTGCTGGGATTTTGATTGGGATTGTATTGAATCTATAGATCGAGTTGGCAAAAGCTGACATCTTGACCGTATTAAAAGTCTTCTTATCGATGAACATAAACTATTTCTCCATTTATCTAGTTTTTCTTTGATTTCTTTTATCAGAGTTTTGTAGTTTTCCTCATGAAGATTACATAAATATTTATGCCTAAGTATGTCATTTTGGAAGGCTTTGCCCAGTTTTAATTTGGTGTTGTATGTATGTGTGTGTGTGTGTGTGTGTGTGTGTGTGTGCGCATACGCATGCGCACGTATGTGTGTGCAGAGTTGTAAGAGTACCTTATATGTTCTGGATATGAATCCCTTGTCAGATATACGATTTTCAAATATTTCCTCCCATTCCATGAGTTATCTTTTCTCTTCCTTGATACTGTCCTCATATGAATTACAAAAGTTTTTAATTTTAATGAAGTAACATATATTTATTTATTTGTCGTTGCTTAGGCTTTTAGTGTCAACAATAACATTATTTTTTATGGCTACATAGTATTCCTGATAGCTTTACTTTTTCCCTTTTCTTTTGAAAAGATTTCAAGCTTACAGAAAATTTACAAGAATAATACAAAGAACGCTTATATACCCTTCACCAAAACCCTTTTAATAAAAATATCCAAAAGAAGATACTGCCTTTCACCCAGTTGTCGTGTTTCTTTAATCTCCTTCAATGTGAAACAAAGATCTTGACAATTTTGAGATTACGGGCCAGTCATTTTGTAGAATGTCTCTCCATTTGTGTTTGTCTAGTGTTTTCTCATGATTACACTGAGGTTACATGTCATAGGCCAGAATATCACAAAAGTGATGCTGTGTGCCTGCAATATCTTATGTGTGGCACATGATGTTGATTTGTCATATTAATTTTTTTTACTAGGAATCTGTAAGTACATATTTATATTACAAAATAAATAAATGAGAAAAGTTTTTCTTCTCATTTATTTATTTTGTAATATAAATATGTACTCACAGATTCCTAATTTATTCAGTGGGTCATAATCTGTTACTATCAATAGTTACTTTGATGCTCATCACCCCAGATTTGGCCAGCAGGACCCCTTTCGAGCTGGGTTCTATGTCCATTGATACATCCCTATAATTGGGTGTTTTCTTTCTTTCTGGTACAAGATATTCTAGGGTTAACTTAAGTTTTCTAAGCCCAAGCCTTAGAATCAGCCATTTCTCAAAGAAGTTCTGTTTGTTTGTTTGTTTGTTTGTTTGTTTGTTTTTGGTGTCGGTGGTGGTGGTGGTGGAGAATCGTAATTAGAAACCAAGATCTGGGTGCTAGGAATGACTCGTTGCTACTTCAGTGCTACTATCCAAAGTCTCTCATTAACAGGGTTGGGAAATATAGATATGTATATTTGTATAATACACAAATATACAGTGAGACATATGTAATTACATATGTATGTGTACAAATTCACATCTTTATTTCTACATCCATCTCTATACGTTGAAAACCAAAAGTTTACAACAGTCCTGAAATTCTAATCTTACATCATAGAGTTTATTCTAGTTTTTCCCTTTTATAATTGTATAACTCCCTTCTCTGACAATGGGAAAACATAACTCCCATTATCTTCAATGTATTTCTCTATTTGTCCAATCTTCTGCCAGGCCATTTCCCTTTTTATACAGGCTTCCGCTCCTACTGAATCACCCTCACTCAAATGGCCTTCTCTAATGTTTCAACTGCCTTCCCATAAGAAAGGAGAGAAAGAAATAATCGGGCTTTTCAGTGAAGAATTGTATACAAGTGTCCACGTCTGATCAGAACAAGGTAAAATGGGCTAATCACACCCATTGTCCTGATGTTTATTTTGCTTTCAAATCACTCAGTTGATTCATGTTGAATTTACTGTCTACTATACTTTCTCAATTTTTCATATACTTTATTGTTAAACTATATTTCTGTCCCAAAAGTCACTCACATTCTCTAACGCTATAGTGATATTCTTATACAAAATGATTCTATTAGAATGACTTCACCAGCTGAGATCATTCAGATCTTACTTAATGTTTTCTTTAACTTCTTCAGTGTCTTTAATATCTTTTATTCCATCCAGATTTGTTATTGACAAATTTTATACACACACACACACACACACACACACACATATATATTTTTCTTATCTAAATAATTTATAAAATAGAAAGAGGTTAAAGCCTGGGGATCACCTCTTGAAACTTCTATCAATGTCAGTGATTGTCCAAAGGCAGATGGAGGCTATGCTCACTTTGGGTGAATCAGAATATCTAGGGGTTTTTTCTCAATACACAATCTCCTTGCTTTTCCGATATTCCCCCCAAGGATACTCATTCTTCTCTTTTGCCCTTCCATGCTGAGTTGAACCTCATTGCTCTTGTAATTGAACATTATTAATATAAGCACATCATATCTCTTAGATCTATGTGGGAAGATAGATTGGGAACTATCACTATTAAATTAGAACTCTTTGGTTATAGAATATTCAAAGTAGCGGAAAAGAATTAAAGTATATGTATTTGTCTAGAGGACAAATATTCATTTATTCATTTAACAAATATCTGTTGAATGCCCACTATGCTGCTGTTGGTGCTAGAGATACAACAATGAATAAGACAAAGTCTTTGTTCTCATGGAGCTCATATTCTTGAGCGAAATGTTTTCCTCATAGATTTGCCTAATTCATTATTCTTGGCTTAGAAGAAAATTTAATTCATCAAGTGTTAATTTTATTAGAAGTCACTTGTGATCCTAGAAGGACTTCAGATTTTCCAAAAATGCATACTCAGATTTTTTTTTTTCAAAGAGAGGACTTTGGACTCTTTGCTTATAGTTTAGATTTGTGAGGAAATTTGAAGATATCACTACTAATAGAAATAAAAACAATAATATTAAATATGTTTTTAAGTGGTTACTAAGCACCAATCACTGTTCTCTGCATTTGTATAGATAAATCATAACACCCTATGAGATAGGTACAATTTTTTTTTTTAAACAAATTTTAAACAAATTACAGTGGACATTCAGTATTAGTTACAGGTGTACAGCATAAGGGTTAGACATCAATATAATTTATGAAGAGATCCCTCTGATAAGTCTAGTGCCCACCTAACTTCATATATATTTATTACAATATGACTGACTATATTCCCTAAGCTATACTTTACATCCCTGTGATCATTTTGTAACTGCCAATTTATGCTTCTTAATCCTGTCCTCTTGTTCACCCATCCCTCAACCCCTCTTCCATCTGGCAACCATCAGTTTGTTCTCTGTATTTATGAGTTTGTTTCTGTTTTATTTGTTTGCTTATTTTGTTTTTTTAGTGATACAATTATTATTTCCATCTTTCAGAGGAGGAAACCAAGGCACAAATAGATTGTCTAGCCCTGGTAAGTTAACCAGAATGAAATCTAAGTAGCCTAGTTCGAGACCTTGAGGTCTTTTAATATGTAAGAGTAGTTATTTTCAGTAACCACATATGATGAATGAGGCCTTCTTCTTCAGTGCTCCTTTAGCACTTTTTCGCATATCCCTGAATAACACCTGTCACATATTGTTTGCAAATTATTAATGGATGGCACAAGCAACTTATCCTACTATCTGGCATGGAGTGTGCTTTCCATAAATTTTTAATTGTTCATAGGGAATTTAAACTTAGAGAACATAGCTTTCCTGAGGTCAAAGTGATGGTTTATGAAAAACTCAGACTAAAATTGCTGTCTTCTCAGTCTCAATTAAGTAACTGTTCTTTTTTCTGCATCAAGCTGGCCCATCTGGTGCCATATTTATTATTAGGAAAGTACCTTTTAGCCTATCTAAATTTCAGGCTATTCTTTATAGATTTTGATTAGTCGTAATGCCATGTAAGAAAAATGTATGTTCTTTTTTGACACAGCAGCCCATGCTTAGTGGCAAAATTTAAAATGAACTGGATTTTAAATTAAAATAAGCTGGAACAGGCCAGATTCGGGTTTGAAAGTAGAGGCTACCATACAGAATCATTCTGGGTTCACAATATTTCATGTCAAGTTATAGAAATGGAAAAGAGGGCAAAAACACTTCTCAAAGCATTCTAAGTTCATTAGATTTAAATATGTTTTTTCTTGGTCACATTTAGAGTAGAGAGGATAGGTGAAGAGTGATCACCAAAGCAGAAAACAGAGTGAGTGATCCCATGGCAACGTTCTTAGTTACTCTCAACTGCTTTAGAGACTTTTCTTGGGGAGAAAAAAGAGAATACATATACTCCCTGGGGGAAAAAAATAAAGTCAAGATGACTGAGTATATTTCTAGTAGCTTTAAGAATCTCTGTCAATGTCCTCCAGCCAAAGACCACCAAGAACACACCCATAGTTAAACAAGTAGGGTTTATTGCTCATTTGCAATAAGGGAGAATGTGCACTGTGGAGACTGGGGGTGCAGTGGGGAGGAGGCATGGCAGTAAGAGGACCTTAGAAAGAGCTCCTCACAGGGTTTGGACTTGTCTTAAATGATTTGGGGGAGAGTTCAAGGAAGCCATGCTGTGTTCTAGGTTAGATGCTGTTAGAAAACAGGGGTAATTCTTTTCTTGGGTATATTAATGAATATTATCTCTAAGGCAGGATGAACGAAGCAAAGTTATAGCTGTAATTGGTAAAGAAGGAACAGTCATCTCTTTGAGCCAGGATAGGGTACTGTTTGATCATTTTTGTAGTTTGGACATGTTCACATTCTGCCTCTGTTTGATATGGTTGCAGATCTTGCACTTGTCTTGATTCATCATGGTCTCAGGAGGTTTTGTAAAACAGCTTATATTCAACAGAAGAACACTGACACCAAGTCGATCATGGCTACATGTCTAATCATAGCTGTCGGGGCCACTTTTCTCTTTCTCACTACCGAGTTATTGTCATTGTGATAGATAAGCTCTCCCTTACCTTGGGAACCTCAAATAGTTACCAGCCCATCACCAATACCTAATAATAATCAGCAAAACCTTGGACTTTGTTGTAATTTTCACAACATTTTCCACAAGTAGAAAATAGCAAAAGTAACATGAGTACTTTCAAAGGGCTTTTTAAAGGAAAATGAGTAAGTGTAAAACTCCCAGTACAATCAAAGAAAAATTAAATATGGGACTGTGAGGTGGGCATTGAAAGAAAGCAAAGTTTTGTAATCACTAGAGCAGTCTGCGAAGATGTGATAGAGGGTGGGACTTGGGCTAGGCTTCAAAAATGAATTGAATTTGGAGAGAAAAATAAGAAAGTGGTGGACCTTTCAAGTGAGGAGAACCACACAAACTCTGAAGAGGATGAGAGTAGGCCCTGTTAACTACTAAAACACAAGGCAGACAGGAGGAGAAGCAGCCAAAACAAGATTTACCCTTAGGGCTGACCAAGCATGGAGATGGGAGAATAGATGGGGACAGAGGGAGAAGGAGATTTCCTCTAGCACTGGACCAAATCCAGTGCACTGTGGTCCCAAAATAACACCACAGCAGACAAAAATAACTGTCTAAGCACACTATTACCAGCAAGAAGTCTCGCATAGAGAAGCTGGGACTCATCTTGACAAACAAAGGCTTAGAGAAATAGGCTACTGGGTAAAACAGAGACCCCACTACCAGAATCCTAAGGTGGGAACTGGTGCTTGGAAATCAAGAGGCTCAGGAGACCCTAAGGATAGTTTAATAGTAGATTGTACCAGCAAGGCTGGAGTTTCTTATGACATTTCTCTCATCTAAAGCTTAGATCAATTCTAAAGACCAGGATGGGGTCGAATTGCAGGCAGGGGTCAAGTGCACCAGGTATGAGAAGTGGAGGGATAGAAATACTGGAGCACAGCACAGGTCTCAAGTTGGAATCTCAATTATTCTATTTACTAGCTTGATGTCTTTTAATAAATAAATCGCTTTATTCCTCTAAACATCTATAAATTGAAGATCAAGGCAATCATACCGTACATTGTCGTAAAAATTAAATACCATAATGCTTATACAGTATTTGACCCAGTGTCTGCCCTCAATAAATTTTAGCCCTCATCATCATCATCTGCTTCATCAGCTGCATTATCATCAAAAAGAGAAGAATGCTCTAAGGCAAGGGTCCCCAAACCCAGGCCACAGACTGGTACTGGTCCAGTCGGTGGCCTGTTAAGAACTGGGCCGCACAGCGGAAGGTGAGCAACAGGCAAGTGAGCAAAGCTTCATCCCCTCCCCAGAGTATTTGCAGCCCCTCCCCAGCGCTAGCATCATAGTCCCAGCTCCACCTCAGATCATCAGGCTTTCGATTCTCATAGGAGCGCTGGTCTCTGGTGCCAGAAAGGTTGGGAAGGCCTAATCCTGCCCCTACATGTTCTTGTAAAGAAAGTTTTATTGAAACACAGCCACACTTATTCATTTATGTATTGTCTATGGCTGCATTTCTTACAACAGCAGTTGAGTAATTTCCATAGCAACCCACAAATATGAAAATACTTGCTGTGTGTCTCTTCATAGAAAAAGTTTGCTGACTTCTGCCTTAAGGCAAGAAAAGGCAAATGACCATGGCTATGTTGGAAGCTAGGAAGACTCCCATGTGAACAAAGCACAGGGTGGCATAAGAAGTAGCAAGAAAAAGTTAAACAGGTCATTCAATGTATACACATTTGAAAAAGAACAGCCTTAAAAATTAAGAATTAAAAAAAGATTAGGCCATATCTCAACCATTGCAAGTCAGTGAACTAACTTTCTATCTAGAACCAGATACATAATTTGGGGGAACTAGTGCAAAATAAAAATACAGGGCCTCTTAATCAAGAAGTATTAAGAATTTCAAGATGATGACAGAAGAGCATGAAACTAAGCACAGGGACCTTCTGCACAGGATGCACGGCTCCGTCTTTCTCACATAGGTACACAGGCACACACACGCACACACACACACCTCTTACACTCACAAAACTATTCTACAAATGAAGAGCAATGTAAAGACAGGTAATTGCAAACTTCGACTTGGGTTTGCTGTCTATCTGTCAGAGCATTTTCTCCTATAAATGGTTCTCTACACCCACAACCTCCTCCTCCTTCAATTTGGATGCAACAATAAGAGCAGTTTCCAACTCTCTCTCTTCATTTTAGCATGATATATTCATATTATCATTTAGATAGCAGAACAACAACAAAAAAGCCTGCCTCTCTCTAATTTCTCTCTCTTTTTTTAAAATTTGTTAGAGCATGCCATGCTCACAGTAGTTTAGCCTGCTTTCACAGTGGCCTAGGTTTACCATGCCAGGATGAAAGCCGCTGTTGCCATGTTGGCTCTGCAGTGTCTGGAGTGTGTAAAGTTGTACAGTTAAAGTGCTGGTAGAATGACATGTACAAGAACAGCCACAGAGCAGCTAAGCTGATCTGTGTTTCCTTCACAAAAAGAAGAATGTACACGGTGGTGCAACATGGAAATTGTGTCTTAAACTAAAACTCATGAATTACTTGGTTTGTTCAAAAATGAAAAAATAATCATAAAAACAAAAACAAAAAGATGGGTGGATTGTGTTTTGTTTTTAATGCTCTTTTGACAGTCCATGGAGAGAAATATGTGTATGTAAATCAGTCTTTTGTGGTCCGTAATGTGGAAAATATTCATAGATAGATAAATATGATCTTACAAGACTTCCCATGTTATTGTATTTTTAAGTGTGCAAAGAAAAGCAAGATGCTTTTGGATATCAGTAGTATGAGTGTGCAGATGTCAATAGGCCAATTTCAGGTGTGATCACAGATCCATAAGTCCCATGGACAGGTAGGTCTCCCCACAGGTGTTTGCATGACTGAACACCCTCAAGAATGCCTGTGACTGATTAGCATGAGTTGATTTAGCAAAGGAGCACCAATCTACTAGGGCCATTTGCCAGGTATGAGTCAGATTCCTCAGGAGTTTGACAAGGTGACAGGCTATTCTATAAATTAATTTGTGCTAAGGTGTTAATGGCTGATAATTCTCTGGTTACCCTCAGATAATGTGATACCTAAATGGGGCCAGGTTCTTTAGTTTGGAGGCTACAACTTGTCATCTTTGCCCCACTGTTTCTCTCTGTTCCTGTCTTCCATGCTATGCACTGGCAGTTCCCCCTGACTGAGTGCCTTTGCCTGACAATCTCAAATTCTTCCATAGAAGATCAACTGTAAATAATAGCAACAAATGCTGCTTAATATATTCTAAGACAATGATTCTTAAAGAGTTGTCCGGGACTAGCAGCACTGGCATCACCCCAGGAAATTGTTAAAAAGTAAATTCTCAGGCCCACCGCATATCTAGTGACTCTGAAACTTGGGCTGGGATCCAGAAACCTGTGTTTTAAAGAGACTTCCAGGGGATTCCGATGCATGCTAAAGCTCAAGACCACTATTCTAAACATTTTACTTACATCAGCACATTTAATTTGCAAACCCACACTCTAAGGTAGATATTAAGATTGCCTCTATTTTACAGATGAGAAAACTGAGCACAAAAAGTTTAAGCAACTTGACAGAGGTACTAAGCTGGTAAGTGGTAGAGCTGGGCTTTGAACCCAGGCAGCCTGGCTCAAGAACGTGGACATTATCTCAGCTATGTCAGGTCAGCTGTGTTACCTTTCGAATCGATGCTTCTGTGAAGCCTTTTGTGATTCCAGTCTCTCAAATCCCACCAAACAATATCAATAGCTTCTATATCACTTCTCTTATGATGCTTGTGTTTTTCCCAACGTTCTATCCCCAATACCCAATACCTATATTGCAGAGAGCAAACTTTGGTATACAATAAGAGAATGAATAATTGAATGAATTGATCAGTGAATCAAATGTCTTGAGTCAAAAGCAACTTAACTGAAAACAACAACAATAATAACAACAACAAAAACAGCTTCTAGAATCTCATTCTTCACCTGCTTAATCAGAGTCTCTAGGAGCATTTTCTGGAGGTCATATTTTAAAAAATGAAACCAAAATCAAGAACTGGATTTAAGAAAAAGTGTGCCCAACAAATTGATTCTGCACACATGGAACCCTTGCCTTAACTGGCAATGACGATTCAGATAGTTTGAGAAGACCAAGGTGAAGGCACAAATGCGGAAAGCAGGGGCTTTTCAGACGCTTAAAATCCTACCCTGTAGTAGTAGCTAACCCTAAAGCCAACAATTCCTGGAAGAAAGCCTGAACGTGCTTCAAATTTGACATATTATATGATATTTCTTGAATAAGATCAGTATAAGAAACACTTGCAGTTGGTACCATTGAGCTGTACATGGGAAATTTTTTCACCTCTGGAACAGGCAGTCCTTGGCATATATATCTATTTTGGGGTCATATTCCAAAAATGTATTTGTAAGTTGAGTCGTTTAGAGCTCAAAACTCTTTCGGAAGAAAGCCTGAACGTGCTTCAAATTTGACATATTATATGATATTTCTTGAATAAGATCAGTATAAGAAACACTTGCAGTTGGTACCATTGAGCTGTACATGGGAAATTTTTTCACCTCTGGAACAGGCAGTCCTTGGCATATATATCTATTTTGGGGTCATATTCCAAAAATGTATTTGTAAGTTGAGTCGTTTAGAGCTCAGCAAACTATTTCCCACAGAAGTAATATTAGAAAAGAAGGTTCCATTCCTCTGCCAAAACATAAAACCTGATTTAGAACACTCTGTCTCTGAAATAGCAGTTCAGATGGGCTACATGGACATTCATGGGAAATGTGACTGGGACCCACCCAACTTGGAGCTGGGAATTTTGGGAGCACAGAGACTTCTGGGTAAGACTGAGCTGTGACAGCATCGTAGACATTCCTTTGTTCTCCTCCCCCCTCAATACACACACACAATACACACACACACACGCACCCACACACACACAATTTGGTGGCTACTAGTCAAATGATAGAAAGACAAAGTTATCACTCAAGGAATACTATTTGGGATCCAGTGAAACTCTTACTACCTTCACCTCTGCAGTCAGGCAATGCCCCAGATCTTAGCACAGAGTTCCCCAGATCAGGTATGGACAATCAGCAGTGCTTGTATCCTAACTGATATTCTCTTACCCAGGTTTTAGAAATATTATACAACCTGTAGTTCAAACTTCGGGGCAACTGCAACCACCTTCCCTAGTATAACTAGAGTGTTTTGGGGATGAATTTGGGATAAGAGTCATAAACAAAATTGCTGCTAAAAAGTGAAAAGAGAATTAAGTTTCTAGTTTTTCCTTGGCCATTAGTGAATTAGTGATATGACATCAGGCTAGGTCCTTGGTTTCTTCAGTTGTAAAATGTTGGGGAAGGAGAGCGATTTATAAATTCTATAAGTTATTTCTAGATCTAACTTTCTAGAATTTAATAAAAATAGTTTCCTCTACTTCCTTGTGAAAGGATTTGCCAGTCTGCCAGCTGCTCCCCTACCTTTTCTGTCCTTGGTAGTGAAATACTGAAAACTCATGTCATCTCATGCCCAAAGATACACCAAGAAGAAACAAGACTAATAAGTTACAATTTTATTTCCTCCTTATTAAATTAAATTTATTTCACTTAATTATTATTTTCCCACAGCCAAACTTCATTTGGGCAATAGCTCACCTAGTTTAAGTCCTGTACTCAAGGAGGCATTGAGACACTCTTCTCGGCACATAGCAAATTAAGGATCAAAGAGCTAAAATAATAATAATGATAATAATAATAATTTTGTCTGAATTTTTACATGGAAGGCAAAAAGAAGAAAAGAATAAAATAATTTAAAATATTTGAAGTTATCTCAGAAAAAAAACTTTTAAAAAGAATCAACACATTCAATCTTAAAATGCACCATCATAGATTTAAATTTAACCCAGAGCAAAATATATAGTTTCTTTTATAGATCCATCTTCTCTCAAAAGCAATACTATCTAGAGGAAAAGAAGTCAGGAAATGTGATTATTAATAACCAGTTATTGTTTGGGATTGGTAATATCTGATAGACTTTAAAACCAGGCACTCCATTTAGCTGTTAGGATAGCGTGTTCCTACCTGCTGAGGATGTTCCCGGAGTTAGCATTAGGAATCTCAGGAAGATTCAATTAGCTTCCACTGTCATGTATCTTCAATAAGATTCAGTTCTTGAACCAAGATAAGAACAGAAATTTATGCTTTTACTCCCTTAGAAAAAAGAAAGCCAAATTAAAACAAACCAAACAAAAATAAAAATTATCCCAAATAATACACAATAAAAATTCCTCAAACCCTGACATCTTCCTAGCCGGCTATATTAGAGTATTGGGGAGTTGTTTCGGGTAGAGTGAAAAAGAAGTCTGGTTCTAGAATCTCTGGAATTTCAGGTCTCAGAACCCATGATTCAATGAAAATAATAAGACTTTATAGGCCTTCTACTTACTAGGTGTCGGACACTATGCTGAGTGTTTTAGGTGCATTTTTAAAATTTCACCCTTAAGACAACCTAGTGAAGTATGTGTTGTTACTACTTTGTTTAGTAAGCACTTACGTTCTCACTATAGAAGAAAAAAACCAGGAGAGGATGAGCAAATGGCCCAGAAAAAAGACCGAACTGCATGTACTCAATCCCAGTCATGCAAATAGCCCAATGTACCTGTAAGAGCCTCAGATTTCAATCCTTGCTCCACCACATCCTATGACATAGAGGAAGTTTCTCAGTTTTCTTCTTTCTTAAAATGGGAATAATAATAATGCCTACCTGTCAGGTCATTATAGGTTTCCAATGAGACCCTACACATAACAGACTTAGAATAGCACTTGCCAGACAGTAATATTCAATGATTATCAGATAATATTTTTTACCTGGTCCAGCAACTCCCTGTGCTCCCACATACCAGAAGCCTGCCAAAATCTGGGCAGAGTACAAAGATCACATACAGCCTAAGGACAAAATCAAAACACTGAAAACAATTCATTCTTATTCCCCAAGAATAGATCTTGATTCTCAAAGTGTGATCCCTGGACCAGTAGCATCAGCATCACCTGAGAGTGTATTAGAAATGCAGAGGGTCAGGTCCCACCCCACACCTCCTGAATCAGATCATACATTTTAACAAGATCTCCATGTTTTAGGAGAAAAGCAGAACTTGCATCATACACAATGTACCAGACTGCTGGTCTCTCTCTCTCTGCCTTTCCTGTTTTGCTCTTATTAGTTCAAAATGTCCTTCATCATATAATCTACCTGGTGAAAACCATTATTCAAAACTCAACTCAAGCATCATGGAGACTCTTCCTATCTGCTCTCTTCCTATTTCAAGGAGAAATTCATCACTTCCACCTTTGTTTCTCCATTGAATATCAGACCAATGCTGTTCAAATTTCTTTGATTGTAATCCATGATAAGAAATATATTTTATAGACACAAACACACAACTTGAATATTGCTGAAATGAACGTTTCATGAAAGAATCATTTTACTTACTACGGGTAATGGATTCATAGTTTTCAGCATTAATTTCCTCTATTTCATGTATTATCATGCTATGTGGGTCATAACTGACAATTTGTAAAACCCTGTACATAGCTATTTCTTTCAGAGGAACTACCACACTAGATTTCATTTCATGCCTATCACTTCTTCTGGATGGAGAGGACATGATCTGAGATTGGCATATATAGAGACTCAACATTTTTTGTTGCGTAATAATGAATGGGTGAATGAAGCTTGTTATGATAAGCTTGTTTTCACAGCCTACCACTACTCCACACCTTAACTCCTTGGTCACACTGCCATAATTAATAGAGAAAAACTATGAAGGCCTTATTATGTAATAATTTATCAACCATTAGCCGTAACGATAAACCTATACAATGACTATATCTGTATGCTTCCAATAAGAATTTTCAAATGAAAAATGGTTCTACAGACTATTGTCTTGATTAACAAGAGGAAAGAGAAAAATTGTGAGTTTAAAGAAGAATAGTTTAGTTTTGCAATTTTTTGGATTTTTTTATTGTTGTTCATGCAGATATTTTATTAGTCTTCCATTTGTAAAATAAATGGAGCCCCAGTCGCTGCAACTGAGACACATTTAGAACATCCTGTGTCAGGGAGACGCCAGCCTGCCATTTGAACCTCTCCATGATACTCTGCCAGTTCACCTCCATTTTTCTTTCAACACTTCTGCTCTTCCAGGAAGAGCTCCCTTGGGCACAGGTTTATGATAGAGAAAAATGATGACCAACCACATTCATTTATCATTTATATTCCAGGCTTGGATATGACACTCTAATATATAAGACAGGAAGGGAGTTTGACACTAGGTGTCAGGACCTTCACTTTTGCTTTCACAAGTCACATGACCCTGCATACATCCCTTCTTTCATTCATAAGATTTGGATGGAAAACTTGAAGACCTGGAAAATAAGTCTGAAAGGAATAGCAATGTTTTCAGTCTTACCTTCACTGAAACACAATAACAAAACAAGCCACCAAATAATCCTTTCATTTTTTTGCAGCTTATTCTCAAATATTGCATTTATGTATAACATTTGAGAGTCTGACTATCTGAGCTTTAATCATGGCTCTTAGCAGGTAAGTGACGTGAATGTCCCTTGTCTTAATTTGCTAATCCATAAAATGGAGATAACAGTAGTAACTATCTCACAGAGTTTATGTGAAGAAAAATGATAGTATATGCCTAGCACATAGTAAGAGTTAGTCAAAAACTGTATATACTTATGTTATTTTTCTACCACATTTAGACACTTAAAGTAATGAAAAATCTCCAAATTAAATGCTACACATACTAAGTGCAATGTGATTTCTCGAATTAGAGCCTGGAACAGAAAAAGATATTAGTGGAAAAACTGGTGACATCTAAAGTCTGCAATTTAGTTAATTTAGTACCAAAGCTAATGTCTTAGTTTTGACAAATGTACAAAGGTTATGTAAAATGTTAACACTAGGAAAACTAAGTGAAGAGTGTACAGGAATTTTTCTGTACTATCTTTGCAAAATTTCACTAAATCTAAAATTATTCCAACACAAAAAGATTATTTTTTTAAAAATGCCACATATAGTTTTGAGTAAATAGTAACTACAAAGCTGTGCTATGTACCATGGAAAATCAAGAGATAAAGAAAATATAACTATCTTCCAAGAGCTTACAGTCTCATTCTGAGGACAGCAATGAACTTACTATAAACTGGCCAGAATGTAACAAATGTCTTAACGGAAATGGAAATAAACTCTCCTCAGCCTGATATTAAGGACCAGCTTCACATAGACCCTTGTTCTCCATGATTAAACCTACTGGTTAATTAGTTAACACAGCTTTACAATTCCTGCTTTCTCGAGTGATTACTCTGCCTGGTTGGTATTAAATGAGTGGAATTCCTTCTGTGTTGGAGGTGCTATCTGATTCCTGATTAGTGCAGATATAAACTTTATTAATTTATTAATTTTTTATAGGTTGTAGAGTGCCAGAGAAAAAGCATGGACCTCATAATCAAGCAAAACTGAGATCAAACCTAGTTTCTTACCAACTTGGGCAAGTTCATGGAGCCTCATTTTTTCATTGTAAAATGGGGAAAGAATATTGAACTTGTTGGCTGTTATAACAATCAAATGATCAAACAAGATAATGTCATAAGGACCCCTGGCCTACAATAGGCAGGTTTTATTATTACTAAAAATTAGATTATTATTATTATAATTAAAAATTATTATCATTAGCAATTATTCACTAGACACGAGCCTTGGCAACTGTACTGGCAACTCAAGTACTTATTCAGTTGTCAAGTACTCATTTCACTTGTCTAAGACCTTGCTTTGGAGGGTCCAAGACTGTTTTACCAAGTGGAGAGGATGGCAGACTCCACTGGGGGAAGCTGGCATAGATTAATAGTATAGCATAAGTTAATAGCATACACTTTAGAGCTAATTAGCCTGAATTTAAATCCTGGCCTTTTTACTAACCAACTTGCTTCCTGTTTGCCGTTGGTTAATTGATTTAACCTCTAAATGCTTCTGTTCTCCTTTCCATAAGAATTCACACAGGTACAGTCTCTAGAACAGTGCTTGGCACATAGTTTGGCACACACTCAATAAATAATAGCTATCATCATTATTTAGCAACTGTTTCCTCTTTTTCATAGATGTTCAACATCCTCTTTTGTTTGGATATGGGGATGCAAGTTGCTAGGGAAAAGGGAGTTCTTTCTGTCAGCCCCAGGACATGAATCCTAATTGGTATAAACCAATCAGAACAATCCTTTCTGTTTCTGTTTAGATTTGAGTATATGGCTGAAGTCTGGCCAATGGAACCTAAGGGGAAATCTGCTGGCAGCTTCTAGGGATTTGTTTTTGCTTACTGTGTTGAATGCTGTCATGAGGGGATCTGATGGCAGTCATCATATGGCCATGAAAGGAGCCAGGAGAACCACAGGGAGGCTACCTTAGAGCCCAGACATCAACAAGCTGCTTAACCATTTACCTTTGGACATCTTGTTATGTGAGAGAATAAATGTCCAGTATCATTATTCCCAGTATCATGAATGAGAAAACTAGGTTTCAGAGAGATTGCAGTAATTTTCCACAGGGTTACACAGCCAGTGAAGAGGAGAGTGAGAAGGGAGTAAATAAAAGATTTTTATCTTTATCCATTGAACTTTTTCTTGGTCCATTAATTTATTCAAAAAATATTTATTGGGCCTCTTAAGGCACCCCGAAAGACTGTTGCAATTTCTGACGTTGGGCTGGGTGGCGCTTTCAGTGGGCAGAGCAGGATGAGAATATGTCCAGAGGCTGCCCCTGCAATGTATGGATGTCCAGGCCTTTATAAGATGTTCAGGAAAAGGTCTGCCACTGGATAACTAAGGGACAAGTCTCTAGTTAAATAAGCTATTTCCAGGAGGTCTGAGTTGAGAATTTTGTTTCCTGCATATTTGAAAATTCAGAGTCCACAGCTGTTTAGTAATTAATTATTAAAACTAATACCAGTCTGACGAGATACTTGATTTGATGCCAACATATCTTTGGAACATTAAAAGACAAGATTAGATAGGAAAGAACCTGAGTCACCAAGTGTAAGCTCTTTTCTCTTCTTTCAGTTTGGAGTGCTTTCCTGTATTTCTATCTTTAAGAATAACTTGGATCCTCCAACCTGTTTATAGCTTTTCACCTTATTCATTTACTCATCCTTTTATTTATTCATTCATTCAATTAATATTTTAAGGTAGCTATTTCCTAACGAAGTTGGGGACAACAGTTAATATTAGCATCCATTTATGGTTAAAACCAAGCATAATAGTATCACGACAGCTATGATTTGTTGAGGTGTTTTATATATGTTATTATTAATCATCTGAACTATTTTTCAGGGTAAGCAACATTGTTTCCAAAATTGTGGTTGAGGTAATAAAGTTTCAGAGAAGTCAAAGCAATTTTCCACAGAGTAATACAGCTAGTTAAGTGCAGATTAGGGCTTGAAACTGGGTCATTCAAACTCCAAAGGCTGACCTTGCCTATAGCATGAAAGTGGTGAGCATAGCAAAGAGTGGATTTGGGGGACCAAATCTTGGAAATGCTGTGATGTGGAGTGAGAGTTCTGAAAAGGGAGTGAAGCTCAGGCAGGGACATAACCCAGCACCCAGGCTCTGTGGTGGAAATGAGAAAGGTGTGTGGAGGATGAGAAAGAAGCACATCTGAGGGAGAAAAGGGACAGCGAGAGGGGAATCCATGAGAAGCAGTACACTAAGGAAGATATCTAGAGTTAGCTGATCACAGACGATGTTGGTTGTTATAGAGAGAGGATAAGCCCATTTTTTTCTGAGAGATAGAAGAAAGAAGGCAAGGTGGAAGGATACACCAGAGAAGCCATATTACTAACAGCTCAAAACCCAAGGGTCCAAAGGCATCATTTTTTTGGCCAACATAAATTATTTACCAATACTTAATAAATAGATTTATTATAAAATTGTACATTTTCAGTGTCTCTTGAAAAAAAAAATCAGAATATCTGGTTCTGGTTTTATAGAGCACTCACTTCTGGCGAGTAGTAGGCAATCTGAGCTGAATAATGGCTAATGTCTTTAGCCAGCAATAAGCCCACCTATGCCTTACTGTTTCACTCTCAATTTGCTTCACAAATTTGCAAAATCTGCTTGGGCCCTGTTGACATTTTAGTTGGCTACCCTTAATAATCACCAAAGTATTAGCTGTAGATATCTCTGGATAGTGAGATTGTTGCTGATCTTAATTTGAAATCACCGAGTTACCTAACTGCATTTTCTAAATTTTCTCCAATTGTTGCATATTGCTTTTATAATAAAACAAAATATGAATGTTATTTTTATAACTATCAGTTCCACAGATATTGAGGGAGGAGCTGTGGCTTGGCAGGAGTCCATGTGAAAAGATCCAGGGGTTTTATCGAAGTCAGGCTCAATGTGAGCCTAGACCATGACACGGCAGCTAGAAAACAAAACAAAATCCTAACCAATCATTGGAAGCCATGCTCTGTATGGGTCAGACCTCATGGAGCATAAACCACATTTTACTGGAGAAAATAATAAACTAGAAAGAATTTGTTGCTGGGAAACTAAGATAGAAGGAGTCTAGAAATTGAGTTATATGAGGATGGGTGTAGAGAAAATGGACATTTTTAGCTTGGGCTTCTGTACAAAAATCAAAGAGACATATGATGACTATCTTCAGGATTCAAACAGATTAAATGTGGTCAAGACAGTGTTCACTTATCCAACATTGATGCAGAAGGCAGGGAAAGCATCAGTGAGAGTAATGGGAAACAGATTCCACTTTGATTTAAAAAGGATTTTATAATACAAATTTATGCAACAGTGAGTTGGAAAACTCCACCTCATGAGAAACCTTCAGGTGGAAACCATATGGCAGTCTATTTTAGGTGGAAGTTTGGACCAGCCAACCTCAGTGTGCCCTCCAGATCTGGAGGTCCTCTCTTCTTCTGACCAGGTTCATGACCATTCAAGTGCAGATCACTGGGGATGACAAAAAGAGTTGGTAACAGTTAACCTTCAGGAAATCATGAATTAAGACTACCGATAGCTAATTCGCCTCAGTTTCCCTAAATTAATCTTCTTCTGTGAGACAGAACACAAGTTATTTTCCAGAAATCAAAATAAGCACAAGGTACATAAGGCATATCTGTGCTGAAACATTAAAATACCCACAACATACCCACTGAGGAAGGGCTCAGAGAGCTCACACTCTGTTAGAGTTTATAGTGTTAGTACTGCTAGGAAAATGATGGTCCCTAGGTGTAGATTGCCCGGGGCATTTGTTTCCATGGTCAGAATTCTGATTTTATTTTCTTATTTAAACTTAAACCCTAGGGTCTTGTGCTTTTAAGATGCTAGTCCCTGTAGCCAAGTAGTCAGTTCTACTTGGAGCCCAGATCTCAGTTTTCCCAAAGGACAATCAATGTCCTTCAGATGAAAGAAAGTGGATCATATCTAAGGAGTCCCTGCTAACGCTCCTTCTAATCTAAGCAATTTTTCTGGTGAAGCATGGAATAAAAATATTCTGAATTTCAGTACCAGTATGATGAGATGAGTGGTGCCATGGTAGAAGGTTCACCACAGAGACAAACACCAGAAGCTACAGATTCAAGGTTTCTCAGAGCCAACTGCTAAGGGAGAGTGGTCAGTCAAGTTTGCAGGTGAGCAGTGTCTTACCTAGAGGTCTCTGACCATGCACACTCCTCATAAATATAAAAGGTAGGTAAAGGCGTAGATATAACTTTTCAGATTATTTAGCACTGAGTTCAGAAACTGACATACATAGCTGCAGTGCTTAGTTATTCTTCCTCTTTTCTTCTGCATCCATTCCTGCCCTTCTCTTCCTGGCTCTGTGTCCTGGCTTCATCCCATACTGGTTAGTTCTGGTTTGTTAGAGTAGCTAACAAAGTGGGAGGTACTGAAAGATCAGGATATAGAAGAGATAAATCAAGTTATCTCATCTCCATTCCAGGCTCCCTCTCTGTTTCACTATTTTGGCAGTGATGGTGTTTCTCCATCACTACTGCTCCTGTGATTTGGCCTTTCCTCTTGGGATCTAGCTCTTGCCCCTTAGGCTCCAAAGTGGCCCTGCTGTGCCTGGATTCCCAGCTCCTCAACAGCTTTTGCTGGTCCCCTTACCACTGTCTGCATGTCTACAAATTATCTCATCATTAGTCTCTAACTACCTGAGCTAGATTCTGTTTCCTGCCAGATTTTGGCTTTATAGTTGCACCCTGGTGTGTGACCTTAATTAATTTGATTCTCAGATACTTCATTTTTGAAGTTGAGATCAAACTTGTTATGATCAATTGTTGTCTGGGTCTCTGCCTTATTTCTTATTTTAAAAGCACCCTAAATTTGGGGTGGAGGGATAAACACTTTTTCCACAGTGAGGTTTGAGCATGTGACTGAGAATTTTTCTAAGATCTAGCCAATAAGAGCATCAAATCTCCTGGCAACAATGATTGGATCAGTTATGATCATATGATTTGATCAGGGCCAACGCATACTGTCTAAGATTTGAGCCTTTTGAGCAAAGGACTTGAAACTATAAAGATATAAGAATGGAGCTGCTGGGGGTCACCCCCTGGAGAGCACCTAACAAAGAAAGAGTAGCTAACAAAGAAAGAAAACATAAACAAGAAATGAAGAGACACCAGATGCCAAGAGGGTGTTTGGACCCTTGAATGTAGTTATGCTTGCCCTCCATAAACTCTGCACTTTTCATTGAGTAAGCCAACAGATTCTCTCTTTTTGCTTAATGATGTTGGAATTGGATTTGTGTCACTTGCTACAAAGGGCCCTAATTGATACAAAAATACATATTTAGTAGATTTTCAGTGAAGATTAGAAATAAGATATGTCAAGTATTTATTTTGATACTGGCAAAGACTTTGTTATCATTCTTTCAAAGGCACAGGGACCTTATCCACTATAAGAAACAACTATATCAGAGACATTTCGAGTAAAAAAAAAAAAAAAATTATAGAAATCATCTGGATTTGAAGAGAAGGGTTGAATAGTGTTTCTTAAGGCAAAGAGATCATTATCTCCTTGAGTGACCTTGATTTGGAATCCCAGATCTGGAATTGTGAACTATAATCTGGTCTGAAATTTTCTAACTGCCAGACCAAAGTACCGTGGGCAAGATACATATGCTTAATGGGGGAATGGGCCCAAGAAACCTCTAAGTACTCTTCAACTTCTAGAATGTTGAGGTAAGAGTGCGAAGGATAACATATTATTTGCAGTAGCATCTCTGTGGTGTACTGACAGTAATGAATGATTTGAGAAAAGGTTCCACCAGTGTTTCAAAGCTTTTTTAAGTCTTTCCTCTTTTCCAGTTCATCAGATCATTCCATCGAACATATTCTTTCCCCTGTTCTCCTAGTTCGCTTCCTAGGTGCTTCTGTTACAACATTGTTGCAGCCCGTTTTGTGTTCCCAAACAGGAAAAAGAGCCAGAGGAGAGCAGGGGCAAGTTAGCATTCATCTTTATATCATTTTCTTTACTAATTCATTTATTCATTCATTCATTCAATTGTTCATTCAACCACTTATTTAAAAAACACTTATTTATTACCCACCTCCTACCAAGCATTATGACAGACGCTGGAGCTACAAAAAGTATAAAAGATTCACAGGTTCTATGTTTATTACCTAGTGAGGGAGGCCAAGGTAAAGGAGCAAACTAATAATTTTAATTGCATGATAGGGGTTTTGCCCTCAGAAACCATTTTTAGAATTAAATTGATTTGAAATGGAGAGTAGGTTCTGATTCTAAAAAGCTGAACTCCTGGTTTGTCCATATATTCTAGTCGGAGGTATTCCCAAGGTAGCTGAACACTTGAGACCAGAGGTAAAAGTACAGTTATTAAAGTTAATTCTGGAGTTACACAGGGAGAGGAGACATTTGGAAGCTGAGAGTGATAAGGGATCTCTGAGGCAAAGAGTTCAGAAAACGGGTGGAGGGAGAAGAAAACTACCTTTCAGGGTCAAAGGCACAGGTAGTAGCATCATTAAAGTATGGGAGAGGGGGCCCTTATGTCTTGGAAATTGTCTTCACACAAAATATCTTGACCAAAATATAAATTAATTTGATTTAAGGAGCAGAATTTAAGTAGCTGGTTTCATAAACTTTGACATTTCTAGCCATGTTTTTGGTGATTATAGATAGATATAGATATAGATGATATAGACATAGACATAGACATAGACATAGACATAGACGTAGACATAGACGTAGACATAGATATAGACATAGCTATAGATTCATACAAAATGTGTTGGACTCCAAGATACCCATGAAGTTGCTGACATTTCTGCTCTTCTTTTGCCATTTAGAGTGCATGAATTTTATTTCCTTTGTGATTTCACTTAAGTGGTTGGGCAGAGGGCAGCAGGGTGGCACAGAAGGGACAAGTGCAAGCTGTTTTTCCTCAAGTCTTTTCCCTCACACACACATACACAATGGTCTGGGACCTCCTTACCTTCTGACTATCTTTTTCATCCAGAGATATCCAAAGCAGAGCATGGAAGTCTGAGTCTTGGAAGATCATAAAAACAATAATAAATGATAATAAAAAATTAATAGATGATTATGATGATGATGACGACAATGATAGCACTAAATCTTACTGAGTGCATAGTCTGATATGTCAGACCCTGTTCTGAGCATTTTACATGTAGACTCCACTAGTGCTCAGGTACTAGAAGGGGATACAGGAGGAAATTGAGGCACCCATACTTAATGACTTGTCTGAGGTTACAGAATTGGAGAAATGGCAGGATTGGACCCCATGCCGCTTATTCCTGAGCCATCCCTGGAGCCCAAATCTACACCATTGGTGCTCCAAATGACACCTCCTACTCTTCACCCTCATAGATCATCTGCACTATGCTCTCCTTCCCCGGCAAACACCACTCCAAAGCGCTTTTTCCGTGGATGGGTGACCATCCATCTTCTTGCCTGGCAAGAACATGCCTGCACTGGAGTTGAGGCGAGACTCCCCGATAGCTGGAGGAATGCATTTGCTCTTGTCAGATCCTGGATAAATTTGTAAAAGCATTCAAAGCATTAGCTCAAAAAGTCCTTGTTCTTGGAATAAAGTACAACTATTTCTTTTTTTATAAACATCCATAAAATAAAAAATGAGAGAAATAATTTAATACTTTATTTTATAAAATTAATCAAATTCCTTCTAAAAGGAGAACATAACTAGATTTTTAAATGTTCTTAATACTATTTTTAGCATTTTAAAAGCTCTATGCACAATCTCTTGACATTTCTTAATTTTACTGTTTGAATATTTAGAGTAGAAAATTACATTTTTTTCATGTTGTCATTCCCTTTATGACTCACATGAAAGACGTTTGATACTTCAAACTGCCAAATCTGCCCTTACTGGCTTAATTATTTTTCAAATAATACTAGAACATTTAAAAATGTTCATATAAATATTTAATTACATAAAAAATGTTCTCCATATTATAAGTACTAAAGTAAGTTTATAAAGTTCTCTATGGTATGATACAATTTTTTTTTTTGTAAAAAGAGTTTAAAAACATATGAATATATACATTTAGAGGAAGAAGCAAATTGAAAAAGATGTATATCAGAATATTAACTGATTATATCTGAGAACTTTACATCTGTGTGTTGAGAATATGGGAGATTTTTAATTCCTTATATTTCTAAATTTTCGGTGTTACTTGTACAATGAGAAAAGAAAAATACTCTTCTTTATATAAGAATTAACATTTGAGTGACAGGCACAATTCTAAAAACTTTACAAGTATTAATTTTTTTTAATTCTCACATCAACCCTTTGAAGTGGACAGTGTTATTAT
>NW_006494614.1:38260144-38277035 GCF_000325575.1 Pteropus alecto | reverse complement strand
GCCAAGCAGCTAGATTTCAGACTTGTGCTCTGAACCACTTCAGTGTCTGGACTTACAGAAGCAATGAGACTCTCACTTATGTCTACTTTTGTTGTCCTACCATAGGAAGATGGCAACCACTGTGCTCTCTGTTTCTTTTAAAGTCCGTTGACCTGGTACCAGCCTTGACCTAATGTTGGTCAAGCAGTCCACTCATATCTCCTGGGTATTTAGCTTACAATATCTCTGAGAAGTAGAACACTCAGATATAAAAAGACAACCAATATAACAGAGCAGAGATGCCAAGTTCTAAATGTGAGTGTTTCAGGGATCAGAGGAAGAGAAGAAAACACAAAGAAAATAAAGATCACCACTACCTCACCATTCAAAGATATCCACTGGTGATGCTTCTAGTGTACTTACTTTTCATTCTCTCTCTTAATCAGCCTTAACATAATGTTGATCAAGAAGTTCACTTGTATATTTTGAATATTTATATTACAATTTCCCTGAGAAGGCAGAATTGATTCTCTCTCCCTTCCTTACCTCTCATCTCGCTCTCTCTCTCTCTCTCTCCTATCTGATTACCTTTCCACCTATCTATACATTGACCTTTCTTTCCATCTATACATTATCTATTTTTGTAGCTGCCTACCTGCCAAATATAGTTTCTTTTTAAATTTGTTTGAAAATAATTTCAAACTTATAGAGAAACTGTAACAACATGATACTCTCATAACAAAATAGAATATATTGTACATTAGGTTTTGTAATCTGCTGGTTTTATTTAATAATCTAGACAGGTTTTCGCATCATGATTGTTGATTTTTTACCACTTAATCTGAACATTAATAACATCATGGTACTTCATTATTGGGCTCTAAAACTAATTTATTTTTCCAAACTCATTTTGTTGTTGTTGTTGTTGGGTTTTTTTTTTTTTTTTTTTTTTTTTTTTTGCTATTATAAGCTATAGAATAATGAAATATTTTGAGGATAAATTTTTTATATATTTATGATTTTGTTAAGACAATTTTGGTACATTTTAGATCTATATTTGAACTAAGCAGGGAAGCTATAGGAAGCGCATTCTATGTTTACAAAATTAATTGAGTTATGGAATTGTAACAGCTTCTCCAATATGTATGTCCCTTTTCTTCTTTAATAAAACAATTCTTATTTTTACCTGGACAAATTAACATTCGGCTAAATGGTCACATTTCCAGGCGTCCTTTGCGGCTAGGTAAAACCACATCACTAAATTTTGACCAATAAGAGGTGAGTAGGAGTATTGTATGCTACTTCTGGGGAAGCTCCTTAAGAAGAAGGCTGGCTCTTTTGGGTTTCCTCCTTTCATTGGATGGATTGTGATAGCTGGAGCTCAAATGGCCATTTTGGATCATGAAGTGGAAGCCACTTACTGGTAACAGTGGAGTCGTAGGGGAGGAAATTCACCCTGGCATCGTGGAGCCACTGCAACTACATGTTTCTGGATTCCTCTTCTGTGAGAGAGAAATATATTCGCATCTTACTTAAGAAATTATTTTATAAAATTTAAAATGATATGTGGCTAAATCTCATTGTAACTAATATAGCTATCTACCCAGTCCAAAATAATTCCTCTTTTCTCTTAAAGGTAGTCTGAGTGTGTTAACATCACTTGCAACCAAGAAGTCCTCACTGAGTTAGATATATGCTATATAATGTAGTGTATAATTATGCACACTTATCTGCATGTACACATATCACATGTATCCATTCATTCAAACTCTTCAGAATAAAAGAGCATTTATACATACATACAAATATGTGTGCATACAAGGTTTCATGGTGAAAGAAGCCCAGAAAATTCAAGGGAACATATTTATTTCCCATCTTGGGAGAAGGCTATGGTAACAATAGTAAATATATATAGGTGTATATGTATGCATAATAAAATTTAAAAAATATGTAAATATATAAAGTAATTATATATACTTTACTTTTGAGAATGCTAGAAAATATTCATAAGGATTAGAATTCATAACCATATTAGAGTCTGGGTCACATTTTAGTTTAGTTAACCTGTAATAAAGTCAAAGGGAGAAGGTCCACTAGCCCATTCTGATGGTAGCTGTCATTTCTTGAGGCAGTTTGTACACCCATGCTCTTCACATTGAGTCCCTTTCTCTTTATGACAGCCTTATGGGGCTGGTGCTTTCACTCCGTCCTCAAGAGTGGAAACAAGCTCATAGAGGCTAAAGAACTTTTCTAAGGTCTAACAACTAAGAAGAAACAGCCAGAAATAGGACTCTACTTTTCCCCTAATCAACAAACATTTCTTGAATACTTAATATATAATATGTGCACATTGCTGTATAAAATATAAATGAAAGCTAAACTGCAGCCTTTACAAACAAGGGAACAGTAAGCTTAGCGGAGATATGAATTAAGGAACAGAAAAGGCGGATGAGGCAGCAGTCCCCAACCTTTTTGGCACCAGGGACAAGAGCTCCTAGGAGAATCTAATGCTTGATGATCTGAGGTGGAGCTGAGGTGGTAATGTTAGCGCTGGGGAGCAGCTGCAAATACAGATGAAACTTCACTCACTTACCAGCTGCTCACCTCCTGCTGTGAGGCCTGGTTCCTAATAGGCCACGGACGGGTACTGGTCGATGACCCAGGGGTTGGGAACTCCTGTGCTATACCACACCAGGCTTACCTTTAGAGCCAGCAAGTTCCAGATAAAAGCGAGAGAAGCAAGATGAATCACCAAGAGGGCTTCACTGAGGAAGCTGGTCAGCAGGACCTGGAAGGAAGGGTGGAGTTGGAATAGGAGAGAATGGATATTCCATGATAAGCCTTATTGTCTAAAGATATGGAAGTGGGAATGAGAGCAGTTTGGGTACAGGACAGTGAAGAAATTCTCAAGCAGGTCCACCAATGCAGGGAAGGCAGGTAGGGCCATGTTTGTAGGGCCTGGAGGGTCCAGCAGAGCCATGTGGGTTTGAGGCAAGGAACACGTGGTGCCCAAAGACCCTTTCTTTATGTATGATTAGAGAACCAAGGCATTTTCATCTCATACTCTAAGGAAAGTGGACATTCTATGTTGACTCAGGTTTAAGATAAATAAAAAAAGAAATTAGCTTAGAGGTTTTAAAACATTCCAGACTTTGTTTATACAAGGAAGGATTATTCAAAGGTCAAACTTCCACTGTGGTAATCACCTTTATGTATCTATGTTCAGTATTACTTTAGTTCCATAAACAAACTGAAAATAGGAGTTAATAACACCACTAGATTCTAAAAGGAGAAGAGCTATACTTTTTTGTATATCCATGGCCAAAAGCATTTTTTTAAGCAAGCTCAGTAGTTTTGGAGAAACTGAATTTTATAGAACAAGTTTAAGCAATTCATCAGGAATGGCTCTAACTCCTATTTTTTTTTTTTTTATGTCAAGTCAAGAATAAGGTTATGGAAGTATATGCATTCACATGAAAATTTGCTTACAAATATTGACTGAAAATAGCATACCATTAAAAGAGCAAAATACCATTTCTAGATTAAAAATATATAAATATATAAAAAAATAAATATATATTACACAGAAAAGATATGTGGAATATATAGCCATGGTTTTCTCCACAGAAAAAAATTGCAGATGGCTTTAATTTTCTTTTTTTGTATTTATTTGTGTTTTTAAAATTTCCACAAGAAATGTATATTCCTCGTGCAACTTTTCTTCATGTTAGTGTCTAAAGACAAAAGAATTTAAGTACATATGAGATGTTAAAAAATGATTATGTTCAGGACAAGATTAGAAAAAAGACTGAATTGTGGCAGAAGGATGGGAAGGATAATATTAACATTTTTCATTAAAAGAACATGATAGTAAGATTATAACCTAAACTTTGTCTCATATAAATAGTTGCGTAGATGACCTTGGGTAAATCACCTAAACTTCTGGGCCTTATTCTCTCATATATCTAATGAGGACCAGGGTAATCTTAGCGTCCTTCTTAGCTTGAAAAAAAATTACTATTACTGACACTTTTCTTGGAACGTGATGAACTAACTGCTGCCACCTTTCCATCTTAATGCTAAATTAAGATGGTCCTGGTCCTCAACTTCAGGCCCGGAAAACAAACAAACAAACCAACCAACCAACAAACAAAAAACATTATTTAAGAGTTAACCTTAGTAAGCAGGGGCAGCCAACAGGATCTCTCATAACCTGAAAAATTCCTTAGGCCCTGGGATAAACTCAACTATTGCAATTGCTAGAGAAAAATCAAGTTAATTATTGGACTTTCTTGTTTTAGACAGCATTGTACATTCCTGTGTGAATTCCTTTCCCCTTTGTTTCAGGAAAATTCTTCAACCTTGGATATTTTCCCAGTGGATTGTCTTTGTCCTTGGAACCACAGTTTGGCAAGATTTAGTCCACAAGATAAGAAGACAATGGGAAACCAATGCCCTTACTCGCTGTCTTTTCATATCTTTTCCTTGACATTCCTTGATTGTTATTATATTTGCCATTTTTGTCCTAATTCTTCTCGTTTCTCAAGGCTTAGCATTCATTTTCCCCATGAAGCGTTACACAAGTTATTTTGCCCATAGAAACCACTTCTTATAGGAGTTTCTATGCACTTATTTCCAATACCAGACAAGTTAACACTTTTACTCTCATCTTGTCTGTTTTATCAACTATTCCTTTACACAAGTCTTTTCGCTCTAACTGGAATATAAAGAACTCAACGATAGAGACAAAGTCCTTAACTTTTCTTACTATTGCAGTAATTCCTGACATGTCATTTAGGCCACAGAAGATGGTAAAAGATACTTTTTGATTGATGAAAAAGTCACCAAATAAAGATCGATTTTATCTTTAAATCTCAATAACTAGAATCTAATATAGTACTTGCAGCAGATATTGAAAAAGACAAACACTTAACACTAAAGGTCCAGCCTCATAATTTTTGCGATTCAGGAAATGGGCTTTGTTTCCACCATCACAAATACTACCTAACCTCTCCTGATAATCCAAAAGAGCCCTGTGGAGACTGGGGTAATCTGGGCTTCTTGTTAAAACTTAAGAAAAAGCAAACTGGTAAAGAAGTAGTGTAAAAATAAAATACCCGAAAGCCTTGAATCAACAGAAAAGAGAGATAAGTTTATGGATTTTAGAACATGATAGAATCAGAAAACTGGAAGATATCTTAGGAATAATCATCATTTTACAGAAGAGAAAAGTAAAACTCAGAGAATAACTTGCCTAAGATGGATAAGTGGTAGAATCAATACTGGAACCCAAGTCTCTGTCTCTGGCCTCCTAAGTCCAGGATTCTTCCTACTCTGATCATCATTTATTTTTCATCATATTTTCCTAGTATTCTGACACAATGGAATGCACTCAACAATTGCTCCCATTTTCTATCTGAAGGCAATGCATACTAGAAGAAGGAAGGATAAGCAGTGGAATGTTCCTACTCCCCCAGTTTCCATGATACACTGCTTCCCTTTCTTAGTGCCAGTAGTATGATTCCATACCTCTGAAGTCAACATTAAGATTAAAACTAAACAGTGAAACCAAAAGAACATACCACTAGTTCAACTTTGGGTTAATATTAGGAATGACACATGAGGCAATTCCTAAGAAGTGAAAACATTGTGTGACATGGTAGTGCTCTGTACAAGTGGACTCAAAATCCTTCATGAACGTTCTCTAAGGCCTAAAAATATGATTTATTAAACAATCTTTTAAAGTGGTGTTCCTAACTTAATCAGTCATTTTCAAAGTTAAATTATTGTTCAGTTTGGTTGTGTGTGGTCTACTGGAAATAGTGTAGTCATCTAAGACCTGGGCAGGCTGCCTCTTCTCTATGATGCTGTGTGAGAACAACAGTTGGAAACTGTCTATAGTTATCATACAGCTGATATGTTGAATTCAATCATTACTTGTTGATGCTTTCTTTAGAACATTTTAGGGAGGTGAAAGAGACTACTTTATTAGCCAGGATCTCCTGTTAGCTTAATCTGGGTGAAACAGCAAAGTAAAGTGTCTTGAGAAGCCCTGGCTCAGAATGTTGGATATCCTACATGGTTCTTGCTGAATAGCTCATTTCGCACCTATAATATAGGACATGAATTTTACTTCTTCGCTAATTGATTCAATAAATCAGCACTCTCTGAGTCATCATTGTGGGAACAAACAGCAAACATTCTGTTTTTTTCCCATTGAATCTCCACTGGGGAATTAAAAAGTCTTTTAGAGGGAGAATATATAGTCCTCAAGCAAACATTTCAGAGAAGCTGGATGATACTCTTTTTTCAAGCCCTTTACATTAGCTCGACTCCTCCTCCAAAAGGCAGGATATGGTGATTACCACCCCTCTTTTCAGATGAGAAATGTGAAACTTTGAGAGTTTGAGTAATTTGCCTAAAATCACCTCTAGTAAGTGATGAAGTGATGGAACTGAGTGTGGCATTCATATGTAAAACCTCGTGAAGTGTCTGCCATATTTTATTGATCACTTTTACTAAACCAGACCAAACCGAAGGCAGATCTGCCTGAATGTCGTTAATTCTTATGAAGCAAAAACAGAGGAAACCAAAATATATTCCCCTTTCACAACAGAACTTAAAAAAAAACTTCAAGTAGTCAAAAAACTAAACACGAGCAACTTTTTTATTGTTCAGTGGGTTTAAAGTGGGTAATGTATGTAAATATGATATCTAGAGCTTATTTTAAGTTTCTGATAAGTCTGTGTAAACTATCCCATTTTAGAATCACAAGACTTATAGGCAGAGGATTATCTTCCTTCTTTTCCCTTTGTGCCTAAGTTCTATCTTTAATACTATACCAGTATTTTCCAAACTGTATTTTGATGTTAATAAAAATACAGAGAAAGGAAAAATTAAATTTAAAATAGAATGTTAAAAATTAGTGGAGAAAACATTAGGATACACGTAATACATGTTATTCTACTTTTGGAGTTCTCTAAGGCTTTAATACACCTATGTTCCTGGACTGGTTCACAGGGTATTTGGCCACAGAATGTTTATTTTTGGAGAGATGTGTCTATAACTACCTTATGTCCACTAGATATGCTTTAGAAAACATTACCCAATAAAACAATTTCATTTTCCCTGGAGATCCTAGAGCCTCAGGATTTGCAAGTTTTGCAAAATCTAGGAAGAGAGCCACATCTAAAACTGTGTGATTATTAACTGAAGAAAATGCTTCCAAAATGAACTAAGTAGAGTTCTAGTAATTTAAGTCAAATTAATGTGATGCAGTGTTGGTTGAAGAAATCTTCAACTATAAATCTAGATTATCCTATGACTGGTTCTTCTTTATCACTCAGAACTTCTATGACCATTTGATCTAAAGCCTTTTTTTGCTCTCTCCACATTTCTTAAGTCAATTTCTATCACATAATCCTGTTTAATTTTTCTCATAGCACTTAATCATAATCTGAAATCATTTTGTTGATTTGTCCATACTTAGAATCTAATATTCATGAAAGTTAGTCTTATTTACATTTCCTGCAACTACTACAGTGCCAAGAATATATATAGAATAATGAAAATTGTTTCATTCATTTATGTATTTATTTATTCAAAAATTTTACTGAATACTTTCCATGTGCCCAAAAACATTCTGGTTCTGGATGCAATGGTAAGTAAAACGGATGTCAGTTCACTCCTTGAATTGTTTATACATTGGATTTTTTTTTTTTTGAAAATTAAATAAGACTTTACATTTCTTTTGGGAATAGAATATTTTATACATTTATCAAGTCAAATAATTATAATTATTATTTAAAAAATTCAAATTATCAATAACTTATTTACCTAATACTGCAAACATGAATTTCCATATGATGTTTTTGTTGTAGTTTATTTTTACTTGTTTAAAGTAGAAGGGATAAAGTATTTATGTATATTACCTCATGTAATCCTGAGAGCTACCTGTGGAGTAGAGACTATTACCTCTAGTTAATACATGGAAAAATTGAGCTTATGGAAATGGCTTATTCAAGACACTTAATTAGTAGGTAAGTATTATCTGAATATAAGCCCAGAAGATCTGAAATCAAAGCCCACATTCTTTTCTACCACAACCACTACCTTCTTGTGATATTAGTATAACTCAATAATTATTAACAGAGAAAAAAGTTAAAAGCACCAAAAAAAAATGACTGAGGCTATGGGACACTTGTGTCCCATTTTGCAACCATGTGAATTCTCTTGATTCTTTGCATTTATGCTCCCTTTCTGAGCTCGGGGCAGTGCACATTCTCACATTCCAAAGATCTTGTCAGGGCCCTATGTAGGTGCCTGCACCACCTCAGAGGTAGTGGCTTCTGTCATTCTGACACCTACTGTCTTCCTGATGCATGAGACCAAGCAGTGCATTTTATTACATGGCTGCTGCAAAGGGAGGGCAAAACCAACAAAAGAGCTGAAGGAAATCAGAGAAAAGAAGAAGATAAGGAGAAAAAAGTCAAGTTCAAAATGACCTAGTTTTAGAAATCATTTGGCATTTCATTGTTCAAGTTACAAAATTTGTCTTGTTTTCCGACTGTTCAAGTTCTGCAGTAGTTTGATGTGTCACCTTATCAGCTCTCTTTGCCCTTCTAGGTTGATGACACTGTGGAGTGTCCCGCCAGTCCTGGACTGCTGACCTCAGGCATTCTTAATGTGAGATCATGAGCCCTGGTATGTTTACATCACCGCTGTTTTGGAATTTTCTGTTACATGCAAACAAGCATAAACCCAACTGAGACAATTAGTGTACATTTATAGTATAAAAAATCTAAATTTTGAAAGAACATCTTGAGATTTGATTGAATCCTCAAAGAATTGGAAAGGGGCGATGTAAACGGTAATGAGAAAAAAGTAAGAGGAAGAGGAAGAACAACAATGACAACAGAAACAGGAACAATGACAGCAACAAAAACATCAACAGCAAACAACAAAACAAGAAGATTCCTTTCAAATATAGACTGAAACTCTTCAAATGACATTCAAATAATATTTGCCAAACTTTGTAGGTCCCTTTATTCATTGAATATAATTTTCCTCAAAGATTTTATTATTGCATTCTGCTGTCATTCTCATCAAAACCCATAAAGTCAAGGTTCAAAGTTCTTATTGCATATAATGGGCAGTAATAGTTTTACTTTTTAAGTTCACTTGATCAAACACATAGCTCATTTATTAATTAAATTTTATCAATTACTACTTACTAAACTTAGTATTCTGCCAAGGTTTCTGCTTTCCTCTCTGAGGCCAAAATTTTCTTGGGGTTTGTATTTGACTTCAATATTTCTTTTAAGCTTCAAATTGAAATTCCTTCAAATCAAAATCTGCCTCCTTGATGATCCAATCTGGAGTAAGTTGGCCCTCTAGTCTACAGGTCTGATCTCATGTATAGACTAGTTAGAAGGAGCTTGTGACAGGACGATAGCCATTCCCTAAAAGAGGACTATAATTATCCCCACACTGATATTCGGCTAGGGTACTTGATTTGCTTTCACCATTAAAATGGAGAAAAATAAAACTGGAGAAATATAAAGTCTTCCATTGACCCCAGATTAGTAAATAATTCTCTGGCAGAAGAGAAAAACTGAATGGAAAATAACAGAGAGAGGCCACAGGAAAGAGGAAAGGGGTAGTGGCATGACCTGAAAGGAAATGAAGATGGCCCAGCCTCTCTGCTCTATCAACACCTTGCATTAGGCACAACTGGGGACCAAAAAGGAGCCAAATGAGTGCCCCGTGCCCCACTGTTGTGAGCTCCATACATCTCTACTCAAGAGCCACACTAGATTTTCTTCCTGTTGGCCTAAAATAAAGATTTTCCTTAGTGTCTTTGCTTCAGTCAAGTGCATTGTGTTAATAATCTCCTACCCTGTTCTCCACCACAACCACATCCACCACTCACTGCACTCAAAAACCCCACGGGTTCAAATAACTTACGGGTGGAGACATGTTATTGTTAAGGGAAAGGTTTCGGGCTTGGGACTTGGGTGGGCTAAATATATTCAGCCGGAGATTCTCCCTGAACTAGCACTGTGGTTGCATATATCTTCGTTAAGCTTGAACTTCTCCATTGTTCAATCTTTTGGTTTGGCAGCTGTCCTCAGGTTCATATGCAGTATCTCTCCTGCAGTAACTAATCCTTGGCTTCACGTGCAGGTTTCAGTGACTGCAATGACTACACCACAGCATTTTTTTTCTTTTGTACTTGCAGGCAGCTCATTCTTGGGTCTGCCATAGTTCTTTGCCTGCTGGCCATTTCTTTTCCGCAAATGAGTATTTTTCTTTTTTTGTAGCACAAGAATTAAAGAGTTAATAAATTTCTGAGCACTTGCTAATCACATCTCCACACTTGTGCTCTCTTCTTTAGTAGAGCAGAAGTCTTTAGTAAAGAAGAAAAGTAAAAGAAAAGAAAAGAAAAATAATGTTTAAGAAAACTGTCCTGGAGTTTTATGTGTGAAATTTTGTTTGTCCAAATCACAGAGAAGTACTGCAGATGTCCCTTTTCTCCCCAAACTATGCTGTTTTGGGTTTTCGAAGCTAGTGCTTATGTTATTATTGATTTGTACCAAATGGATGCTTAGCAACAATCAAACTGCTACATTAAATATAAAGCCACTTTCTGAAGTAGCTCAGAATTACAAAAACATGCTTGTTGGGACACAGCTCTTAAAAACCCATATAAATAGAACATAAAAATTTAAAAAATATGTAAAGAGATTTCATCACATTCCATTTATTGATGGATGAACTACAGTAAACCAAATCAGATAAACTTTTAATCTGGTTTGAATTAATTTTGTTTCATGTTATTTTATGGTACTTTCACTCCAAAGTAAGAAAACTCAGTTCGTTTTCTTCACAGTATGGTAACAGAAATAAGTGTGAAATGATGTTTATTTAAAACATATTTAATTCTGATCCAAAGGACAAGACAGCATTTAATTTATGTTGTACAACTCTTACATAAACATATAGGGTAGATTATCTGCTGGAACTAACAACCCCAAATTTTGAGGCTTCACATGGTAAAAGTTTGTTATTTCTCAACTTTATATTTCAATGTAGGTTGGACTGGAAGGAGGTAACTCTTCTCCACAGAGTCATTCAGAAACTCAGACTTCTTGCATCTGTGGCCCCACCATCAGGTAGGGCCTCAGAGCCATTCACTGAAACCCTGATGGAGAGAGAGAACAGAGTGGTGCCTGGAAGGTGTTTTATAGGCCAGAATTAGAAAGGGTGTCCACCACTTTTGCTCATGTTCTATTGGTCAGAACTCAATCACATGGCCACACTTAACTGCAAGGAAGGCTGGGAAATATAATGCAGCTGTGGCCCCAAGAGGAAAGCGAAATTAGTTTGGAGATCTCAGTGAAGATTGGCCAATGCTCCTTGCTCAGCAAAAGATAGATAGAAGAAAAGGGCACTGTATGAAAAGGAAAAGACACAAAGCAAAGGGTTTGTGGTTTCTACTTTAGTCTTTCCAGCATGAAAGAAGATGTAAATGGCAATGTTAAGAAGAGCTGAGGGCATGCCTCAGATGATAGAACCTCCTCTGGGTTCTGAAAGGTGTGAATATAATGCTCACCAGTGAGGAATGACATAGATCTTCAGTGAGTTGGATTTAACAACAACAGTTATTTCAGTTTCCATTGTGTTTAATGATGTTCTATTTTCTATTTTTTGCTATATTTAAATTTATTCACATAATCTTATGACAAGAATGCATGCCCCATATTTCAGAAAGTCTTAAGAATATGTGGCCTCTGTGTGTGTGTGTGTGTGTGTGTGTGTGTGTGTGTGTGTGTGTGTGTGTATTGGGAGTAATGGGTGACTATTGAGAAGAGAAGCAGATAGTAGACTAAAATATACTAAGAGAAATATTTCACAGAAACTAATTGCTCGGAAGAATTTGTGAAAGGTTGAATAAATATTTTTTCTCCAACTATGCTATCAAGTAAATGTTGTAAATGTTATTTATTGTCTAATGATGGCTATTTTGTTAGAAATGTATTGAAATTCTGTAGCATCTACTATACTTGCCATCTACCACAGATTGATCCTGGATATTAGTTCTATTGGCTAATGAAATGTTGATGGAAATCAGTGGATATTTTCAGAGTGAAATCATTGGAACAATTTGATAACATGGCTAACAAGCCAGACAAAGTGAATGCTTTTTATTACAGTTTAGTCTCCTTTCTCCGATTATGTGTTATTCCTCCCAATGATGCAGTGATAAGAAGTATGAAAACATTTAGAGAGAACAGATTTTTAAGTAAGAGCTAAAAATGCACTAAGTCATCCTCCCAGTGGGCAGCACCACTCCAAGATATTTAAAAAGTCTCAGCTATGTTTGGGCTTATAAATTATTGGAAGAGATGATTGCCTTCTTAGTGCTTAGAGTTGTGGAAATTTGAAAGGCTTTAATGTAGTATCTCAAATATCTGTATGACTCACTCCTTTGGAATAAATCTCTGACAGTGACCTATAGAAGGAGCAAAGACAAAATTAACAGCATAAATTCTGAAGTCAAAATGTTACCTGTGTACCTTTAGGAAAGCTATTCGATTCCCTTGTGACTCAATTTTCTCTTTTGAAAAATGGAGATAATGTTAGTGCCCACATCATAGGGTTGTAATAGGGACCTGATGTTATAAGATCTCCTGGGTGGGAAATAACCTAACTCCCCTACTAAAAGGGACATCATTGAGGTCAGGGTACATCTCTTTATCTCTATCTCTGCCTTTGTCTCTGTCTCATCTCTATCTCTGTCATCTCTAGCTCTAGGTCTAGTTTTAGCTCTCTCTTTGCCTAGTACCTGGCACTCTTTTGATTCATTTTAGAATTGATGTTATAAGATCTCCTGGGTGGGAAATAACCTAACTCCCCTACTAAAAGGGACATCATTGAGGTCAGGGTACATCTCTTTATCTCTATCTCTGCCTTTGTCTCTGTCTCATCTCTATCTCTGTCATCTCTAGCTCTAGGTCTAGTTTTAGCTCTCTCTTTGCCTAGTACCTGGCACTCTTTTGATTCATTTTAGGTGGTGAATGAATGAATGAATGAATGAATATCCTCAAAAATAGTTTTTGACTTTCCATGAAGCCATCTTGAATGACATATTATAATATAGAAAAAGCTCAGCAAAATCTCAATGTATAGAATTTTACAAATTGGATTGTGGTTTGGGAGCTCATCTAGAAATATTTTTATGGAGTTTAGTCTATTTATGTTTCAGACCTTGACCTATGGCAGGGGGATAATACCTTATTTTTATTTTATTTTGTACTTGCTTTTCCTTTAGGCCAGATGACAAATTTAACACAGCATGGGAAAGAATGCTGGGAATGCAATTTGGAGGCTAACAAGTTTTTCTGTCTCTTACGTTTGGTTTTGGTCTTTATCTTCCCCCAAAGAGTATGGAAGAGATAGTTACAGGATTCGCTGTGGCCTCTTCCACAAGAGAAAGAAGAGAGAATAAAGATTTCTAGAAGTGAAGTTAGGAAAGAACTGAAGTTGTTCACAGCAAGCTGGTTGAGGAGAATGTGAATTACGTAGTCCTCAGAGAAAAGGCTTATTTGTCTAAAACCGCCAGTAAGAGTCAGGAAAAAGCAGAGTGGCAATGCTCACAGCTACTGAAGAAAAACACAATTGGGTTTCCGAAAAAAATGGCAGCTAGAAATTTCCTAGGTCTAACAGTGCTGAGAGCTGCAGTAAATATTGACTTCAGTTTGCAGGGAAGCTTATGGGGTGGAGAGTTGATTCAGACATGATTTTAATCATTATTGTGTCTTACAACTATATGTCATTCTATAGGTTATATAGAATTTACAGTGTATTTCAGTCTAAATGCTAAGGTAAGGTAGCTATTGTCATTGTCTTTGTTCTTATAGGTTAGGAAACTAGACTAAGAGAAGTCAAATGGAATAGAGCTAGTACATGAATGAGCCAGATTTAAAATGTAGAGGTTTGGGTTTAAATTCAGTGTTCTTTCCATTGCTCCAAACTCCCTTTCCTTTTATTCCTTTCATGACAAAAGATGTGTAAAGGCTTATAGTGTGACTTATTTACCCCACAACTTCTGTGTCAAAGGGCCCCTACGAATGCAGTATGTATTGCACCACCATGTATGTATAGCAATCAGAGGACACGGGGTTTATGGAGAGTCTTACAGCTTCTCTAGTCTAGCCCAGCATTTTCATATTACACAGAAGAAATCAGACCCATAAAGTATGATTCGGCTGTCAACCAGGACTCAGTTTAGAGTTTTTTTTCTAAGCCTCATGATTCTATGTAGAACTGAGGCCTCCAGTTTTTTATCCTGGGCTTTCTCAACAGGAGAATGAATGGAATCATAAATGGGATCATATAATATGAGGTCTTTTGTGCCTGGCTTCTTTCACTTTGCATGTTATAGCATTTATCAGTATTTCATTTCTTTTCATTGCCAAATAGTATTCTGTTGCATGGATATGCCATGTTTTATTTATTCATCTGTCTGTTGATAGACAACGGGGTTGTTTCCACGTTTTGTCTGTAATATGTTGTAAACATTTGTGTTAAAGTTTTTGTTTGAATACCTATTTTCAGTTCTCTTGGGTGTATATCCAGGAGTGGACTTTCTGAATCTTATGGTAACTATACTTAACCATTTGAGGAACTACCAGACTGGTTTCCAAAGCAACTACATCATTTTATGTTCCTACCAGAAGTGTATGAGGATTCTAATGTCTCCATATCCTCAAGAACAAACGTTATTATCTTTTTGAAGATAGTCATCCAAATAGATGTAAAGTAGTATCTCATTTTGATTTTTTTACATTTCTTTGATGAATAATTACATTGAGCATCTTTTCATGTGCTTATTGGCAATTACAGATCTTCTTGAAGAACTGTCTATTCAGATTCCATGTTTTTAAATGGGTTACTGGTCTTTTTATTATAGAGAATTATGTCATCTGCAAATAGTGACAGTTTGAATTGTTCATTTCTTCTTTGGATGCCTTTTATATCTTTTTCTTATCTGATTGTACTCTCTAGGACCTCCAATGTTATATTGAGTAACAGTGGTGATAGTGGTCTTGTTCCTGATCTTAGAGGGAAGGTTTTTAGTTTTTCACCATTAAGTATAATGTTGGCTGAGGGTTTGTTATATATGGCCTTTATTATGTTAAGGCATTTGCCTTCTATACTGATTTTGTTAAATGTTTTGATCATAAATGAATGTTGTATCTTGTCAAAGGTTTTTTCTGCATCTATTGATATAATCATATGATTCTTATTTTTTAATTTGTTTATGTGGTGTATCACATTAATCGATTTGTGTATGTTGAACCATCCCTGTGCCTCTGGGAAGAAGCCCACTTGATCATGGCGTATAATCCTTTTAATATGTTGCTGTATTCAGTTCGCTAGTATCTTATTTAGAATTTTTGCAGCTGTTCTCTTGACAGATATTGGTCTGCAGTTTTCTTTTTGTGTGTTATCTCAACCAAGTTTTGGTATCAGGGTAATATTTGCCTCATAAAATGAGTTGGGAAGTATTGCCTCCTCTTCAATTTTTTGGAAGAGTTTGAGGAGAATAGGTATTAAATCTTCTTTGAATGTTTGGTAGAATTCACTAGTGAAGCCATCTGGTCCTGGACTTTTACTTTTTGGTAGGTTTTTGATGATTGTTTCAATTTCCATACTGCTGATCAGTCTATTTAGATTTTTTCCAGTTCTTCTTGATTCAGTCTAGGAAGGTTGTATTTTTCTAAGTACTGGTTCATTTCTTCTAGGTTATTAAATTTGGTGTTATATACTTTTTCTTAGTATTCTTGTATGATCCTTTGTATTTCTGCAATGTCTGACCTAATTTCCCCTCTTTCATCCCTGATATTGTTGATTAGTGTCCTTTCTCTTTTTTCTTTAGTGAGTCTAGCCAGGAGTTTGTCCATTTTATTAACCTTCTCAAAGAACCAGCTCTTCGTTGCATTTATTTTTTCTATTTTTTTGTTTGTTTGTTTGTTTTCAATTTCATTTATTTCTGCTCTAATGCTGATGATTTCTTTCCTTCTGACTTTAGGCTTCATTTGTTCTTCCTTTTCTAGTTTTTTAAGATGAAGCGTTAGGTTGTTTATTTGGGATCATTTTTGTTTTTGGAGGTAGGCTATAATGATATGAACTTTCCTCTTATGAATGCTTTTGCTATGTCCCAAAAGTTTTGATATATTGTACTATCATTATCATTCATTTCTATGTATCTCTTGATCTCTCTTTTTATTTCTTCTCTGACCCAGTTATTCTTCAACAGCATGTTGTTTAATCTCCGTGTATTTATGGTTCCTCCTGCTTTCTTTTTACAGTTGATCTCTAGTTGCAAAGCATTATGAGCAGAGAATATGGTTGGTATGATTTCAAACCTCTTATATTTGTCGAGGCTATCTCTGTGTCCCAGTATGTGGTCAATCCTTGGGAATGTTCTATGTGCACGAGAGAAGAATGTATAAGTGGCTGTTTTGGGATGAAAGGCTTTATAAATGTTAATTATGTCCAGGTGGTCTAATGTATCACTTAAGGATGTTATTTCCTTATTGATTTTCTGTTGGATGATCTGTCCATATCTGACAGTGGGGTATTTAGGTCCCCTACTATGATAGTGTTTTGGTCTGTTTCTCCCTTTAGTTCTGTTAGTAATTGTTTCATATATTTCTGTGCTCCCTGATTAGGAGCATAGATATTAATAAGTGTTATGTCTTCTTGGTGCATGATTCCCTTTATCATTATGAAATGTCCCTCGGTATCTTTCTTTACCTTTTTTATTTTGAAGTCTATTTTGTCTGATATTAGTACTGCTACTCCCACTTTTCTCTGAATGCCATTTGCTTGAAATATTGTTTTC
>NW_006494614.1:38239860-38259075 GCF_000325575.1 Pteropus alecto | reverse complement strand
GCTATTTCATTTTTCAACTCTTGCAGTGTGTTCTTCATCTCCAGAATATCTATTCTGTCCTTCTTGAGGGTTTCGGTCTCCTTGCTCTGCTCATGTAGTTGTTTTTCAATTCCTAAAATTCTTATGATTTGTTTCGGATCTCATTGAGCTTTTTCAGAAGTACCACCCTGAATTTTCTGTCATTTAAGTCCCATATTTCTATGTCTATAAGCTTATTTTCTGGAGATTTTTCTATTTATTTCTGAGATGCCTTATCACTTTGGTTGTTCATGGTGTTTAATGAACTATTTCTCCCCCTGGACATTAATGGAAATGTACTCTGCTTTTTTTTTTTTTTTTTCCCCAGACAGAAGATTTGTTATATAATGGTCTCTAGCCTGTTGCAGAGAAGGTGTTTTTCTTTTGGTATCCAGTAGGTGGTGTCTAAGCCTCTTGGATCTCTGCTTTATATAAAGTCTTAATAATGTCTTTTTTTCCTTATAGATATTTAATCATGTTCACTACCCTCAGTCTCAGTTCCTGTCAGTGTTAGGACAGTTCGGTAGTGTTTACTCAGACTTCCCTGGGGCTCCGTGGTGATCATTCTCGGAGGGTATGGGGGGAGGGGTCCTCTGGGTTGGGAAATGGAGGCTGCGGCTTGGCCTAGGTTTTGCAACCACGGCCCTTTCACTACCCTCAGTCTCAGTTCCTGTCAGTGTTAGGACAGTTCGGTAGTGTTTACTCAGACTTCCCTGGGGCTCCGTGGTGATCGTTCTCGGAGGGTATGGGGGGAGGGGTCCTCTGGGTTGGGAAATGGAGGCTGCGGCTTGGCCTAGGTTTTGCAACCACGGCCTGTAAAAATTATCTGTTGTTTCTCTGCCATCCCTGCTTTTCTGCCATCCTGTTTCCCTGCCTTCTGCCCTGATGGCTCAGCACTGCCTCTGGCTGCGTGGAGCTCACATCTCTCCCAGGCAGGGCTGTTCAGGCAACTCGCAGCAGCTTCTCTCCTCTCCCTCCTCCTACAGGGAGCTCTGGTGGCTGCGAGAGGCAGCTTCTTTGTTTCTCCCAGTCCCCCCACCCTCATGACACCCAGGGTTCTGACCTGTGGTAGCTTTTATGTGCAGATCCCACACTCAGCTGTGATGGTGTGCGGTTTGAGCGTTTTTGTTGAAGTTTAGATGCTTGCCTTATTGTTGTTTCAAAGGGAGAGATCTGGGAATGTCTCTCGCTCTGCCATGTTTTCGAGTATTAGGTTATCAACATAACAATTTGAGGTGGACGCAAACATACAGACCATAGCACACTCTATGTGTTGTCTTTTCACTCTCTTTTTTATTTCTTTCTTCCTTCTTTTTTTTTTGGCTTTTCACTTTCTTGATGGTGTCATTTGAAGTACCAAAGTTTTTCATTTTGATGATGTTAAATTTATTTTGTTGCTTGTGATTTTGGTGTCATATCTAAGAAATCTAATCTAAGGTAATAAATATTTACATCTATATTTTCTTTTAAGAATTTGTAGTTTTAGATTTTATATTTAGACCTTTAATCTATTTTGGGTTTATTTTTGTATGTGGTATGAGGTAGGAGTCCTACTTTATTATTTTGCATGTTGATATCCATTTGTCCCACACATGTTCTTTTGAATTAAGATTATGTATTATGCCCATTTAACATGTGAAGAAACTGAGGCTCAGGAACTGAAATAATTGCCTCACTATTATGTGAAGCTAAAGGGCCAAGCTAGAATTTGAACATGCCTCTTCTCATAATATAACCAATATTCTTTTTGTTATTCAATAGTTGTCTCCTGAAAATATCTCCTATTTTCAATCACAGAGAGCCTTGGATATCAACTGGAATTTTTTTTTTTACTATTTCAAATTGTTATTTTTATTTACTTTTAAAAGTAGTAGGAAATAACCTCTTAAACTAGTTTTGTCATGGTTAGTCCCATATGTTAAACAGATAAGGAATATTACATTAGATATAATGGAAAATAATTTATGCAATCCATGAATCAGATTGATAAAATATATAGTGCCAGTTAATAGGTCGAGATGGAAAGAATGAATTGCTTTGTTTGCTTTTGGACAAACTTATTTCACAGTGAGGCAAATTAAATAAAGAGAGAGAGCAATTTAAAATAATATTCCTGATTATCATGCAGGAAAAGGTCTTCAATCATGCAATGTATCTTAAGAGTTAAATATTTTTCTTGTTCTTACATAAGGAATTAGTGATCTAATACTAACAAGACTTTTTTTTGATAAAACAAAAAATTTCAATCTTCATGATAGAGTTGATTAAAGTGACCCAATCAACAATATTATCTGACATTTGTTTTACACTTATTATGGCTAGGATTTGTGTTAAAGTACTAATTCAAGTCATAGCAAGCCTGAAGGGTTTGCCTTATTAGTTTCATTCTTGTCCAGAGGCTTAGGGAGAGGAGTAAGTTGCATAAGGTCAAAAATCATAAAATAGCAGAGTTGGATTTTGAATGCAAGTTATTAGATATCAAATTTCGTATTCCGAACCTCTATGCTCTACTCTGTTTATAATTACAAGCACAGTGCCTAGTACACAGTAGGTGTTCAATAAATAGTTTATTGTTTAATGTCTTTTATATGAGTTAATAACCTATGTGACTCAGGAATTATTTTGTGTGGCAATCCTTTCTTATTTAAATAATAAATTGGTTGCTCATAAAATAAAGTAACGGCTGAAATATAATTTTGAATGTAATGTTATGACTTGAAAAATGTTATTGCATAGCAAGCATATCCATAAAATTATTTTAGTAGAATCCATTGACACTCTTGAACTGGTGTGGAGCATACTGAAACGACATATTCCTGTAAATAAAATCAGATTAGAGAAAAGAGAACTAAAGGCATAAAAATAAAAGGTACCAGAGAATTTCATTTCTGAGATTGTGCACGTAGGCTAATTTCTCCTGTAGTAGCAAACATCAGTGGTTCTTGCTCACACTGTGACGACTGCAGGAAGGACTCTTCTCTCTGACACTCAAAGACCCAGCTTAATGGAGGCTCTGACTTCTTGTTGCTGCATAGCTCCCCCATCACAACAACATGGGAAGAGGGAAATAAAGACAATTTATATTCCTATGTCCTGTGTTTCAGCTTGGAATCGACACTCATCATTTCTACTTATAGTCCATTGGACCAAATTGGTCATGTGATGCTGTATAACTATCAAGGCATTGGGAAATTGGAGGAAGCACCTAACATTCAGAGAGCATTAAATGTCTCTGCCAAGCAGAGCTTATCTGGTCATGTTTTTCAAAATGTGCCTCTTTGACCCCTGGGTTCTCAAAGGTGTGTAATGAGTTCTGCAAACAATAAAGTATTGAGTTAAATTTATCATCTTTAATTTGCTTTTTATTGGGAGATTTATAAATTAATGTATCGTGGAAAGAAAAGTTTTCTGGCCAAAAGAAATTGGAAGTTTATTCATTTGTTCCATTTTTTGTCTTCAAGGAATCATTCACTTAAACTGTCTCACCCGGAGGGTTGTCTTCACTAGCCACTGAACATCCTTCGGGAGCACATAACATGACATTTCTCCAGGTTGGATTTCAGCTTCTTCAGTAGTAATATCAAAATGTTAGGCTAATACCTCTATTTATGTATTATGATTCTAAACATGTTTATCTTCGGCAACAACAAACAACAATAAAAATCAAAGGAGAGCTTGCATGTATTGTGAAGCAAGCACCACATTCCTTCTTTTAGGTTCTGTTTTAGAATTCTTCCCAAAATTCCAAGCCCTTGTAGACAAAGCTTAAATTAAGACCATTTGCTATTTAGCTAGTTCCTGTTTATGCCAGAAGAGAAAATCCATACATCTTCCTCACTCTATGGTCATTTTGGGTCTCTAATTACCAGGGTTATTTTTTGTAAAGGAATAAGGTAGAACACTGCTCCAAAAAAGAGCCAATTGCTATTAACAGGTAAGGCATGCTATAATATAGCATTAGAATTTATAACTTTTGTTCAGTATTTACATTTATATGCCCTTTACTGAAAAGACATATTTGTATCAGATATTTTTCTTGAACCAGTGAATGGCTCCCTCCCACATTTGCTAGGTTTCATTCTAGGCCAGTCTGGGCACAGTTCTCACAAGGGAGTGGGTGGGGTCTTCTGGGAAAGAAAGCTGAGAGAACCTGTGATGCACATCAGAAGTCCTTTTCCTCTTCCAATTGTAACGTAGGCTCTACAAAAACTGGTTACTTTTATTCAGAGAGTTAAAAGGGAACCAAGAGTGTGGATTATGATGACAACATCAAAGGTGCTCTCTCGGCGTTAACATTTTCTTTTTAGGAAGGATGCAGTGCTATTTAGTGTTAGGAGGACATTTCTAAAGCCAGACTCCCTGGGTTCAAATCTGGCCTCTGCCACTTACTAGCTGTGTGACCTCAAGTAAGTTACCTAGTCTCTCCAAGCTCCACTTCTCTCCTTTGTAAAATGAGGATAACAAACTCAATGCACCGGATTATTTTGGGAATAAAATAAGTGGATAAATAAAATGAGATTAGCAAAGTTCTGGGCACATAGTAATTACTCAAGAGATAAAAGGTCATACTATTGGTTTCTAGAAAGTAGTAGGCATTTTGTCAAGAAAACCCATAGTTTATACTATTCCTGTAACAATTTATAGCTATTTATTAAAATACCAAAAACTAAAAATTTAAAGAACTGTTTTTTAAAAATTATCCAAGCCTAATATTAATGAAGAAAGATGGAGACATTTATTCTACAAACATTTTTAAAATAAAAGATACTGTGCTAAGGAAAGCCAGGTTTCCTGGTTCAATCCCATCTGCAGACTCCTGGGCTGCTTTATCAAGAGATGTGTGGTCCCTGAGAAGAAGGCTCACCCGCACTTGATTTATGGGTGCTGTCCGGAGTCCTCCACTGGTGCAAAACACAAAGCCAGAATTCGACTTAGGAAGTTAAACTGTGGAGGATTACTTCCTGCTATGGTCTGAATGTTTGCATCCACTGCTCCTTGCCCCGACCCCGACCCCCAAATTCATATGTTGAAATCTTAACTCCTAAAGTTGATGGTATTAGGAGGTGGGGCCTTTGGGAGATGATTAGGTCATGAGGGTGGAGGGAACCTAAGGAGTATCAGGTGGAGGGAGAAGGAAGTGGAAGCAGAAGGCTGATAAGTAGAAATAGTCAGTTGGGGAACTAGGCTTCCTGTGAAGCCAAAAAATAAGTGTAGTGGGAATAAATGAATGAGAGAGCTGGGAGAGTAGGTGGCTTTGGCCAGAGGATAGACTGTCTTGATTTAAAATTTCAGAGAACAAGCAGTTAGGGGTGGAGTGACAATGTTCAAGTGTGGCTATGTGAAGGATCTCAAATTGCTGGTTAGGTGAAGAGAACAGAATTCTGAATGTAGTTTTGATTATATTTTAATACAAATGTGAGATCACCTATATGCAGGTAGCTATTGTGGCACATGTGATAACAAAAATCAACCCTCCTTTCCGTTGTTCGAAGACATGGACACAGATTATAACTTCATTTTTATTTGGTAGCCTGGAACAGAAAAGTTCATGTATTTACTGACAGACTTGCAAAACTAAATGGTGACGCATTCTTTTTCAAAGTGCAAAAACTTGTCGGGTAGCATTCATCCTTACCAAGCAGTAACAAGGAGATAAACACTAGCTTAGAGTGTTTGCAAATTCAGCCTAAGTGTATATAATATGCAAATGCAGCGTTTCACTGTGGGCCTCAACTGCTTGGGAGGACACACCTTCTCTGAGAACACACCTGCCTATTTAGCAGAACCTGCCAGACAGATTACAGCCTCTAACTCTCAGATCTGGTGTGGACTTCTTACACTTTCTTCAGCCCCTTCAGTCTCCAGACCCCTAAGCCTGATAAGCTAAGCTATAAGCTGCTAGCTAAGCTTCAAAATCACTGTATTAGTCTGGAAGAGTTAATGTACTCTAAAGTACTTAATTTTCTCCTAGGGAGTCATCTGCTCATTGGTAGGAAATAGATGACTAAGCAATCATTATCAACCTCACGAGATAATTCTAGCAGGGAAGCAAATAATCCAGGGGACAACATGCACTACACAACTTACTTATTGTGAAATAACGGAGACAAGCAGCATTTTATTGAATATTAGAGGACACATCATGACATCACTGATTATTCTGTTATTATTGTCATATATTTCCCCTGAATAATGATAGAATTTCTTTTCTAGATTTCATAGTAAATATTCTAGGCATGTCTTAAGTAATGAGTCAAATGTTATTTGCCTTGACATATCTGTATTTCTATCCATTAATAAAAATATCTCTTGAACTATAATTACAAACACCTTGAGTCGAAAGAGTGCTTTTTCCTTAATTAAAATACAAATCAGTGCATCAATGAAAATACATTTATTGAATATGCCTTATAAAGAAAGTGCCATCCTAGACGTGGTCGAGTGTGGAAATCAGTGTAGGACATGATCTCTGTCTTCTTAGGTCTTAGAAAGCTAATTATTTCACTCATACTTTTAGGATTAGACATGTTTACAATAATTCCAACTGCTAGTTAAGAATCATATTAAGAAAAACAGACAATTTCCAGAAATTGTCATTATTCGATATATTTTTAGAGTCTAGCCTTTTTCAAAACAGAAATTTAAGTATATTGCCTTCACGGTGAATTAATACACTGTTTTCATTCAAATGACATTCTTTCTATTTAGTTTTAATACAATTTTGAATGAACCAAATTCCACCTTCTTAAGAATGCCTCTTTTTGATCATTTAAACATCTTCTATGAACCATGTAGTCAGTGAGAGTGATGTCAGGTTCTTGGTCTGCTCTTGAGATCACATATATAGATGCCATTTGGACATTTTCTTGAACCAAATACTAAAACGAGGGTTAGCACCATGTTTTAGTTGAGCTCAGGTCTAGGTGCTGCCAGGCTAGTGGATGAAGGGCAGTCACTCCTCCAGAAGGCCCTTGCCCTCCTCAGCCCCAGAAGATGTCATTTTTCTTTGTTTATATTCAATTCGGCATTGTCCTTCTGGCTGCTGGACACCCACCAAATGGAGAGAACTCTAAAAGCAGAAATGCAGAAGGAATATAGAAATTACAGATTAAAGCCAGTAGTTTTAAACCTAAAGTTTATTCAGTTATAATGATCCCGAAAAGGTATGGAGTTTATAGTTGGAAGATTGGAAGTGTTTGCTTGATGAGTGTCACACAGGCAAACATCAATTTGAGGCTTTTATTCAAGGAACAGAAAAGAAGGGAATCCCTAACTCTAATAGCAATCCCTTCACTGTTTCACATGCTCCAAGGCTACGGGCCTGCCACCCACCCTTCACCTTTGTTTGGCTAAAGAGGATACCACATATAAGGCTCTTTCTTCATTTCTGGGCCCAAATTGTGACACCTCATTTATAATTGGATTAGATCTTTACGCCACCTGTTATAGATGTTTGAAAAGCAATGTGGTGTTGGTGGAATGAACCAACATTATAAGGTACTTGAGATCATAATTTCCAAAAGAGTATTTTGCAGGTTCTGATTTCTTTCTTCCTAGTCATGAACAAAAAAATGAATGTGTGTGGAAGTGAAAGGAGGTCAATTTATTGCAAATAATACGAAGAGACCGTTGAGGCCTGGGGAGCTTAAAAAAGAAAAAACAACCTGTTCTGTCAGCCTTGAGGGTTGAGGGGGAGACGAAAAGTGAGGAAAGAGAAGGTTGATTCAATTTTAGATCATCAGTCAACTTTGAATGCAACAGGGCACAGAATGGGCTCCTGGGCAAGGAGAGTCTTAGGGGAGTTGATAGAATGAGGGCATGGTTTCCATGGACTCCTTGAAATTGCAGCCACAATTTTGTGTCCATGAAAACGTGTGTATTTTTCTGGAAGTGGAATCCATAGGTATTATGAGAATTTCTAAGGATCCATAGCTGCATCATCCCTTCCGTGACAAAGTGAAACAGAATAAAACCAACCAAGTAAAACCCCCATTGTGTTAGCAAAAATTGTGCTTGTTTTTGCAAGAGAATTGAAGTTGGTCTTCTTATGAATGCTCAAAATAAAATAGCTCCCATTGCAGCATCAAGACCCTGCTGCCCAATCATGGATCTTGGAGAGATTTGTAGTGTTTCCTTATTGTTTGTTCTTAATGGGACAAAATTGAAATTCAGTTAATTTCTTACTATTCTCTGAGATAAAATAAAAACACTGGGCTGTTGCCAAATTAAATTGGGGATTTCTTGCATTTGATTTTTGCTACAATGACCAGTATATTGCTTTTGGGAAGCTGATTTCCAAGTCCAATGATCTCCCTGCACATGACAAAAGAGTGTTCAGAACATGCCTTGGCAACCCATCCCCTCCCATATCCTACGAGAGCTTGGTAATTTGAAGGGCATTTACTGTAGTTTTTGATCACGTCATTTACAACTTAGTAAAACAAGCCCAATAATTAAATAGTTTTAATTGATCTTTCTCTTTCAGAATAAGAATTATGTAATAAAATGCCCTTTGAGATCATGAGAATTAACTTAGACTTGTACTTTTGATGAATTGAGATATCATTTCTTTAAAAAATGTTCTTAGTAGTATCAAAACAGAAATAGGATGTATGTAGAACAGTATAACAAATACAACTAATCCAATTCTTAGCAAGGAAGGAAGTGTCGGTAAAAATCCTGCCTAAGATTCTGGTCAAAATTACTGATCTCCAGGGTTAGGTGTCACATGGTTTTGATAAATGTCATCCTTCTGATCTGAAAAAGCATTTCTGTGTCCTCTTACTGGTGGAGAAATAGTTGAATGCTGAGTCAGTTCTGGGCAAAATTGTGACATCTAACTCAGGGAACAAGAACTAGTATTTGGTGTCTGTAAAGCATGATCCTGATCTTCATTTTGCCAACAAAACTATACTCGGCTGAGAAAACTTGTGAAGGGTATTTCCCTTTCATTATAGGATTTTGAAAGCTCTTCATGACTGTTAGTTACTTGTACTTAAAATAAAAGTATGAAAGAAATCAAAGGAAAGTGCTGAAAAATGCATATTTGTGAGTAATATAATATTGTTTGTGTCATTTATGTGCTTACATAATTTCTATTGAAAAGTCACCCAAGAGTTTTATTTGTCCCTTCATACATTAGCCTTATTATATCAAGTGTAAATCAAAGCACTGTGCATGAAATTCTATGCGAATAGCCCTGAGATTGAAATACTTAATTTTGAGCTTCGCCCTCAGTTCAAATAGCATCTTTTATCCAGAGTTTCCAAAATGACCTCCAAACATTTGGAATTAAGTTGAATTTCCCCTTTTTTCTAGGACAGTGATCCTCAAAGTGTGGTACCCATACTGGCAGCATCAGTAGCACCAGAATTTGTTAAAAATGCAAATTCTTGAGCCTCTCTCCAGACCTACCGGATCAGAAAATCTAGGGGTGGGACTAGTATTCTGTGCTCTAACAAGGTACCCAGGTGATTCTAATGCTCTCATCAGTTTGAGAGCCACTGGTCTAGGAGAACAAAACTAAAGAAACAGAAGAGCTAAATTATTAGAAAATTCAATGGTCAGAGGTCAGAAAAGGTCATGGCCATCTCATTTTTCTTCATTGTGTTTTTGTTGGGTTAGTTTTCTTCTATGGTATTGCTTTCCAAATAGACCAAGAGCTATGACTTGCCTCCAACACTGATTTCCCACTTTTGGACCCCCAGACATACCTTTCTAGGGAAATAAGCCCAACATCAAGGCCATGTTTATTTAACCCAGAAAAAAGGGTTCAAATTGGAAAATAATTGAAGAGCTCCTAACACTAAGGGGTGGAAACACTGCTAGCAGGTCCTGGTCTGTGATCAAAGGGCACGCAGATTAGATCTGGAATTAAGGGAGTATCTTCTCACTGGATCAATGTAAGGCACCTGTTAAGATCAGTCCTAAGTGATGAAATCAGTAGCACATCCTTAGTAATTAAAACCAAGAGGTTAAAGTTTATATCAAATTTGAATGTCATGCTTTTCAAAATTCTGAAAACATTTACCTGTTTTGGCAATGGGTCTAGAAGTCTACAGTCATAATAATAAAATAATAAAATAATACATGTTTCAATCTCTAACAGAGCAAGCCACCTGAAAGAAAAATACAAAATCGTTACTGGGTTGTAAAAGATGCATAAATATCTACCAATAGAGAATATCTAGAGAGTAAACATATTTCAGAGCAAATATGCTCTTCTTTACAATATAAATACTTACTATTAAAAGGATAGAGTAAGGAAGAACTTACTCTTTTCTTTTACAGGCATACCTCATTTAATTGCACTTTACAGATGTTGAGTTTTTTACAAATTGAAGGTAAGGCCCTCCACCAGCAAAAAGATTACAACTCACTATGTTGTGATGGTCTGGAACTGAACTTGCAATATCTCTTAGATATGCCTGTATAAAATTGTCTACTCATTAGGTGGTTGGAATGATTAAATTGCTTAAAAATGTATGTAACATGCTTAGCCAGTAAAAGTACTTAACTCTCTTAGTTTTAGATCTGTGCTTTCCAATATGGTTACCATTAGCTACATGTGGTTATTTATATTTTAAAAAAATTAAAATGAAGCAAAAAATTTTCAGTTCTTCAGTTGTGTTAGCCGTATTTCAATTGCTCAATGGCCATATGTAGCTACTGGATAACTTACTGGACATATTTATAACATTTCCATGATCACAGAAATTCTATTGGATAGTCTTGTCTGATCTAGACTCTCATTGCCCACTGGAAATTATTGCCTAAATGTTCAATAGGCACCTTGAACTCCCCATAAATTATGTACATGTTCTACTGCATTAGTTTACCACCTACTTCACAAGACACATACAAATAGAAACTAAAAAACTGAGAAAAATATAACAATATAAAATTCTGCTAATTTTTTTTCAACCCAGTGGGCTGTTTTGAGCTACCCTCAGGGTACGTAAACTGTTTAGAGGTCATAGCCCTTAATGAATTAATTAGTCCCACAGGTCAGAAAACTGGAAGTCACCAGAGACTCAATCCTCTACATCATCCTCCATAACCAATTACACACTGAGACTGTCTGTTGTATCTTCTAAATACTTCTCCAATCCCTCTCCTTATTCCTTTACCTCCAGTGCTTCTACTTCTCCCTGTGGTTCTTCATCATTCATTTCCTGAATTATTGAATTAGTTTAGCTTCCAGATTGGTCTCTCTGTTTCCACTTTGACTCCCTCCACTCTATCTTTCACTCTACTACTGAAGTGAACTTCCTAAAACATAAATCGATCACTGTATTCTCATTCTACACACACACACACACACCACACACACACACACACCCACACAGTCAATGGCTCTCATTTTCTTCCAAATACAAGAACAGAGACAGCCCTTAAAGATCTGCCCTCTAGCTATTTCCCCAATAGCTCCTCTTTGAAACCCATGGTCTTGTCACACTGTATACTCCCATGCTCCCTGAATGGTGATGCTCTCTATTGCAAATCCTTTCCCTGTCTGAGGCTCAGTCTTCTTTGGAGGCACTCCTATCACTTGCTTCTGGACTGAGGTGCCCTTCTTTTTCACTTCTGGGGCTCCTTGTGTACATCTCAACCATAGCATCTACTGAATTATGATTGCTTATTAGCTATTTCTCTCCTAGAAGAGGAACTGTATTATTGGGCCTTAGCATAGTGCATAGCACACTATGGGTACCTAGTAATGTTAACTGAATAAATGAATACGTGATGGAAGGTCATGCCTTTTATAAAGCAGATTCAATTCCTTGCCTTTTTCAATATTCTCTGTGTTTCTGCAGCACTTTACACATCCCTCAAATCAGCAGTCCCCAACCTTTTAGGCACCAGGACCGATGCTCCTATGATAATCTAATGCCTGATGATCTGAGGCGGAGCTGAAGCAGTGATGCTAGCTCTTAGGGAGTGGCTGCAAATACAGATGAAGCTTCACTAGCTCCACGGCTGCTCACCCCCTGCTGTGAGGCCCATTTCACAACAGGCCACAGACCAGTACCAGCCTGCAGCCCCGGCAGTTGAGGACCCCTGCCTCAACTGATGTCCTTATCCTATAATCTTACTATATCCTACTATATTACAGTTAATCGTTTGCCTGTCCGTCTTCATGTATATACTGTAATCTTCACAAAAAGCAGGAACTATGTCTTATTTATCTTTGAATCTTCAATGTTTGTTGATTGAATGAGTGAATAAATATAAATGATCTAATATTCATATATCAAATAATTAGGTTTGTTTCCCACTGGTATTCTTGAAGCATCTTGGCTATATTTTATTTCAACTGAAAACTGGAGCACCCAGGTGTTGTTATAACCCACTTGGATCAATTCTTCATGACTATTTATGATGCAAATTCAACCCTACTTGCTTGTAAATGCTAAAGATAATTTATTCCAACAGAGTTTACCTGGCTATGAAATAGAACACACCTAATCTTTATTGATTCATATCAAATTAAGCAGCAATTCCAAGAAAAAGTAATTTTGCTAATTTGTGTACAGGTTCAGAATTTCTCACACCTAAATTTCTGTCAAACTTTTTACAAATTAGAACTTCCACTTCTGGCCAGGGTGGAGTAACAGAAGTCAATGTTATCCTTCTGCCTTAAATAACTCAAAAATTGGGCAAGATTCACAGTGTAGGGTGAAAATCTCCAAAAAAAAAAAAAAAGGAAAAAAATGAGGTGAGTTCTATGCTTGCTCCAGTTTACTGCCTATAGCAGTTTCCAGGTAATAGGGCAAGGAGAGAACCCACACAGACCTGATAGTCTCACTTAATTAAGTAGATAGAGATCAAGGTTCGGACAAGTTAAAGAGGAATGAATGTCAGAGAGGAAGGAATTTCACAAGAGTGCTCCAGAGAGCTACACAGGGGGTTCTTTGAGTATTTGGCTGAGTACTGATTTCTGCACGTGGGAGAAGAAACTACTGAGGCTGGAGAAGGAAGATGAAAAAGAAAGCTAAAGAGCACTAAGCTGCTGGATAATGCCCAGAGGTCACACAAGACAAGGAAGTCTGTGTTCTCACAAGATAGAGTGGAAAGATTTTGCAATACATGGACCGTTGGATAGAGTCCTTAAAAGGGTATTGGCTTAGTACTGAAATTATAGCATCTTAAATTAAATGCCACCCTGTATTTACTTTAATAAAGCCTAAGAACAATAAAGCCTAAAACTAAAGGAATACAGTAAGATCTAGTATCCACAACACTTAAAATTTATGTCTTATATCTCTTCAAAAATTACCAGGCCTGAAGAAACAGGAAAATATGACACATAAGCAAGAGAAAACTCATTCAAAAGAAACAGACCCAGAAATGATAGATGTTGGAAATACTAATTAAATATACTCCACCTGTTCAAAAAGGTAGAAGTTGGATGAATTTCTAACAATAAAAAATATATATCTTCAATAAAAATATACTGGGATTGACAGAAGGTAAGACACTGCAAAAGAAAAGATAGTGGAACAAGGAGAATAAATATAAGGAAAACCATGCCAAGGCAAATCATAATCGAATTACTAAAAAAAAAAAAAAAAAAAGTAATAAAGAAAAAATCTTAAAAACAGAATAAATAAAGAAGAATGAAATTAAAAATGATCACAGGCTTCTCATCAGAAAACACTAGAGCCAGAAAGAAGACAATGGACCGACATTTTTAAATTGTTGAAAGAAAATAAAAAGCTGTCAGGGTATGAAGCAAAAGTACCAGTATTGTTCTTTATAATAATGCACTAACTACGATGAGAGAGGCCAGTCTAGATAATTTGGGGGTAAATATTTAATTCTCTTTTTATGGCTTTAGATACCATCTTGAAATAATAATTGTTTTGAGGAGATATGTGAGAGAGAAAGAAGAAGAGATAGTGAACTGACAGTCAACCATTCAGTACAGAATATGAAGAATAAACATTTGGACATATCTTAAGGGAACTAGACATGGTGTGCCATCACGGACAAATTTTTGAAAAGCTCAAGTCCCAAGGACAACTATGAACAGTACTGCTGAAAAGTCCCCAGTGTTATTTTATACTCATACTTTGAGAAATGTACTAATGGAGGAAGGAAGATGAATCCTGGAGTGAAATTAACTCCTGTGGGAAGGGGCAAGGCTCAAATGAGGATGTCTGCTCTGGGGCTATTTTGCAAAAGAGAAAAGCACATCCCCATATATAGGAGTAAACATTCAGGAATAGGGAAATTTCTGTGAAGTGCTCAACTTAAATACTTTTCTCCTGGACTGTGGAAAAAGAAATATTTTATGTAAAATTTTAATATTTCTCTGTCACGCTGTCATTTTTGTTACCTTAAAAATTTAGTCAAATCTTATGCACTTACACCGTCTTGTGTGATAATTCAGTAAAGGATAAAGAGATGATAAAATGACAGGAAATGTGATGAGCCTCATTTTCACCCCTCTGCTGGAGATGGTGTGAAAGAAATAGCATCCCATTTTCAGTGAGGAGCTGGGAGTGTCGCAAAGATTTTAGAATACCAAGGGTCAAATTCTGAGTGGACAACTAGAGTGTGGATGTAGGACATCTGCCTTTCCTTTCTACTCTCCCTGGAAGAGAGTGACATTTAAGGGAACAGCGAACTGACACTTAGGTTACACGCTAAGGTAATAAGATTATTCATTCATTCAATATTGAGTATATAAACATAATAAGATCTCCTTTCATTATTTCATTCAATATTTATTGAGTGTCTTTATGTGTTGTATACTCTTCTAAGTGCTAAAGTTACAGCAGTAAATGGAAACAACAAGCATGTTCTCTTGTTCTTTTCAATGCTAGTAGAGAGGTAGTAAGCAGGCAGTAAATGAGTAAATGAGAAATGCATATATCAAGAAAGAGAATAAGTATAGAATAACATAAAAAAGACAAGAGACAGAAAGGGAGTGATAGAGGAATAGGCTAAAATACTTTAGATAAAGAAAGTCTCTCTGATGAGGTGACATTTTAGCAGACATTGGAATAAAGAGTGCACTGTATAAGTATTTGGGTACAATATTCCATGCAGAGGAATTAAAAGGAGCAAAAATCCAGAGGAAAGAGAATGAGGAACGATGAGTTGGCTAAGACAGTTAGAGATGAACAAGCAAGGGAGAAAGTCAGAGAGATATCCCAGACGTGTAGAGAGCCTTGTGGGACATGTTAAAGACTTCATTTTATTCTATGAGATGACAAGCCATTGAATAGTTTTGAGCAAATTTGACTTAAGTTTTAAAAGGGGCATTCCGGCTGCTACGTTGAGAATAAAATATAAGATGATGAGTACGGAAGCTAGAAGACTGATTAGAAAACCAGTATGACTTTCCAGATAATATAAAGTGGTAACCTGGACCAGAATGGTAGAAACAGCCATGAGCCATGGTCAGAGCCTGAATATACTCTGTAGAACGGGCTGATGCTTTGCATTACAGATGTGAAAGACATAGAATTAAGGATGACTCTAAGTTTTTGACCTGAGGATATGCAAGGATACAGTTGGTATTTACCTCAACACTGGAGAAGACTGAAGGAAGAGCAGGTTGAGGAATTGTCTTCTGGATCTCACTTTTGGACCTGTTAAGTATAGCTTGTTATAGACCAGTACCTTGGAGACATCCAGTGAAGATGCTGAATAGAAGCTGGGTAAATGAGCTTGGTGTTTAGGAGAAATTCACTTGGGGATGAACATTTAAGGGCTCCAAATATAGAGTCATCATTATTCAGACAATTATTTAAAGCCACAGGACAGGACGATATCACTTAGGGTGTGAGGTGAATAGAAAACATAAGAGATCTGAGGAGAGGGTACTGGGATACACCAAAATTTGGAGGTCAGGAAGGAGAGGGAGATGAGCAAAGGAGATAAATAGCCAGAGGGATAGAAAAACAAAAAGAGAGTGATGTCTCCAAGGCTCTGTGAAAAAAGTGTTTCATGGAGGGCATGAGCCCCTTATCATATGAAAGGGACCAGGAGTACCAACATGTGAAAGTAGACATTAAAGTTCCCACTTAAATAAACTGACCAAGTACTTAGCTCCATTCCTAGAAGTAAATCAGATGAGATTACTCTTTCAGATAACTAAGCTGACATTTTGTGTTCAGTAGAATAAGCAGTGACTGTCTAATATTCAATGTTTACCCGGCAGCACTAGGAAAATACTGGCTAAGTTTACATTTATGAATGATAAAAGTTTTACAGTTTCCACTTTAGTCAAACAAATCCTATTTTCTTATAACTTCTTTTAGCATTTCTCTAATGCGACCTTGTTACGGGCCAGAGCACTTCACAGAGCTCACACCCTTGGGGTAAAGGACCCCTGGCACTCTTCGTCTCAAGTCCCTAGCGGCAAGGCACCACACAAACAATACAGACAACAAGCAAACTGATGGGGCAGGGTGGGGGCAGCTCCAGTGGAGAAGGCACCTAGGCAGAGGGAGAGCCTGTTCCAAGGCACAGACTTAGAAGTGGCCCTTGAACAGCTAGGGGCCTGCAAGTCATTTACTCCCTGCGAAAGGTGAGGTGATGAGAGGTGGAGCTGGACAGAGCAAGAGGAGCTGGTTTGCGGAGGGGTTTGAATTTGCCATGCAATAGACAGTGATGGGACTTTGATCCTGAAAGTGCTTGCAGACCTAGTGAATAAATTGTACATATTGAAATATACCTGTGTGAAAATGAAGTTTCTTTAAGCATTATTGCACATAGGAGACCCTCAATAAGTACTTTCTTGATCATGCAAATGAGTATTGTAAATGAGATCAATGTTTTCAAGTGATTTACCAGTATAAATTTAAACATTTTAGAAATGATATATATATTTTGATGAAAGAATTAGGAATACTGTTTATCCATTCATTAAACTAGTTTTCCACTAGAATCTGTAAGAAGGCATTTCTTTAACTAACTCTATGTCTTGTGATATTCTTAAATATTATAAAACTGCATTTCCCTTAAGGTAAAACTATAATTCAGGCTTTTGACAAATTTATATTGTATATCATGAGGCTTTAACATTTTTCTTCTTTTATAGTGTTAACCTAGTTTAGTTGTTAAATTAACATGAGTTATAAAACAGTATTAATATTGATATCACATTCTAAACATTTTGATATTCTAGTTAAACGATGAATAATATGGCTAATAAAGTAATACATGCTAAAAATCTTATTTTCTCAATCCAAATAGCAGAATTACTTCAATTATCTACTAAATAAAGTTAATTGTTTTGCAATGGCAAAAAAACTGTGTTTTCAAGCCTTTATCATGTTACCAAATTTTGTTCAATGTCTAAGATCTGAAAGACTAACATATACGTACCTGTGCCGTGAAAAGGTTTTTATGCCAAAGAAATGGGCTTCATAGATTTCTATTTTTACAGAAGTTCCTCAGAAGTAAGCTGAGCTATGTTCATATTAGGATTGTTTTCTTAATACTACTTTTGATGTCAAAACAGTGAAAATAATGAGGCTTATTATTTATAACAGATTTATTTTTTACACTTACAAGAACAACATTACACATCTACAAATACAGCTCATTAAAATATAAACATGTTGAAAATTCCTTAAATACTTAGTACTTGTGGATTTTCCCCACTTGTAAATAAATGCTAAGGGAACGTACGCAGACACTGAGAACACAAAGTCTGACAGAACACAGACTCTAGTCTCACTCTGCTAGTAATGTCGCATTGCTAATAATGCATGTGGAGCGATGCATAAGGTAAAAATATAAGATAAAGGTGGAAACAAAAGGGCTATGGAAATTTGGAGTCTGGAGAGAGCCCTCCGACTTGAAATAATCAATGTTGACTTTATGTGGAGAGAAACTTGAATTAGACCTTAACGGAAGGACAGGCTTTAAATAAGTAGACATGTTGAGTGAAGGTATTCCTGACTCAGCAGATAGCGTGAGCAAGGGGAGGAATGGACACTTTAGTTAGGAGACAGAGAGTAGACCCTTTGGGGAAGGTGTTCAAGAGGTTTGGAAAGGTACAACTGACATCAGATTTTGGAGAGTCTGGAGTTCAAGGCTAATGAGTTTGGTCTGCAGGCAGTCGCGCCAGAGTCTTAATAAGAGAACGACACTGACAGATAATTGTTTAAGGAAAATTAATATATATGTAGTGAGTAAGATAGATTGGAAAAAGAGGTAATAGAGCCAGGGAGAAAGGTTAGGAAACTATGACATCACCTGATGCAAAGGCACAAATGCCTGGTTTAGGAGGCAGGAATGGATGTGGAAAGCCAAGAAGAGGGAGGAGTAAAGGGTGACTCTAAAAGTCCAAGCGTCTAGGAGAACTGTGATGCAGTGAAAAGAAACAGAGAGTACTAAAGGAATGATAGGATTAGGGGAGATTAATGATTTTAGTTTTAGATGCCTTAATTTTGAGACTGAATCCCTCTCTTGAAGTCACTGAGGGCAATGCCAGCATGGGCTGGAAAACTGCCACTGTTGCCAGGAGCAGGGGCTCCAAAGTGTATCTGCTACCAGCTGCAGCTTATGAAAATAGAATGATCTCGCCCTGGAATTCAGAGAAGGCAGCATACAGACATACTTTCACAGGCATCCTTCACTGAAGTATGGCTATTCAAGTTAAAGGGGAAATACTTTTCCCACAACCTCATCCCCCTAAGAAATCTTTTAGGTAAATATAATCAATTTTGCGGCAGGAGGCAAAATAGTCTAGACCAGCGGTTCTCACTTTAGCATGCATCAGAATCACATGGAGGGCTTGTTAAAACACAGATTACTGGGCCCACTGCTAAAGTTTTTGATTCAGTGGATCTGGGGACAGACCCAAGAATTTGCATTGTTTTCAAGTTTCCAGATAATGTTACTACTGGTAGTTTGGGGTGAGACTTTAAGAATCACTGATGTAGAGGACCTTGACAAGGAGAGAAGTGAAAAAATACGTTATAAGATAATATTTTATCCAAACTTTTAGTTTTAGCACACAAAATTAAAATTACAAAGAATATTTCAGCTATACCTGAAACTATGGCTAGGGTACCACACTTTTGATTGGGAATGACGGTGTGGGCATAATCTGATAGATTGATCAGGTAAATGCCGATATTAAATAAGGCGGGGAGTACCCAGAATAACATGGGAAGATAAGAATGGGATAAGGGTAAGTTGGAAGAGAAAGTAAAGAAGAAAATACAAGGG
>NW_006494614.1:38231681-38239842 GCF_000325575.1 Pteropus alecto | reverse complement strand
GAAGGGAAATATTTAGAAGGGAGAAAGGAGGTAACAAAGCAGATTAGAGAGCAAAATGGAAAGGACTGGGGAACCTCAGTCTTTCTTGATCTGAAATATTGTTTTCTATTTTATTGGGAAGATTAGAAATGATTCCTAGTGGAGGGGCAGCTCTGAGGTCACTGTTTTTCAGAATTTCAGCCAGCATTGTTCCAGCGGTGATGCTATAGCTACTCCTCCTGGAAGTGAAGCTCCCGTATTTATGAGCTATGAGCTAGAAATGTGGATACCACTTTTTAAGCCTTCTTATTCAAGAAAAGAGCAAAGAATATAATTGACTTAAGATCAAGTACTCACCAAAGAGAAATGATCTCCTTGTATATTTTAAATTTCAGACCTTCCAGGAAAAATTTAAGAAGCGACATTTACTTTTGTTTTGTGATGTATCCAAAGTAAATGAAACTCAGCTCCTTTACAAAGCACAAGGTATTAGACAGCTGTTAACTGATGTGGTTTGTATATGTTAATACCTTATTTTATGGAATTTAATAAATGTTGAGAGAAAACTTTTGCTTTAAAGGAGATTATATCATGCGAGATGCTTTTGGTTGCAAGTGACAGAAAACCCACTTAAGACTGATTTCTGTATTGAAGGGAAAGCATTGCTTAATGTATCTGAAAAACATAGAGCTGGTGCTAGCCTCAGGTGGAGATCACCCCAGCAGCTTGCTGATGTTACCAGGAAGCCAGTTTGCCTCTACAGCTCTGCTATATAGTACCAGCTTCATCCTAATACTGTCTGCATTTGTAATCTCCAGACAGCTGCCAACAGTTTCTAGGACTAGGTCCTTCCTTATTCATATCCTACAGGAATGGTTGTTTTTGACCCAGAAGTCTCAACAGAAACCTTGGTTAGTTAATCACACTGCTTAAAACGTATGCCGACACCTAAATCAGTCATTATGAAAAGGGACGAAAGGGACAAGGATGGGATGTGAGGACTGGCTTAGGAAACTTCCGGTGCTCCGCTGATACAGCACTGGGCGTGGAATCAGCAGTTATGGGAAATATTGTGATATGGTCCAGTTTTAATTCCAGTCTTCTTTTCCTCAGAACTAAACCCTCTTCCTGCAGACACTTATTCAAGAGCAGTCACTGAGTTTGATGAGGGGACAAAGCCCATCATAAAAAAGGGCCGGGGTGGGAAGAGATTCCCAGTCCAAAGTCTCCTTTCTTTCTCTCCGTATAGAAATCCTGTCCAGGTATTGTGTGCACCACAGAGAGGCTGGATGGAGATTTATTTTATAAACAAAAGGAAGAGAGCCCTTTCTGAAATTTTGCTCAGAAATGAACATGTTTATTTTAGAAGCACTTTGGCTTATCAAAGTATCAAAAATCACTCTTGAATTGCTTTTTATGTTCTTGACAGACTTAAAATCTTAGCCTTATAATGAAGTGTCAAAATGAAATGGCTGAGAGAGTAATGACGGCAATTTTGCCAGTGGTTTCTGTGCTCCTTTGCATGAGTCACTGCTTCTTGGTAAAGCAGAAAGAAGAGAGAAGCATGGCTAAAAATTAATAAAGAGCTCTGGCTGCCTGGCTCAGAGTCTTGGAATGAACCACATGAACCCTGCCCACTCTCATCCTAACCCTATTATTTTCCCTCTAGGACACGTGCCCACCATGGTGAAAACATTAGGAAATAATTATATAAGTAAATACAGTTCGTGCAATTCTATTTAACAACTGGAGTTGAGGGGCCACATTTGTTTATGTAACAAATTCCTCAGAATAAACTGAATTTGCAACTTTTCATGAAATCTATAGGGATCTGGGTTGGCTCACTCCTCAGAAGTGATCAGCTATCTGTAAGTATAAAAGGGAGAAGAGCTAATTACAGTACTTCTCAAATACAAGATTGTGCAGAAGTATTTTATTGAAAAAGGCACAATGATTAGAATTACCTTTTCTTTAAAATAAAGAAACAACTGTGCTCAGAGCCTCACAAACCCCAGTATATGGCTGCTTTGCTACTATTAACATGTGCTTTCTTCTACACTGTTTATTGATTATTCTCATCTAGGCCCTGAAGCCCCTCCCAATGCCCCTTCCTCTGAACTCCTATGGCAATTATAATGTACATGACTCATCTGGCAGTTCTCATGTGCCATCTTATACTGTTAAGGAGGGCTTGTTATTCATGTTCCTATGTCTCATCCCCCCAATTACATTATAAGCAATTCAGGAATGTTATATGCCTCTGAATCTCTCCAGTGTTCAATAAAGTGACTTGAGGGAATGGACTTTTTCATCCCTTATTTTGTTTTCCAAGGTAACTCGTAGAGCCCTACTTTGACATACAGTATACCCTCAATATATTTATTGAATGAAATAATAATCATATTAATAGTAGGTGCTCAAGAGATATTTATTAGGTCGAATAACACTACTGCTTATCTATTAGCTGGACCTAAGTTGGAATTATTTTTCCAATAGTTGTGTAATTCAAGACAAGTCCATGACTTTGTGACCTAGTACTGCCCTAAGATACATGTGAGACCCAAACACACAAAAAGGTGGAAATCGCAGTTTCTATTCCCAGGGAATCCATGTTTCATTTCCACATCTTAAATACTGCAGCCTTACTCTCCTACAGCCTCCTCTTATCCAAGCATGTCTTGTAAGCAGGTCAGTCTTGCCAATAATCAGGGTGATTGTTTTACACTGGAATTTAATCTCTATCAATTAGCACAATGATACAGCCAACCAAGCATTCTCTTGCATGGATGGGAACCAAGGAAAATCAAGGTTGTTGGCTTTGGTGTACATTTCAGGGGGCAGGTCTAGTAAGTATATCCTTTTCTGATAAGATCATTAACTCTCAGAGACACTCACACAACACTAGAAATCCCCTGTCCTATTCCTCCATTTAAATTCATAGTTCAGGAGGAGAATGTCCATGATAGTGCGACTGTTCATTTTGTATGCTACCATTGCTGAAGAAGTCTGGTATTTCATACTGCTTTCTCCTGTTTGTTTTTGCACAAAACTACCATGGGACGGGATGCATTTCCTTGCTGTGTGTACCCAGGAGCTTCCCGGCTCCAAGGAAGTGTCTTGCAAGGGGCTCTTCCTCCAAATGTACTTTCAGAACTCCCCTCTCACTATTCCGAGGAGGAACTACATTTCTTTCACTCGGATTTTTATGTGGCAGCTGATGGAAGAACCTAGTGCTTATTTTGCAAATTCAGCAAAACCTTCTATGTTCGCTTGTGAGGACTCTCATGCCGCCTCAGTGGCCTGGTGACAGCTGTGAGGCCATAAGACTATGTTCATGACGAACTTTGATCATCAGCTAGTTTACAGGCAACTTTCTCTGACTCACTTGAGTATTTGGTACATGAGAAAATAAATTGGCTCCTGGTACACAAGCTAAGAATGGGCACAATTTTCTGAGGATTATGCTAAGGATTTGTGGTGTTAAATTTTTAGTACAAAGATCTATCCTAGTATACATGGTCCAAATAAAGTCATGTGTTTTCCTGAACAATTTTGTTTTGTCTGTCTTTAAAAAAGATGTGTTTTGTCTGTCTTTAAAATAAGCAACAGAAAAATTAAGGGCTTTTAAAGACAGAAACTAAATAGAAAACTACACTAAGGAGGTTTTTTGAAAAAAAAAAAGTCATATTTATTCAACATTCATATTTAACCTATAGATTTTGGTTACATGATATATATTTTTCTATACCTCAGACTCAAAACTTTCCAAAGGAAAACTTCACATTTTCCCCCAAACTTGCTCTTGTTCCTGATTTCTCTACTAGTACCATCTCTTCCAGCCACCTAGATTCAAAGCCACAGTCTTTCTCAGATCTTTCCTTTCAATGAATCCCCATTTCCACTCATTTTCCAAATCTGGTAGATTCTACTACACTTTTGCATGGAATTTTAGCATAACCATATATACACCTTAGTCTTACCCCATCACAGTCCAATATACCCAAACTCTTTTAACACTTCACGACCTTGCGAGCTGTGTAACAGCTCCCAAATCAGGTATGAAGGGGTCTTCCCAATTGGGCCAATGTACCTTTTCAGTCTTTCTTCCTACTACCACTAGTAAAGCCATAAGCCCTTAACTTACATGCCCCTGTGCTTAATGACCCTTTGATCACTGTTTCCTCAGTTGGAAGTTCGTCCAACCCATCCAAGGCCACTTTCTCCGGAAAATCTTCTAAGGTCACCCTGACCAGATCTACCCTCTCTTGAATCTCCACAGTGTGACTCTTATCTTGCATTCCTTGCACTTAAATAAGACATCATCTTTTGGGGGGCTGAGAACGTGTCTTACTCTTGTCTGAAGCTTCTGCAGTACCCAGGACACAGTAAGAACTCAGTATGTTCAAAAATGTACAGTTTCTGTATAAACAAGATACTATTCATCAAGCTGAAATGTCACGGTTCCCTCTATTTTACCCATTACTCTCAAGCTCAAGCAAATGTCACAGTAATTTCATAACAGCTCCTCTTAGAAATAAGAGTTATCCATTGACCACTGGCCCAAACTACAATGCTTCACTGCCAAGCATTTCAGTCTTTGGTTTAAAATATCTCTAGGTCAGTTTCAAAGATGGTTACAATAAATTCTGTAGTTGCAATTGGAAATATATGCAAAAAAAACTAAAAAAAGTACTATGTGTTCTTTTTAGAAGAGCTACTCTTACAATATTGATACTTAATAGATGACAAAAACAGTAAATGCATTGTTGGTTTCAGAACTGCTTCTCTAAAGTAAAAATAATGTAAAAGGCAGGTCTTTTGGGGTTTTGCTATTACTGTTGTTTTTATTTGTTATACTATGCCCCTAAAATATCTGACACTCAATTACAATGTTCAACCTTGGAGTTTTCTCATGGGGATGTCAGCATGCTTTCATCTCTAAACAATAAATCCTTCAATTCAAACTGCCTTAAAAATAATTAACATTTATTATGTATACTATATATTATTTTTCATTATTATCTATATAAATAAAAACATTTATTTATATAGCTCCATAAAACAGATGATTCAGTGATACCAAACGATACACATGGACCAAGTTCGTTCCAAAGTTTCTGCTTGAATAAGTAAACATTAAGTATCTTTCATTAAACGGTGAACATATGCCCTAAAACAGGGCATCACACTGAAGAGAAGTCCTCAGTGGCTGATTAATTTAGCTATAAAAGGTACCAAAGGAAGGTTTTTATAGAACCAAACGAATCCAATAAACAAGACCACCTAGTAAGCTGCTGCTATGTTCCAAGCTAAAGATATTCTCTAATCCCAACAAATGCCTATGATAATTTTGTAGTTAAAGAAATATTACACTATTATCTTTATCTTTAAAAAAGGTAAAATTCAAACCACTTTGAATTATCCTTATAGGAAAGCTGAGCATTTGTAACATAAACCCTCCTTTCACCTGGCAGCTAGAACTGTAATATTTTGTTCTCATGAGGTCTCCTATCAAAGACCCTTTAGACATGCGCATGTATACGTTGCACAATACCACTGGCCAACCTAACAAAATGTGGTCTCCTGGCTTTCCCTGTAGTTTGATAGTAAAGAAAAGAAAGAGTAAGCCAAAGCTTTCCCCCTCTGTGCCATCATCTTTCCATAGACTTTCTGGATAAATGTGGCCCAGCTGTCTCACTGACCTTCCCGGACATTGGTACTTCCCGCTTCCAAATGCCATGAAGCTGTCCAAGAAAACATGCTTCTCTAAATTTGCCTTTTTCCAGCGTTCCTGTGGGAAGAAAACATTTTTTTTTTTTCAAAATCAGTCTTATATAAATAAGCTCAACTTTATTTCTCCAGGCTAAAAATGACCTTGTACAGCTAATCCTTGCATATAAAATTGCAGGGTTGTTGGTAATTTTTTCCAACCTGTTATTAATATCAGCCACAATTACGTTTTTGGAACGTGAATAAATAAAAAAGTTTTAAAAAGAATTCTGTTAAGTGGTAAATTTAAATGACAATGTAAATCAACCACAGAATTGACCTTAGAGAGGAAGAATATTTACAATAAGGCCTCAGGCTCCATCATAGAACTGCCCTTGGTAATAAATTTAGTATTAAGATGCTGAGAGCGTTGCTATTGGAGAAAGCCTGGGATGCAAAATGAATACATCTGGATGCCATTTTTGACAGTTTTTACCTAAAGGCAGAGAACAGACTAAATGACCTCTTAAAATTCTGTTCAGCCCTGTAACTCCCCAATTCTAAGAAACAGCAGAACACAGTTTTAATTTGCTTTATTTTTAGTTTTTATACTCCTTGGAAACCAATAACAGGAACAATTGCCTGAAGAACGTGATATAAATCTTCTATCAGAACCAAGCATATTTACTTTTACATGCCCTGCTGGTTTCAGCTAAAAATTTATTTTAAAGTTGGTGAAGCTTATTCCAAAAACATTTCTAACTGGCTTGTAAATGTTACGTCGTCGATACTGCAAATCCAATCTGTACTTTGTAGTTTTAGTTACTAGAGAACTTTGGCTATTTAAATGACATAATCCTACTTAATTTATGAATTCATACTCCTGGCATAAAGAGAAATTAAAATCAAAGGACAATATATATTGAAAGAAAGCACTTACAGGTTTGAATGATTCAGGTTCAGGAAAATACTTTGGATTCCTATGTAGCCAAAATGGAGACAACATCAACAAGTCACCAGAAGGCACAGTGTAATTCTATGATAGAAAAGTTCGTTCTGAGTCATTTTTTCGAAATCTGCTTTAAAGAGAGTTTGGGTCATTAAAAATAATGCTACTTCTATATTGTGGAGAAGCCATATACATTTTATAATCAATGGCCAAAAAATCTAACTCTTTCCTGGATGGATAGTTTCTATTTTGCAACTTAGAGCAATGCCTGATTTTTAATTCAGACGATTAGTTACATGTACATATAAATCTGGTTACACGAGGGGAAAATATTAGATAAGTGTGAAGATTTTAGAAACTAGTTTGAGTCCACTCCAATGCAGTTTTTGATGTTCAGTATTGGGGTTTGTGGCAAGTGTCCTCAATAATGGAAACCACGGTGAGTCTCCACGTTCTGGAGCAGAAAATCTAAGTCTGAGACAGGACACTGGCCAGGGGCAGCAGGCATTCTGTCCCTGGAGACACTCGTGATGGTGTCAGGGCAAGGACAGTGAATTCTTTGTTTGTTTGCTTTTTTGCTCTAGCAGCAGCTGTTAGGGTGGAAAGAGTATTAAGACAACTGGTTCAGAAGACATAGGACGAAGCAAGTGTTGTATATTTATTTGGTTTTATGTTTGAGGAGAAGCAGTGTGATTCTACAAATAGCAGAGTCTACATGATTTTTCTCCATTCATGTTATAATAGGTTTTCATGATATATAACCAAGAACTAAAAACCATTTCATAAAATCCCCCTTACATCACCATGCTCAGAAACCATAGGATAAAGAGCACTCCCATGGTGTATGATCACTAGATAGCTACCAACTTTACAGAGGCGAAGCATTTTTATTAGTAACTCTCATCTCCAATCATCAGAAGCCACATCCATTTTAACTGCATAATTTTGAATTGTCCTCAAGACATTTGCAAAACACTAGGTTCATATATCTAGAATTAGCACCTTACAATTAAAAACATGTCTTTTTACGGTAGCAGGGAGTGGAGTATGGGAGGGAGGGGTCATCATTTTTTAACCCAGGAGAACTCCTGTTGGCTCCAATGGGAGACGAGTATTGTTTGAATTTGGTAATTTCAGTACCAGGAGAACTGGAGAGAGTCAGATCCAAACCTTGGAAGCTAGTAATGCTTTTGCTAGTGCTCTCTTACTTATGAGATCCAAATCCTGTGTATTGGTTCTACCTCTGCTGGAACTGAGGCTAGAGAGGTCATGACTGATTCTGAAATCAGCGGGGGAGAGTCCTGATATGTCTGGGGCAGGGCAGGAGGCAGCCCTGGGACAGGCCTCCAGTCAGGACAACTGCTGCCCTTCTCTTCCTTCCCCATACTCCTCTTTAGTGGTTGTTGACCTATGATTATGACTTGGAGGCTGCTGACTGCTATAGCTTACAAAGTGGGCTAGCAGAGAAAGACTTCTAATGGAGCCTCAGTAACAGCATTAACATTAGCAACAGGGAGGAGACCA
>NW_006494614.1:38180523-38231656 GCF_000325575.1 Pteropus alecto | reverse complement strand
AATGCCAGGCTGACAAACAGCATAAAGGAATTTGAAGGCTAGTTGTATCAAAGGAACCCTCTGAGCAAACAGACATCATCATGTCCAGTGGAAACAGTGCCTGTCATTGTCTACATGACAGATGAGGAGAAAGATTAAGAGAAGGACAAAATAGTCATAAGACCAGAACATGGATCGTTAGAAAAGTTAAGTCACACAACACAAACTCTCTGGGTTGCAACAACTGCATCTCTCAGATAGACAGAATTGAACCTGGCAAGCCTACTTCACAGAGATTCTGTGAGTCTAAATTAACTTCATCTGCTAGTCCAGAGAAGGGGCATTCTTGAAGAGGAAAGGTAAGGCAGGACTCTCTGTTGTAACTCAAGAAGGATGCTGAGAGCAAAGTGGGTGCAAGGAATGTAGAATCTTGAAGAGAAAGGAGGAGTCATATAAAGGCAAAGCATCTATAGAAGGTCCAAAGCACTAAGGATTTCTCCTAGTACTTTAAAAATGAAAGAGTATATTCTTTTATGTGATTGAAAACATCTCTATAAAATTTTTGAAAAATTCAGAAAAATAAAAAAAACTAGAAAACAGAGAACTGATAAAGACAGTCACCAATCGGCTAGACTTCTCTTCAGTTCTTTTACCTAGTAAGTTTAGTTTTTGTTGTTGTTAATGTTGTTTTGAAATATAGTTTATATTCTACCAAATAATTTTTTAATCTTATTTTGTTCACTTAATATTATAGCATAATATTTTTAAATTTTATATTGCATACTCACGAATAATTTTCTCTCCAATGGATATTGAGTCTTTCATTGAATAGATTAAACATGATTAATTTAATCATTATCTATCTTTTTTCTTTAATAAATAATGTCATCACAAGCATTTTCTTCCACAAAGCATTTTTCATGTAAAATCTTTTGACATAGATGTTCAGAAAACATAGGACATAAATATTTTTAAGGCTATTAATACACGTTACTCAATTTTTACTTCAAATTTTGTAGCAAAATATGTTTCTAACTACAATATTTGAAAGTGTCAATTTCATTGCCCTCTTATCTGCTAACCTGATATTTTTAGTTGGTTATGTGTTTGTTGTACATTTTTCATGTTATTTTCTTTTATAAACTTTTTGTGCTCATCATCTATCCTCATTAATCTATGTAATATTAGTACATTACTTATTAGTCTGTGAATCCTTTAAACATTAAAATTATTTACCCTTGTGTTGTACACATTGACATTTATTCTTAATTTTTGGTTTACACTTAATTTTGAGTTATACTTAAAAAGATAAGACATGTTAAATTGTGATATGATACATTCAAAGCTGTTTATTGGCTTTGTGGTTTTATTGATTAATCCTAAACTTAGAGAGCCCTCTTCTCTCTACAATAGTGGCTGTCAAAGGTGGTTTAGGGAATTCTGGGAGTCTCCAACACCTTTTCAGAGGATCTGCCAGGTCAAACATCATTTCTGGGCAAAAGACACATTCAAAGTGTAGGACAGACCAATGGTTTTTAATGGAGCTGAGTACAAAAAATTCACTGATGTATTTTCAGATGGCAACAAACTTTTAAAAAAGTACCACCGCTGAATTTTCGTGTAGTATCAAGGAATAGCCACAAATATCTGAAAAGTCTATCAAAATATCCTTTCTTTTTCTGGCTATATGTCTAAATGAGGCTAGATTTTCTTCATTTCCATCAATGAAAACAATTTATCTCAATAGACTGATTGCAGGCACACGTGTTGTAATCAGATATCTTCTACTAGCAATGCATTAGATTTGCTAAAATTTAAAATGATGCTATTCTATTTTTTTGTTTTGTTTTGGAAAATATAGTTATGTTTTATAAAACCATGCTATTAATTTAACATGTGATAGGTTTCTTATTCTTTTAAAATGAACTACTAAATAAATATTTTAATAATTTATTTCAGCTTTAGTTTCTAATACAGCAAATATTGATAAATACAACTCACATAGACAAAAGCTCTTCGGGGTCCTCAATAATTTTGAAAAGTATAAAAAAATCCTGAGACCAAAATGATTGAAAAACCACAATGTTAAAAAAAAAAAAAACCTCACTTTTAGCCAGTCTTGCCAACCCATATAGTAATTTCTTCCCTCTTCATTGACTTACGATAATTCATTTATACTTTAAATTCTCATGTACAAGGGGTTTTGTTTCTTTGTTATCTATCCAGTCTATTCTATTGATCTGAACATCTGGTCTGACACCACTATCATGCTGTTTTAATTGCTGTAGTTTTATAACATGGTTTAATACCTAGAGAAGCTAATTAACATTCCTTAACTATTCATACTTTTAGTACTTGCTTATTTATTCTTTCCTGAGTATTTTTATAGATTAATTTATACTAAAAATATGAAACCTTGAAAAGAGTACAGGTAGAAGTTTATGAGTTTTTGAAAGGTGGCATAATAAAAAGAAAGGAGTGGAGTAAATTAAAGAAAACAGGGAGTGTTTGTCCATTTTAATTTATGCCAAAAAATATAGAAAAGGTGTGGTTACAGGAGGAAAAATAAACAATGATACCCTGTTCAGACTACATAGGGGAAGAATAGTGGGAGAATACTTCTAGCATTCATAGCAAGAAAGCTTGACCAGTTGTCCAATAGGAGAGAAAATATGAGCCCCTGTCACTATTCAACATAGGTGATCCCACATGAAATGTTTTCTATAATCCAAAGTCCTGGGAACATGTTAGCATGTTCAGCAAAGACATTCCACCTGTTTTAGGAAATATATGAAGCTTAAATGGACCAAGCTGTGTGAATTTATACTATGGAAATAATTAGCAATGAACACAAACATTTAGCTATAAGGATATTCATCTTTATGCTGTTTATAATAGTGAAAAAATGAAAGCCACATACATATTCAAGAATAGAGAACTGATTTAAAAATGTATATTATGTCCATGTACTAGATTATTATGCTGCAATTCAAACTTTAAAAGCAGGTTATGAGAAAATTAGAATAGTATGACCCTGACTGAATTTTTAAAAATGCACACACTACAGGAAAAAACATCTGAAATTATAATAATACCAAAGTGTTCACAGTAGGTACCTCTGAATTGTGAGATGATAAGCAATTTCTAGTTTCTTCTTTCAGCTTCTTTATATTGTCTCCTTTCTTTTCTAATTACCATGTATTATTTATGTAATAAGAAGAAAACCGTGCTGGTTATTTTTTTTTGTTTTTTAAGTTGAAGTCTCATCTCCACAGGGAGAAATTCACAGTGATTAATCTGGGCCTCTCAAGATGAAAAGTCGTGCTTATAAAAGAAATAATAAGTATAGGAAACGTGGCAGTTTTTACAAATATTAAGAAAATACTGTGAAAAATAGTGAAAGCAAGTGCTGGAACATTCTTGGAAAATGGTGGCCTGAGCACAAGTGTCTGTGGTTGTTCCACCATGAAGACAGCCATCACCAGCTAGTAGGGCTTAGAAGGAGACTGAATAGATCTGAGCCTCATGTCCTCTAGGAAGAAAGTGTGAGTGTGAAGAAGTGGAGATAAGAGACTATTAATATTTTAAAATAATTTATTGATTCATTTTGGATATCTATTATTTTTAATTAAAAAAATTTTACTGGGAATCCGTACATGTTGGACCTATAAAATAGTTCAGTTTCATTAGAGGATTATATGTTGTGAATCATAAATATGCTTATAGCCTTGGACCAGTAATCCACTACTGAAATATAATTCAAGGATAATTATTGAAAAAGGAAATGTACTCTGCACAAAATGCAAATAATTACATTAAAATAACCACAAAAGAAAACAATGTCAGGCAATAATTAAATATTTACGTTATCAATCCTATGGATTATTTTGTGGGTATTGAAATAAACATGAAAACACGCTAGATGCATGAAAGTGAAGAATAATGTTATAAACATTTTTTAAATGACAGATTTACACTATGACGAAACATAGATCACTGCATTAACGTCATATGGGATAACACTGGATAGTTGTAGTACGGTTAAGGAGATTGTGGGGGTTGTACATGCACGTGTGTGTGTGTGCATGCATGTGTGTTTGAGCATAGATGTTTCCTTTGGTAATGTTGGTGAAATAAGTAAAATTAATTTTGAAAACTATTTGACATTAATAGCCCTAACAAAAGTTACAACACCCTCTGGTGGAACAAAATCCTGACAAGGATATGAGGTTAAAAGCTCTCTCAGAGCTACTTGCTTAAAGATAGAGAAGGGCTACAGGGGGTGTACGAGGTAGTGGAATATAGTGACTGAATCAGTACCAATGTTGAAGCCTGACCAGCAAACAAGTGAGTTGCATAGAAATTTTATAGTGAAAAACATTTGTGCCAATAACTTATGGTAAAATAAAAATATAAGGAAGAAGAAAATCAACTGAGTTATTGAAAACTAAAATGAGATAAGCAGGAAACTAACATCTGCCCAGTAGAAAACTCCTACTGTTAGAAGGGGAAAAAAGTGGGACACATAAGATAGACTTTAGGTGGCAGTACAGTAAAAGATAAAGAAATAAAGGGTGACTGCAGTGTGGCAAGAGAACCGTAAGGACAAAGTAGTATTTATTTGAAGGAAGAAGTGTTGGGGTAAAACTATAATCAAGTAGTTAAAGATAAATGAGCAGCATAAGAATATGCTGCAGAAGCCAAAAGGAACACAATTTTGGAAGAAGTGCATTATATTGGCTGGAAAGTGGGGTGTGCGTAACAGTTCTTGGTTTGTGTCTGGGAAGAAAATCTATTTATGTAACACATTAAAACTTTCTTATTATTAAATTATGCCATAATGATCTCATATATTTAGCTAATTGAAAGAGCAGAAGCTAGGTGTTAGGTCTGAGATGAGGGGGTACAGAGCAGACATATATGTGGCATGGCAGGCAGAACAACTGGTTCAAGAAGCACAAGACGGAATGTGTTGAAGCCACAAAAACCACGCTGAAACTCATAAGAGAGAGAATAAATGCAAAAGCAACAGGAAAAAAATATCTACAAAAATTTAGATATGGGAATCCTTATGGGTTTTTTTTCCCCCTATTTTGGTCATGGGCATAGTTAGAGATGAAATGGGAAATTTAAAGGAGAGACATTTCGTTGTAAAAAATAACTTGAAGAATGAGACCAGAAAAAGAAAATGAGAGAAAAAGAAAAAAATTAGGAGGAGAAAGAGGAAACTATACTGCTGATTTTATTGACTGGTTTTCATAATAATGTAGTAGGAAGGGAGGAAGGAAGAAGAGAAATGAGAGGAGGGAGGGTGGAGGAGAGAGGAAAGAAGAAAAGAAAGGAATATGAGTGTTTATGAGAAGGGGATAGGACAACCATAAAACACCTTTTAAGAGATTGCCATGGCATAGAAAGCAGACGAAACAGTGCCCCGCCGTGAAAAAAATGTAAAGAAAACTACGTTATTAGCGGAACAAATCAAACAACGTATAAAAAGAATTATACACCATAATCACATGAGATTTACTCCAGTTATGAAAGGCTAGTTCAACACTCAAAAATCAGTAAATATAATCTACCACATCAACAGTTAAAAAAGAAAAAGCATATGACTCTATCAATTGATGTAGAAAAAGCACAGACAAAATCCAACACCCATTCATTATAAAATTCTCGGTTAATTAGAAATAGAGGGAAATTTTCTCAACTTGGTAAAGAGCATCTACAAAAAGCCTACAACTAACTTCATACTTAATGATGAAAGACTAAATGTTTTCCCCTTAAAATCAAAAACAAGGCAAGGATATCTGCTGTCACAACTATTATTCACCATAATACTGGAAGTTAGAGCCAGTGCAATAAGGCAAAAAGAAGAAATAAAAGGCATACAGATAGGAAAGAAAGAAATTACAATACTGTCTATATAGAAACTTCCCAGGAATCTACAAAAACACTCCTAGGACCAATAAATGAGTTTAGCAAAGTTGCAGCTACAAGGTCAACACAAAAATCAACTATATTTCTACAAACAATTGATGTACAATTGGGAATGAAAACTTAAAAAAAAAAAAACACGAAAACTTCAAACTAACTGAAATATTTAGATATAAATCTAACAAAACACGTGTAGGATATGCATGCTTAAAATAATTATCAAGATAGCAACTGGCAGATAAATTACTGTTTCGTAATTCAGGCAATTATCTACTAGTCAGAATATAAATGAAGCTTAATAAAAGTTTAATAAAAACTATAATAATATTCAGAATAATAAATATATTGTTCTACTTAATTGTACCAAGTTGTTTGACTATTTCCTCTCCAAGCATATTCTTTTATACTTCTGAAGTAATTAAGAATTTATTTAAAAACAAAAATGGGTTAAAATCCCACTAAAATTAAATGCTACATTTTATGTAAAATCAGTTAGACTAACAATGTCTCCCCTGAATTCAGCAAGTTGCAACTTTTATAAAACTTGGATTTTTTTTTTGTCTCTTTTGTGTTCTAAATTTTTCTGGTTTGAATCCAGGCACTCTCAAGCTATGTACTAAAAAAGCCCACAAGAGTGGAGGGCTGACTAAATGTGACCTATCTAAATAATGCAGGCTTTAAGTCAAATCATTCTGAAAAAATATTTTGTTCTGCCTGATTGATTCCTTGAATATTAAACTGGAGTTCTGCCACATGCACATACTTTTCATGGTATGCTTAAGAATTTTCTCCTACTTTGCCCATAGAAAAGACCTCTCCCCCTCATTTAGTCACTGATTGCTAATATCAGTTATTATTATTCATGACGTTCCTGCTCTCTGTTCCCACATTTGTAATCTATGGCCTGAAACTATCTTCCAGTTATGCTAAAGAACTTTCTTCACACATGAATTTCTCAGCCTGGTAGTGCTCAGGAATACTTGGTTGGTTCAGCTCAGAAGAAACTATCCAGTCCACCTGCTTGATTGAAATAGGATTATATTAATTCCAATACAGAATCACATAGCCAAAATAAATATTAGAGGACTATTTTATTAGCTAATAAAATAGTCGCCAAGGGACAAATATCTACACTAACAAAATGTTGCTACACAACTCTTATCAGTATCCTGTTCCAGGGTCATTTCGTGCTTAATGGAACTTAAGGAATTACCTAATAATATACGGGCAAAAAATAAACTTAAAACCAAACCAAAGCTCACCAAAATTTTAACTGGTTTCAGCACTTTTCTAGTAATGGCACCAGGGGCTCTTAAACGAGTGGTTTCCAAAATACAGCATCTAATTAGAGGGAGTTTCTTCAAGTCATCCTCAGACACTTTAATCTTATCTTTACCTGTAAAGAGAATTAAAAAAAGAAAATGAACTTAAAGAGGCCAGAAAGTGATTTTAGATAAGCTCATCAATACAGGTTAGATACTGCCTCTGACAACTAGTGTTGATATTACTATTAGTTTTCACATACCAAGTTTAGTAACTTATTGCTTTTTAAAAAAAATCATTTTCCTTTTACCAAGATGAAAAGTATGGCATAAAAAACTAAACCAATGTTGTTTACTGTAACATAATAGATTGGTATCCATTCTTGGTTCTCACAGTTCTCTCTCTATCAAATGACTAAGTCCTGGTCAGAAAGGTGTACAATTTTTACTCATTTCATCCTTTCTCATCCAAATTCTCATTCCACTTAAGGAAACAGCAATAAAAGATTGACATCAAAAGCACAAAGTGAAAGATCTGAGAAGCCACCTGGCTTACTTCTTCTATCTCTTCTCTGCTGATTCATTTTTGTTTTTGCTCTTGTTTTCTTTTATAATCATACATTTCAGAAGGTCCCCTAAAATTATAAGAAAAGGGGTGACGGGGCACATGTATTTGATCTGGAATGATGATTTCTCTGAATACAGGTGCATCAAAAGTTCCTGATGTAACATGAACACCTCAGCTAATACTGAGACTAAAAGCACCTGAAAAAAAATTAGGGTTTTTATGACCCCAAATATGGTGAGGGCTTTCAGTCGAATTAGACAGTTTAGTTAATGGTATTTCAAGTAAAATGTTTACATTCTAAATATTACTTTAAAACAGTTCAGTTTTCTATTTGTTTTTGACCATATTTATTTAATGAAAGTCAATAACATTGTCAGTTTAATTAAGTCGACTTTCTTATTTGCTTCCCAACTGTCTTGGGAATGAGTGGGTGAGAATGGAATGTAGGGACTCCATCCATGTCTCTCTTTGACTCTGGAAGAGGCTTATTCTGAAGCAAAACTATTTTTCAGGAGAAGGCTGGGTGTGTGCTGCCTGGGAAATCCTGTCAGTACGTGTGGAATTCCTGGGGAGTCAGAAGAAAATGTCTTTGGTTAATGGAGTCTGGGAATCAGGGTGTTTGAACTCTGGTTCTACTAATGCCCATAGGGGTGTCTATACACCCCATTAAACTTGACAGATTCTTGAGCACAAGGCCAGGAGCTGAGTTAGGCTCTACCAGGGTTACAACAATTAAGGCGTTCTTGCAATATACTTAGTCTAGTAGGAGGTAAGAAACAAGTACATAGTTAAGTGGTATACAACACACACAAGGAAACTATTCTGGGAGAGGTAAAATATTCTGAGATACTTAAAGCAGGAAGAGTTCACGTCCAACTAAAGGTAAAGCAAAATATTCTGTAAGTATCCTTCTCTGAAACTACAAATATAATGAGTTCCTTGCATATAGTAAGCCACAGTAAATATATATGAACTAACGAATGGTCCAACTTCAACATGGGGAGATGGGTGAGTGGATTTTTTAGGCAAACAAAAGAGGAAGAGCAAGGCCCTGAAAAAGTTTAGGCACGAGTAATAATGAAGTTTCTGACATCCTCTTAGAAACAAATAGATTTTTAAAAGAGTTCTTACTACACTAATGAATTATAAAGTACAAAATATTTTGTATTATATAATATAGAAACAAAAGCTTGTTTTGAGTTGAAAATAATATTTAAAATCTGTTATAACCTATAAATGTATGAGAGATGTAGACTATACTTGGAAAATAAATGTTTTGATAAAATATTTTTAGTTTCTCAAATCCAAGTGTGATGTGGGAAAAATAAGGTAGCATTCTTGGAGTAGACAAGAAAAAGAAAATGAAATATGCTAAGTTTTTAAACATCTTTAGGTTAAAGACCTTTCTTATTATAACTCTTAGAAATGACTCTGTACTCATACTGTGCATATTTCAATGCACATCTGTGATTTGTTCTTCCAGCATTTTGACTCTAAAATTAGAAGGCTCCACTTGGAAGAATGCCAAGGTAATCATCAAAAGGGCTAGAGCTTAACGTCAACCAAGATCAGTACGGAAGACATCCAGGGAGGAAACTATGGGTGATTTGGGGTAAAATTCAGAAACTGTGTTTAACTCATAGCATAAACACAATAAAAGTAAAATCGAATCTCAGGAGATTTGTAACCAAATAAAAGATGATTCTTATGTTCAGAAATAGCAAGAAATATTTCTAAAATATATATAGTTTTGGGATTCCATAGGCATGATGACATGCATAACACAGTAACTGTAAATTATATTTGTTCAGGATGTACAATAGATTAAAATTCTATTATTTCAGCCATTTATTTACTCAATAGAAATTTGCTTCGTATCAGTTATGTACTAGCCCAAGCAGAGGTGCTGTAAGAGACAGGATGAGAATAATACTAATTTATTGACCATCTAATGTCACAGATACTTTGGACCACACCATTTATTTCTCATAACTACCTGCCAGCTATAGAGCCTCAGAGAGGTTAATGTTTTGGAGCAGACAAACTTGAAAGTGTCAGAGCAGTCTTCAAACCTATGTCTACATTGAAAAGCCTTACCCTTGTTCACTGTTCCTATTGCCTCCGCTAAGAGGAGAAAGGAATGAGAAAGATAGTTATTGCCTTAAAGGAGTTTGGATGCAAGGACACAAAATAAAAATCTAGATATAAATAACCATAATATAAGTTCTATAATCTAAGTGTCAGCGGTGTTCATCCCTCTCTCCTAGGGCTGGAATTTCAGTTAAGCCTGGAAGGATGAGTGAGACTTACCCAGGCAGGAGGAAAAGTAACTTAAAAACCAAAATTAATCATAAAAATAAGATTTCTTAGACTTAAAAAATATACACACACAAATCAAATAGAATCACCAAAGTAAGTCTTTCTTTGAGAGATAGCTCCTCTGGTTCCTTAATATTTAAGCCCCTTATCCTTATGCGCACGTGCGAGTACACACACACACACACACACACACACACACACACACGCACAGTAAATAAATCAATGTATAAAATATGAAACATAAAAATTCTGTTCCTATAGTCCTAGAGTAAAATTACATGAAGATTTAACTAATAATTTTGGGAAAATAATTAATGTTTTGACAGAAAAGAAGGGGAATGGTAGGTTATTCGTTGAGTCATTCAGACCTTTTGAGATATAATTCTGAGGAGACTGAATCAGAAGGTGAGGTTGCACAGTGCGGTTGAAAACTGAGGAGGCCCTGCGCTTCCCCACAGATGAAAGACAGGTGTATATACTACCAAGGGGCACATGGAAAGATGCAGAGATGCAAATAATAAACTCTACTGAAATTTAAAGAGTGCATTCCTATACATTCCATTACTTCTTTCTTTATTTCTGAAAGCATGGATTCTCAGCTCTCTTTGCTGTTCTATGCTGTGAAGTAAGTTTTCCTTCACAGAAGTTGCCTTTTCATATTTGGAGAACAGTTTTTTTAAAATATTTAGAGTTAAAATATGTGCAAAGGGTCTTAGTACACATGAAGAACAAACCTGGGATAAAAATGCATGACATAAAGTTTGAAAATAAAAAACTGATATAACAACATTAAATAATGATCCCCACCAAAATTTGGTAAAAAATATTTACTTACCAAATTTTATAATAATTTATTTTAAAAGTAAAATCAAATAAAAGTTAGTGTTTAGATTGTTATTCAGGAAATTATGTAATAGCTTTGAAAAAAATACAGCATTTCTATGACTTCTAATCAAAGATAATGAAACAGTGACATCAATTGCTGACAGAGAATAAGGGCAGAAAACTATTCTCAACCACAGACCTCAAGATAAATACCTGAAAAACAAAATGAGTTTTTAGAGAACAAAGTTAAAGAGAAATAGTAAATAAAAAATTTATAGTATGACAGAGGGGAATAAAGGAGTACCTTATATTCTTCCCTTTATTTCAAGAATTTAAAAAATTTCAATATTTTAAGTAATGTTCAAAAATTCAGTTTAAAAAAATTATACCTCAACTTTATTCCAGGAATATTTTCAATATTGCTGTTTTCTTCTCAAAAGAAATCTATATTCACTGAAAAATGTTAGCACATCTCAAGTAAGAGAAATTGAGTGGATAGAATGCCCTGAAGTAGATAATACCATTTACAATAGGTTTTATATCTCAAATGACCCTATAACAGTTATTTATAAGTAGTGACTGGTTACAGATTTCTGAAAATTTTCAGTGAGATGAAAATGTGTTTGTTGATTTGTCTCCCAAATGGGAAAAGCAATAAACTCCTTTCTACAATTATTCTTTTAAATTTGAAAAGAAATACGGTGAAAATGATCTTTGATTATCACAAAGGAACATCAATTTTAAATTTTGATGAAAGGCCCCAATGATTTTTCCCTCCTTCAAACATGTATTTCTCTCTCTTCCTGAGCACTAAGAGATAGTGAGAGAAATGCCTAGAACAGTAAACCAGAATTCTGAAACACAGTAGCAGAGAGAGGAAGAGAAGAAATGCCTAAAGAAATGAGTAAATAAGGTTGCAGAGATAGGTTAATTAAGCAAGAGACAGATTTGAGGTACTTAATTACTCTAAACAATAAAACGCAGGTTTTTCCTAATGTGGCAAATTATATTTTAGGCCTGGACCTTCTCTACTGATATCAGTAGGTCACAGATTAAAAAGATTTAAAAGTATGTCAAGAAAGGGAGAGGTCGTTTTGCTCTTAAGAAAGGAGAGAGTGATGGAGTGAGGCCTTGAGGCCTGAGGAATAAACAGGGCTTTGCTTGTGTAGGAAAAGTTGAACTTTGTAAAAAGGTAGCCTACCATGAAAGAGGGTCCTCCAATCTCTAGTCCTTCTCCCTCCCCTCTTTCTCTCCTCCCTACATTCTTGCCTTTTTCCTTTTCCCTCTTGTGAAATGCCCTTCTGCATATAGCAGAAAGTGACTCTGGATTTACAGCCTCTGAAGACAGAGAATGGGAGTTTATTGGGCATCTAAAATAATTAGGGAGGAAATGCAATTTTTTGAGAGAGAGAGAGAGCGTGTGCGCGCGCAAGAGCGAAATTAAAGAAAGAGTAGAATGGGTCCCTGTTAGTTATGTCCTGCTGCCTCATTCAGATATCTCATAAAAACCTCTGGAATGTGAAGGGGCTGATAGAAGGAGGTCCACACAGGCAAGCTCCAGATTTGAGAACACATAGGCGAAAAATATTTCCACCCTTCTTGAAAACACAAGGCTGGCCCCTACCATATCAAGCAAATTGTAAACTTGTTATGCTGAGACCCTTCAAAAACTCAAATTTCAAAAACAATATTTTGTGCTATCTCCCCAATATTTCTTTAATAGAGAAAACAGATGTACCCTTTGGGGTTTTTTCTTACAAAACATTAACTTCCTTTCTTACTGTACATGTACATTATTGTACAGGTTCTATGAGACACAATTCTGTGAGAAAGATATTAAGTTAAATTTATAGAAAATTCAAGAGAGAGGTGAGAGTAGATGAAAGATTGTAAGTATATGATAGCCTATGAAGTTAAATGCTTTTTAGTTCACTGCTGTTTCCTATGAATTTTTTATAGGTAGAATCTCTCCAATGAATGTAGGTTTCTGGAATATTAATTCATTGCTAATGTTGACAGTTTAGGAATTTTTGCCTCAAGAATGTGAAACAGAATGGAAAAGTTACTTTTTTCCTTTTATTTTTTTTTAGTTTTGAAATAAAAGACTGATTTTGCTTTTTGTTGGCAAAAGGTGAACAGATAAGGATCATAATGATCAACTGTGTTTCCTGTGCCAACTGTGTTCTCTTTTGTTAAAAGCAGCGTTATAATCAGCTTTATGATCTGGTAGGGCAAACCTGGCCTTACAAGTTTATAGTTCTAATAATTTCGATGTCTAATCAAATCTACTCTTCAAAAAATATTTAAGTAATTTAATTTCCCCTCCCCACAAAATTGGAATTCCTATTATAATTAAATGTATATTAATTTTAAAAGCATTGGCATTTTTGTGATATTAAACCTTCTCATATAGAAAATGATACGCTTTTTTATGTTGCTTTTTTAAAAATACATGTTTTCATAAAATGTTATAGTTCTTCCACACGATCGTACCCCAACTGAATTTCTTTAGGCAAGAGAAATACCTGTTAGATGAATAGAAAGGGCAGATGTCAACAGTAAGGAAGGCTTAAAAAGAAGCTTAAGGTATTTGTGGTGGAGACAGACTGGGGAAAGCAAAGAATAAGCCTGGGGATTTCCCACAGACTCTGAATATAGGTTTTGGGAGTTTAAGGATCATAGCTGCAGGCTAGCAAGCCACATCTCCTTCAACCCTTCCCCTCTAAACACTAGCTTCTTCCAAATACCTCACATATTTCTGAGCTGCCAGCTCTGGTTCTTCTGACTTTCCAGGGGATGAATTTGGCTTTTTGGCACTGGAATGATTTAGAAAAAAAAAATTTATTATCAAGGACACACATTCCTATTGTTGGGAAAGGCAGTCTCCCGTGCACAGTCTTTCAACCCCAACTCAATCACATGAAAATGAGCCTTCAGCCTGGAACACTTCCTTGCCAGGAGATAAAGCACCTACAACTATGGGGCTGAGCTTATCACCTTGTATGGGAATATCTTTCTTTGTTTCAGGCACAGTTGAGTACTCTTTTGTCTCTGTTTCAAGTGTGTGCAGCATATGGTACCTGACCAATTCCACTGTTATAGCTGTCCTCTAATGGGAGGGAACAGGCTTACTTTCATTGTGGCATGTGAGTACAACATTGTTCCATCCAGAGTTTCACTGCATTGTGTTTTCCTTGGCAACTCTGATACCCAGATGCAGTGGCAAAACTATTTGGAGTCCTCCCCTGGGACTGATATACAGTGCCTGGTACTCTGCCTGACACTTATTGATAAATTATAAGCAATAAGCTTTTGGAGGTAGACTCTGCTCAGCTGCTTCAGTTTGGTCTTTCTAATTACAGAGTAAGTATGAAAGAGGCAGTGATAACAGTTGATTAAGAAAGATACCAAGGATCACAATATTGCTTGGAACAGGTTATTAAGACTAATGGAAGACAAGGAGTTAAGACTCGACAGACTGACCCTCCCTACCCGTTCTTCCATCTGTACATGCTGCTATAAAAATATATGAATCTTGTTCTATCATTTCAAGAAAAGTTTAATGCTACTATATCAAGTCAATCATGTAAGATTCTCTTCTGAACGAATAATACCTCATGCTACTTTCAGAAATATTTCTTTCATATATTAAAAAGAGGTTATAAATTTCTCTATTTACAGGAATAAAAAATTAAGACTGCTTTATAATCATGACACTTTTTAAAGAAATAAAGAACATAAGACTTTATAATAAATAAAAGATGAGATATTAACTAAACCAATCGACAATGGGAAGATAATAAAATGTAAAATAAATTTTGATCTAGAAATATTCTTTATTTACAAACTCTGCATAATGATTCTAAATTTGGATTGTGCTCCTTGGAGAGATGTTGGCCCATCTTAAAGACCTTAACCTCAGTAGTTTCAAAGAGGAAAACACAATCCAAATGGCTGAATAATTCTCCAATAGAACACTCAGAAAAAAGAAATGCATATGAATGAAAAATGCATAGGATGAATCAAGCAGATTAACAGTGCTGCGCTGGGGCGAGATAGTGGAGACTTAATGAAACAAGAAGTGCCAGCGCAGGACCTTCTCCAAGCTTGTAAATTTCAACAGGGATATCAAATAATCTACAGCTATCAGAGGCATCTTTTCTCTCTTGTCAAAACTAGGCAATAAAGGAGGAGAGAATGATTTCACACAAAATCTCCCAAGATAGAGCGTCACAAGACATACCTCAGGGTTAAAGGCAGAAAATGGTGGTGGACATGTGGCCTCCTGGGAAATCTCTCATGGGCTAGAAATCATACAAGCAAGCCTGACCTCAGTCTCTGTGTCTAAGTTAGTGGATCAGAAAGTAACAAGTTATTACTCTCAAATGACACCATCTTGGTCTTTAAGGCCAAGCAGAAAAGAATATAAGAAAAGAATCATTTCAGATGAAATCTGCATTTGCAAATACTTTCTTAGGTAATCTATGTATGCTCTTCAAGGTTGATGAATAAGAAGTAATTTGTGAGAAGCTCTGGCATAATTTAATGTTTTCTGGGTCCATTCCAGGATTTTAAAAGCTGGGTAACCAAAGGAAAATAAGACTATGTAAGAGCTCTCCTGTACAATATGCTATAACCTCTAAAATCTCCATATTAGGTTCATATTGTCAGGCAACCAACAGGAGTGGAGAGAATTTTCTTTTCAATAAAATAATTTTCCTCTGTTTATAACTCCATTGGAGGACCCTTGGCTCTGCTACTTGATCTCTTTCAATATTTTGGTGAACACACAATGAGTGCAAAGAATCTATCACAGCCACAGGTCTGGCTCTCAGCCATTAAGCCCTGCAGGCTAAAGAGGAGTAATGAGAGTGAGCTTCTTCTGTTAGCTGGAGTGACTCGGGTCTTTGATATGTCATAATCAGGTCCTCTGAAAATGTTATTGGTTGGCAAGATGGTACTTGGGACACACCCAAGTGGATAGAAGTTACCTACAAGTTGTAATATGGGTAAAAAAGAACATCAGCATAGGATCTGAGCTTCACTTATCACACTGATAGTTTTTATACTTGTTTTTAATTGCAAACAGAGACAGAATCTTTTCTCACTAGTATATGGTGAGTATAGCCATCTGAGTCAATGTCGCCATGTAATAGCATCTCGCTGTTTGACTGTGCTGGTATGTTCCCAGTCAGGATTTTTACTAAATCAGAACAGAGTGGTACCAAAAAACATTATTGTTGGTTCTGAGTAAATTTTTTCTTTTATCCAAAGTCACACAATTAGGAAGTAACAGAATTGAAACTCATGAATCAAATTTCTAACTCTAACCTAATGAAAATAATGCACAAATCATGACTTTCTGTAAGATATGAATTGATTCTATGCAGATGCATTTCTATTACCTAGCTTGATTCACTGTAATTAACAGAAAACAGTTCATTATTTTTTTCTTTAAATATCTGCACAATAAAACTGAATGGCCAAAAAAAATATTGTGCTATATACGCTACCCTACATTAAAAAGATATGCAACCAGTTAAAAAATTCAAGTGCATTTCTATTTGTTTTTAAGACAGAATGACCTTCTGCTGGTGGGTAGATACTCATAGTGAGACTCTGAATTAGAAAGGAACATTACTTTAAAACACAGCCTAAACAAGACCCAAATGTTAATGCCTGGGAGTGCTTTAGGTCAGTCACTCACATATAACTATTTATGCTGTGTTTATTAGTCTTTTACAATCTAGTAATCCTTTAGCACTTATCTTGAAAAAACAAAGTATAATAAAGCTAAAAATGCAAGAAGCACCTAAATATGTACTCCTATATTTTAACTAAAATTAAAAAGATACGTAAATCATAATGGTAGGTTAATGAAATACTACTTAAACAAATTAAAATGTAGATATGTAAATAAATAAAATTGAATGTCATAACATGCAGTTTGATGTTAAAATAAAAAACTAAATAACTTAATTTTCTTCTTCAGCTCTACGGATACAGCAACATTCACTGTATTGAGAATAGATCAAACCCGATAGGAAAAGGAAGAGATTTAGAAAAAAATATCTCTTTATCAAAACATACAAAACGAAGTCTGGTTGAACTATCAGTGTGTGGATTTTTCAATAAACAGAACATAGGTATTTCAGTTAATTATTGCACTGTTTATTAAAACTGTCCATAGTTCATACAAGTAGGAAGTTTCATGAGAAAGATGAGGAGAGGTCACTGTACTTAGTCTGCTTTCATAGAGTCTGAAAGCAAGAGGTCACCTCGCCCAGGAATAAGAAAGGGATCTATGTATATGTACACACAGATATATAGATACAAAAGTACATAGTTATATTTATAAAATGTATTTATATTTGTAAAAATACATTTATATAGTAATATAATATATATACTTATTTCTTATACTCACATATATAAAAATATATATTATATTATCTATACACACATTGATATTTGTCAGTTTTGGCTATGCAATATCTGAACCATGTGCTTCAAGAGAAGCTTGCTACCATCACAGAGCAGAAAAACTCCAGAGACTTGCTTTCCTTGCCTCCCTTGATGATAGGATATTACCATGAAAATAAGACTTTGTCAGTCAGATCTACCAACCTAGATTTTGAATCAAGAGTTAGTGATGAAAAGAAATAGAGACCAAAATAATTTTTCCCTGGCAGCAACTGCAGTTTTTGCATGATGACGCTTCTAGGGACCCAGTGTCATTCAGCATCCTGTGCCAGTCAGTGGCTACGATGTGTTTGGCATTAGTGGCAGTGTTGTACTTGCCATGCCAGGTCTGCATCCTGATCTGGAGCATTATTTCAGGCTATGCATCACACATGCCTGGTTGTCCAGCCCTCCTAGAAGTTCTGTGAACTGCCTACCAAACTTTTAATACATTCAGTTTCTAATTAAATCAGCTATAGTTAGGTTCTGCTGCTGCCTCTAAGAAGCCTTGCTCATAAATTATAGAATGAGTAATGTGGAAAAAAAGTATAAGGGCCAAAGTCCAGCAGTTGAGAAAGTGAAGGAGCCACGGCAGGGGAAGGGGCACAACCTCCAATGGTAACAGGAGGGGCTGCATGAGGGAGAGAAGAAACATCTATACAGATTTTCTGCTGTGATCAATGTGCAGTCAATGTACTTTTTACATTTGAAACACCTATAGGGGGCAGAAGGGAAGTCTGAAAGCCATGAACTCAGCAGTTTCTTGTGTGATGACAGAAACTAGGAAGGACCAGGGCATATGCTTGTCATTAGAAGAAAGGAAAAGTCTCAGTGAGGATGTAAGCCATGACACTTTCTCTTTACATATTCTCTCTAAATATGTTATATCAAGTTATTTAGAAATGTGCTCTTATTCTTCTCTGGAAAAAAATGCCACAGAAATGGTACCAATGGTGATGATCCCAGAGAATTCTGTGAGAACAGTTAGGCCGCACCTGCGTATTTGACTCCAATCAGTTCTTCCTCTAGATATTTGCTTGTCTAACTCCTAATCAGAGGGTAGTCAAAGGTCGGCCTTAGTTAGATTGTCACTCTGCACACAAAGGCAGGTCAGAACATCGAGGCCATGGTATCTGGCTCAGGCATATGAATATTACTCCCGGAATATTTTCTGAGTACAGATGTTATGTAACTAGAGCTGTGGTTAGGAAGCTTAGTATGGAAGCAACTTGGAATGGAATTAAGCCGGAAATTAGATCTAAGCATCTTTAGGCATTTTGAGTAAAATTTTGAAACCAAGGAGGTTTGCTAATTTGTATTATCAACTCTACAACCAGACAAACTTTGGTTCAAATCATAATTCTACCATTTACTAGCTGTGTGGTCTCAAGAAAATTATCTAATTGGTACTTCACTTTCTGTGTGTTTAAAAAAATGTAAATAACATCAATTTAGAAGGGATGATTCAAGTCAAGAAGAAAAGCACTTAGAATACAGCCTGGTACTTAGTAAGTGCTATCTGAGTGCTAGCTATTCTCATTGCTATTATTTTTATCTCGTAGGATAATATTAGCTATAAATCGCCGCACGCTATATTTCTGCTGTGCTTGAGTGCCATTGCAAGACAGCCAATTTAAATAAAAGTAATTCACTTGCTGCCATAAACATTCTAGAAAACTATATTATTTCAAAAAATGATGACGACTAATATTTGGAAGCAAAATACTTGAAGTCATAAGAGTTACTAATTTCATGATATGAGAAGATTATAAAATTTCATACAACTGATGTAATTATATAAGTTTTGGTCCTAGCTAAGATTTATAAAACAGGCACCGTGCTATCTACTTTATATTTGCTATATCCTCCTAATAAATCAATGAGACAGGCTTTCTTATTTTGCCATTATATCAAAGAGAAAATTGGCTTAAAGAATTTGGTAACTTGAATAAGAATATACCATTAGTAAGTGTCCCAGACTGGATTTGAACCCAGAAAATCAGATCTCAGCTCTCGTACTGTGTTTTCTGAGGTTATAATAGGCTATTGAAATAATGCATCATAATTTAAAATTAAAAGTTAAAACAAAATGACTAATTTCCAGAATTGTACCCCAAAAGTCTGTAACAAACCAGATTTTCTTTATCAGATTCTCAGTGATTTGAGAATATACATTTCAGCCAAGATCAAAATCTAAAATAAAATCTTAGGCAAGAAAATGCTTTACAGAGTTCAAAACCCTAGGGAAATGCTAGCATTCATTATCATTCATGTGGATTCTTGGGTTTGCAACTACTCAATGTCTCAAATTACTGATCAAATATTGGCTGAGACTAGGGTCTGGTAACAGAAAAATTAAGTGCAGAAAATTGTCAAAAACTTCTTTACATAAAACACTCATTTCCTATAAACTGTCTAATGGAATGGGTGACAGAGCTGCAAATGAAGGCTACACCAAGACACTCATCTCTTAAAAATATATTCTTATATTTGTTCATTACATTCATTCAGAAAATATTTGTTGAGTAATTTTTTGGTTCTAGGCAGCTGGAGATACTATAGAGCCCAAGACAGATGTTGTTCCTGTTGCTGGAGAGATTAAGTTCTCATAAATGAGGCAGAGGATAAATAAATATACTAATAAACAAATAATCATTCTTTTGAAGGAAATTAAGAGTGAGACAAGCCAGAGAATTACTAAAGGCAGGGTTAGGAAAAGTGACTTTAGACAGGGTAAGCCTAAAAGACCTACCTGAAGAAATAACATTCGAGCTGACTAAAAGATAAACAAAAACAAGGAAAAGGTTCCGGGCACAAAAAACTTACAGAATTCACCAGCAGGTACACATTTCCAAAGAAACAATGTAAATATTCCTTTTTCTCTCCTAACATCTTCTGGATACTTTCAAGTCTGCTTTCATTGTTATGAGAAAGCACTTCATGAGCTTCCTTGAGAGCATCACACACCACTCCTGACTCATCTTCACAGCCCTGGTACTTCACACAATGCCTTCACATAGTGGGCACTCAAACGATGTATGAATAGGTGAATGCAAGGTTAACCCACATGAATCTGGAAGGTTTCCTAAAAGAAATTTAAAAACTTAGGTTCAGGATGACATCAGCAAAAATGGCAGAGAAAGTAAGGAATCCAAAATCTGCCTCTTTAAAACTAATGAGAAATCTGGTAAAAATGGTTAAATCAATTTTTTCAGAACTCTGAAAATTAACCAAAGGCTTGTTGTAGCAATTCGGGAGTGTTTATCTAAAAAAAAAAAAAAATTGGATAGCTATAGCTCCATAGTAACTTTGAAAACCAACAGCCTGCGATCATAGAGAAAACCAGCCACTGGAGCAGGTAGAACAGGGTTGGAACTACCTCATTCTTAGAAAATTCACATTAGCTAGCTTGTTTGGCAGCTCCATGAAAAATCCCACTGCAAGACTGTCTATCTGACCTAACCTGGAGCTTCCCAGTGAAAAAGTCTTTTCCTCAGGGGTTTTGGTTAAAAATTTTTAAAGATAATTGTTTAACTTTGCAGCTACCTGAGGCAGTAGGTAATATTTGAGATAAACAATAGGTAAACAAAAAATATTAAAATAAAGAGCTAGGAAATGAGATGTCCTAAGTGCTTTGAAGAGGTCCAGTGCATTGCTGAAAATATTGAAGGCCATGTACTTGTGTAGGGTTGAACAAAAGCTCAGAACTTTACTCATGCTCGGGAAAAACCTGAGAAGGCCCCAAGGTCTCACTAATGGCTGTCTTTGAGGTTCTGTACAAGCAGGTAGTGAAAGCTAAGGCAGAGTTGTCAACTATCTGGCCGAGGGGTGAAGGCATGCCTCAACATGCACACAGGACCCATAGGCAAAGAATAGATTTGTTGGCTCTTCGTGTAAAGAAATCTCTGTCCAAGTATTAGCTGACCACTAAACTAATCAAGCAGAGACATTAGTGGCTACAAATGATAAAAAAAATACTAACTTTACAGAGATAGCTTTGAAAAGTCACTAAACAAATAAGTAATAAAAATAAGCTGCGATAACAATAAACCCTGAGGAGAGAGGAAAATTTGATTTCCAGAGCTTCCACATTATAATATTTAAAATATCCAATTTTCAACAAAAAATTACAAGACATGCAACAAGAAATATGAAGTAAGACATGAAACAAGAAAATATAGATCATACACAGAGAAAAAAAAGCAAGAAATAGAAATGGTCCCTGAAGAAACCCAGATGTTGAGCTTACTAAACAGACTAGATATTTTATGTATAATCAAAGAACTAAAGAAATCATGCCCAAAGAAATAGAGATTATCAATAAAGAGATAGATAGAAATTATAAGTAATGATTAGAACAGAAATAAATGAGAGACCAGAATATTGATAGAAAAAATAAGTCAAACAAAATCAATAAAACCAAAAGTTAGTTATTTGTAAACAATATTGGCAACCTTTTAGCTACACTGACCAAGAAAAAAAAAATGGAAAGGACACAAATCACCAAAATCAAGATGGGAGATGTTTTCCTCGTGACTTTACAGACATAAAAAAAGATTATGGAGAATACTATGACTAAACGTATGCAGTTAAATAAACTAGATGAAATGGGCAAATTCCTAAAAAGGCACACAACTGACTCAAGAAGAAAAAGATAATCTGAACAGGCCTGTAATAAGTGGAAGGATTGGGTTAAAAACATCAAAACAAAACAAAACCTCTCACAGCGAAAATCTCTGAACCAGATTACTTCACTGGTGAATTCAACCATACAGTTAAACAAGAATTAACATCAATTCTTCACAAACTCTTCCAAAAAATAGAAGAAGGAACACTTTTAAAATCATTCTATAAAGCCAGAATTATCTTGATACCAAAACCAGACCAAGACATCACAAGAAAACTATAGACTAATATCCCTTATTAATGTAGATGTGAAATTTTTCTCAACAAAATACTAGCAAACTGAATCCAGCAATATATAAAAATTATGCTTAATGTGAATTATACACCATGACTAAGTAGAATTTATCCCAGGAATACAAAGATAGTTCAATATCTGAAAATCAATTAATGAAAAACATCACAATATAAAATAAAACATTATGTTAAGTGAAAGAATCCAGACACAAAAGACCAGGTAAACAGTAGCTTCTACGCTTACACTTGTTTTATAAGAAAGCTGGGCAAATGCTTGTGATGGATTCTAAGGGCGAGTTTTGAGGCCCGAGAGATGTATTGTTAGAAATTCACTAAGGACTTCTCCAAAATGGAAATGGTGATCTTGTGATAGAATAGAGCATAAAAATGGGAAAACTGCCGTATTGAGTCAGATTCTTCTTCAACACACTTTAATGTTCTTTCTTCGACAGGATCCTTTGTATGGGCACACAAATATCTTCCTCTTACAACATCTAAATTACTGAACTGCTAAGACATCTTAAGCATAAATTGATCTGAACTGTTTTTATATACGTATGGCAAAAATTGTTTTACATTTATTTTTATAAATTGTTTTCAATTCTACAAGAGTCATAAACTGAAAGCACTGATATAGTAGAGCTATTGTACTCATACTACTATTCGAAGGAACATTCTCTGCCAGAGGAGACAATAGGTTCTAAAAATAAAGCAGAATATGGAGAAAGGGGAAAGGTTTTATCTTTCTCCATTAGAAATGTGTTCAAGAGTTCAAGATTCAAGCATTGTAGAAATTTAGATTAATGCGATACTTGTATTGTGGCCTTGGGGTCAGATAGGTTTCCCGCATTACCTCTACCATGACCATCTGCACCTTTTTGTTTCCTAAAGACCAGGAATTTGGAGAGCCTTAAGTCAGGAGAAGGCTCTGGTAAGGAAATAGTAAAGGAGAATTTGTGACAATCAAGAAGTCATTCTTTGATTGACCTATAAAGTAATTTGTAGACATGCAGGCATGCACATTTCCATTAGCTTTGTAGATGTAAGCTCCATAAAGGCAAGCAGTCTTCTCTTATACTCACCATTGTATCTCCAAATCTAATTTGTTAGCACTGTTGGTACTCAATGATTCTAATGCTCACCACATTTCTATGAGATGAGATCCAGCATCTGCTGATTTATACTCAAGGCTCAGAGACAGGGTGGCTCAGATATTCATGTTGGTCAAGCCAATTTGCCTTTTGGTTTAATACAGTAAGAAGCAGTCAAAAGTAAATTAAAAATTCCAAATAAAATATTTTCAGCAATGATGGAGAGGAGCGATAACTGTTAATTGGCATCGTAACTTTTGTCCTATTATATTGTTTTCTTGCAAGAAAACCAAGTCATTTGTTATTCTTTTTATATCAGAACATACAATTTGACATATTAAGGTTTTTTTAAAAATCTACTCTAAAAACAGGTCAAATTATGATGAATAAACAAGTAATTTAACAGTCTTCATTCAAGCTTATTTATGTTTTTTAAAACAGATGACAACTGAAGAGCTTGAATTTGAACTGAAGAAGTGAAAGGCAGCAATCCCTAACTGCAGTTCTAACTTGTGAAATCTTTAACTATAACTTTTAAAATAATTCCTTTTGTGATAAAATGTTACCTGATTTCCATACTTAGTGAGTACTATTATGTAATATATGCATTATGCACCATATTATTTTTATAAAATCTGGAAAACCTTGAATTGCAAAACTGTGGACTTGTAGCTAAATTGAGATGAGGAGCCAAGACATTAGAAGAAAAAGCCCTGCACATTATGTGGGGAAGTTAGGCAAATCACCATCTCTCTAGCATTTATTTCATCATTTGGAAAATAAGGGAGTTAGGCTAGATGACCTCTAAAATCCTTGACAGTAATTAAATTCTAGGGTTCTACCTGATCAATTTATATTCTGAAACACATAACAAATTATGTTCAATTTTAGACCACGTTAAATTTCTACAAAATTATGGGCACTTCACTTTGTCTGTGATGTGTGACTCATATTATTAGATGTCTCTTCGATTATGTAATTTAATTCAATTTTAGTACCTGCTGTGCCAAACACAGATGATATGCCTTCCATAATGGTCCTGTGGATGTTGGGATGAGAGAGGACAAATCCAAGTGTCCAAAATGCAATCTTAAGAAGAAAAACATATATCAAAAAATACAACCTTCTTTGAAAGTGAACAATAGCAAACTTAGCATTAGCCATACACTGTTAAAAGAAACAAGGGAAACGTTTAAATTTAATTTAATAGTATGTTAGTAAAGAGCATTTTTGAAAACAACTAGATTTTACGAACAAAAGTGATGTTATTTACCTCTAAGAGGTCCAGTTTATAATTTTATTCTGTCACTACAATTTCACTAATTGTTTACATACATTAAACTATCTTTACTAAAAAACGGGAAAAGTGGGATAATTTTTACTAATATACAATATAAAATATTGTATAGGCATACATTATATATTTAGAAACAACAAATTATATTTAAGAATATTAATCTAAATCCAACATTTTATATGATTTAATTATCTTTAAATACAAATGAATTAGAAAATCATGTATTCTGCAAATGAAACATGGTAATTAAGCCCCCAAAACTATACTTAAAATCTCATAAACTAAAATTTGAAAGTACTCAATATAAAAAATAGTGTTATTTCACAGCGTATGGAACACAGGGTGCTTTCAGGTTCATAAGGTGTGAATGTTGTATGCTTGCAAATTCTCTCTCTACACCAAACAAAAGTATTTCAGATCTTTCCTCAGTGTAGTATTATAAAATAAAATTATACTGCTACACATCTCAAAATTTAGCTTTCCACTAACTCAGGTAAATGTTTTCACTTCTACTTTTAGGTTATACAGTAAAAGAAACCCGTATAAAATCATTAAAAGAAGCTCGGATTTCTCTTTCATTTTTTTCAGTAAATATGTATTGTGAAAGAAATTTCATCTAGTAAAACTCGTCCTGAAATGACTACTCACTCCGACAACAAACACTTTGTATAATTTAAGTCTCTTTGTCTCTTTTGTGAAGTAATTTAGGTACCTTAAAATAATCCCAGTACTCCCCTCTGTGGTCAAAAGAGGAAGAGCAATTACCTGAAAGGGAAGTGTTCCCACAAAGCCAAATTTTGCTTATTGTTTTCCCCTCTGTGACAGTAAACTGATAGTGCAAGAATAAATGTGGTAAACCAAGGCCACTACAGTCCTGCTCTCTGTGGAGTTTTTCATATCTCAAAAGAATTACCCTAGAGATCTTTTAGTGTATTTTTACAGAAATAAGATGCTCAGAGAGCTCTCTTCTGTATCTCCACTCAGGCCATTTCTACTATTATATATAGATGGAAATGCTGAACTATGGTATTTAATTAATAATCACTCCATACTCAATTAAGCTTCTTAAAGAGTCAGAGATCATGTTGGGGCCGGGGGCGGGGGAAGAGCAAAAATCTTAGTAGTATTACACCGATTTTTTAGTTACACAAAAGAGAGATTTGGAGTTTTGTGTGCTTAATAAGAGTTTGAGAGATCCACTAAAATTGGGTAATATTTATTTTTATAGCAAACATAAAGAATTTAGATAAACTTTAAATGCCTGTATAATGGTGCTAGCTCTCATTTTTAATGCCTCTTTTCTTAACAGATTTCACTTCTAAAAATCTATATTATTTTTGACTTTAGAAAACCAAATACATTTTTAAAATAAAAGGCAGATAAAATAGAATAAAAAATAAGAAGTTTATATACCTTACTGAATCAACAAACAGGAATAAGTGACCTTGAGGTCTTTGTACAATCACATTTGGAAAAAGAGTTAAAAACTGCTCCTAAAGGTACCAATTAATATTTTGCCAAAGGTGTCGGTTAAGTCCGTGGTGAAGGCTAGGCAAAAAAGAGAAGAGCCACCTGGCTCACTGAACTTCAGAAGCAGCCACTACAAAGTCTTTCCATTGTTTTGGAGAGGTGATAAGGGACAAAGGTGATGAGGGACAGAGAGGAAAGTTGTGCCTTGCTGTATCATAGAGAAGATGAATTGAGTATGTTCTTCTGCATCACTTAGTCCTACATTCAAAAAAAGATTTAACAAATATTGATGGAGTCTATAACATGTCAGATAGTCTTCTACAAATCACGGTAAACACAAATTTGTGTACGACATAATTCCTACCCAAAGAGCTTTCACATCCAGTTGCAGATATGAGATATACTCAGGAGGAAAAAATATGCTAAATGTAGAGGGAATGGGAAGCACAGACAATAAATGCTGTGAGAGTTGAGGGTGGGATGGGATCAGGATGGGTAACTACTGCAAGTGTTTAGAAAGAGCTTCAGAGAAGCAAATAAAACAAGAAAATTGTCAGCTTTGACATTAGACTTGCAAAAATGTTCTTGAAATGTTCACTTGACAATAAGAAATTTCTTGGAACTTGGAAATGGTTTCCCCATAGACATAATTTCATAAATCATGGTTAATATCTTGGGCCAGTCCACCAAAGTTCACCTAGGCCATAATGGAGCTCCCTAGTGCCCTGTACTAAGCCCATATGAAGTCTGAGCTCCGAGTTCCATGGGCCTTGAGACAGAACAAAGAGTAGGAGAGAAGCTAAGAATATGATCTGGGTACCAAGAAAGGTCAGGCCCCACCACCTACACCTCTGGCAGGATTTTTAGTGGCTTTCTTGGCAGCAAAGGGAAATCACAGAAACCAGGACATCAGTGGCCACTCCTACCCTGGGACATTTACGTGGTCAAGTTTTGGAAGCCAGGCTGTTTATTACTAATTCACTATAGAAAATAATGATTGATTGAAACCATGGCTTTACTTTTTATAAGAGAAGAAAGCTAACATTTATTGAGCACCTATTTTGTGCCAGGGACTGTTAGCCACTTTCCATTTATTACCAATATAATCCTTACAACTATGAGGTACACAGTAAACCTATGTTATAGATGAGAACACTGAGGATCAGAGAGGTTAAATAATTGGCCCACTGTCACTCAGCACTAGGATTTGGCTTGACCTGAAGCCTTTCCAGGGTCCCTGCCCACACATCAGCTGCCTCTTGGAAGTGCCAACAAGAGCCAGGGAGATGGAACTTTCACTAATCATCAGACACTTCCTTTCTGAAATTAATAATTTAAATCCTTTCAGACCAGTACCAGGAACGAATTCCAAAGAATTGACTTCCCCTGTGTCAGATCAATGGGGCTTTGTGTTCCTTTCTTCCAGGGACTTTTCTAATGGGATCTTGAAAATTAATCCTGTGACAGGAATGGCTGTTTTGTTGCTGCTTTGGGAGTTGTTTTGATGTTTGCTTTTTAATTTTGCTATAGCTTAATTCATTTCCAAGAAAACTATGTAAGGAAAAATCAGAAGTTAATATTAGTGGCTCATAAAGAAGAAAAGATTAGTTAGACTAATTTTTTCTTGCACATGCCAGATGAAATATATATTCTAGTGGTTGACACACATTAAAGAGGTCAGAATTTCTATTTCTGTTCTTTACCCAGTAAGTTTTAAAACAGGTTAAAGGAAACTAAATTATTGGTATTTAGAAAACTTTAAACCCTGCTCTTTATAAGAGGAATGAGAAATAAATAATATTTAAAACACCTTCTCTTTGTTAGAAGAAAAAGAAGAAAAATGACCACATTTATCATTAGAGATGGTCTGCATGTTCCTGTTTAGTAGAAAACAAATATATAAAAAAGGTTACCCTTTAATTTCTCAGATAATACAAGTGCAGCTTAGGCTAATGTGAAATCTTCCTGACACAGGAAACCGTGTGCATCGAACATGAAGTGGCAGACAAATCTCGTGACTTTAATCTAGTTGAGAACAGCTTTAAAAAAAAAAACAGTTAAAAAGTCTCCGCTCTCTTTAGTAGTATTGTGGTTCCAACGTCACCAGCTCCACTCATGGGGAAGCTTACAGGACAGAACATCAAGCAATGCAAATGAGAATGATGCACAGAAAAATAAGAATACAGAGGGAGACAAATAACTGATACTCATCAGGTACCAGCTAGGTTTATCTCAAATCCTCACAACGACCTTGTAGAGAAATGAGAGTTACTTATTAATAAGTACCCAAGTCCTGGGACCATACTAGGAGTTTCATTATCCCTTTTTTACTGTAAGAAAATGGAGGCTCAGAGTTTAAATTACCTTCATGAGATTCTATAGCTATGACTGGGGATATCTGGATTCAAGCCCAATTCTATCTGAAACTATCCATTTACCTACTCTCTCCCCAATAAAAGTTAAGGGTCAAGCCTTATTCATCTTGGCAGGACCAATACTGAAAACATTGCCTGACAAAGAAAGTACTCCATAAGCAAGTATTGTCATAACTGACCCCAAAGTGCAAGCTTTTCCCTTAGCCCATGATATGCTGCATTTCAGAGACAGAATTAACTTCAGATCTCTGCTTTGCCTCCTCTGTGATCTTATCAGATTTCATTATGCATCACTTTTGTGTTTCTATCTTACAAACAACTCCATTGCACTCTTTTTCTTCCCCCAAAATGAGTGAAAAGACTGAAAAAAAAGAAAGAAAAATGAAGAAAAAAATTAAAAGTTCATAGGCAGACATGTAACTCTTACTTTACTAATATACTTACAGTGACAGCATTGGACAAAGAAGCCCAAAGTAGTAGAAGCCCATAATTTGGACTTTCCTCATTTGTTTCCGTCTCTATGACATTCAGCAAATCTTGCATTAATGTCTGTTTAAAAGAAATAAATATTTTCAAACCACAGCTATGTGACAAAGACTGATGTTACTAAACAAAAGACCATGCGTTTCTCTTTAATCTGAAAGATATTATTTCTGCCATTCAGAGGTTAGCAGTTTGAGTCGTGTTAAGGGATTTACATACTTCTCATAGTAATTAGGAGTAGGAACTCTGGAGGCTCAACTCTTACTGTATTGGTTCAAAGCTTGCCTTAACTTTTTTTTTTTTTTTTTAGACTTTATTTGTTTAGGTTTACAATAAAATTGAGAGGAAAGGACAGAGCTGTCCCATATAACCTCACCCCCAACACATGCATAGCCTTCTCCATTATTAACATCACTCAGCAGAATAGTACATTTTTGACCAAGGACAAACCTACTTTGACACATCATAATTACCTAAAGTCCATAGTTTACCTCAGGGTTCACTCTTCATATTGTACACTCTATGAGTTTGGACAAACGCATAATGACATATATCTATCATTATAATTCAGTCACATACTGAAAGGCATCTTGGTTGCTTCCAAATTTTGCCATTTATGAATAAAGCTGCTATAAGCACTGTTTTTGCTACATCCCAAAATTTGGTAGGTAGTGTTTTCATTTTCACTTATTTCAAAATATTTTTAATTTCTCTTAAGATTTCTTTTTTGACTCACGTATTATTTAATCTCCAAGTGTGTTGTTTAATCTCCATATGTTTTGGGATTTTTCTTTCTGTTACTGATTTTTAGTTTAGTCACATTGTGGTCTGAAAGTAGATATTATATGATTCTCAGTCTTTTAAATTATTAAGGTATATTTTATGGCCAAGAATGAATAGGCAGAGCATAAAGGATTTTTCAGGGCAGAGAAAATACTCTGCATGATATTGCTTAGAAGGAAATTTACAGCATTGAAGTATATATTAGAGAATAAGAAAGATCTAAAATCAATAATCTAAGTACCTTAGGAAATTGAAATAGAAGCAAATTAAACCCAAAGTAAGCAAAGGAAAAAGAAATAATAAAAATTTGAGCAGAAATCAATGAAACTGAAAATAGGAAATCAATAGGAAAAAATCAATAAAATCAAAAGCTGGTTCTTTAAAAAGATCAATAAAATCAATAACCCTCTAGCCAGGCTAAGTGAGAAAAAAAAGAAAAAAGACAGATTAGTAATATCAGAAATTAAAGACAGGACATCATTACAGAGCCCATGAAAATTTAAAAGATAAAAAAATACTGTGAATAAATTTGCCCATAAATTTGATAGTCTAGATGAAATGAACCACTTCCTTGAAAGACACAATCTGCCAAAACTCTCACAAGAAACAGATGATCTAAATAGGCCCATATCTATTAAAGAAATTGAATCAATAATTCATAACTTAACCAAACAGCAAGTACCAGGCCCAGATGGGTTCACTGGTAAATTCTACCAAACATTTAAGAAAGAAATTATACCAATTCTCTAAAATCTCTTTTAGAGGATGGAAATAGAGAACTTCCAAACCTATTCTATGAGGCCAGCATTACCTTAATTCCAAAGCCAACGACACTGAAAGAAAACTACAGATGGCTATCTCTCATAAATGTAAATGTAAAAATTCTCAACAAAATATTTATCATGTATTTGCCTGCTGGTCTCTCCAGTCTTGGGGGTAGTGGTTTGCCCTGTATCCTCTCTTTTCTATGGTGGTTGATTTTTCAGTCTGTTCAGCTTTTTACTTGTTAGGATGAAGTGGTGACTTCCAAGATTCTTCCATGTAGGACTGGAACCTGGCTAAGTTATTTAAGAACTGGGTAACCAGTTTTCTTAAGAACTGAGAACTTTAAGCTCTCTGTGTCTCAGTTTCCTCATCTATAAAACGGTCATAATTGGTACCAACCTCATAGGATTGTTTTGAGGTGAGCTACTTTAAACAAAACTTGGTACATATTACCATTGACAAATGTTATCTTTTTTTTTTTTTTTTTATCCTTTAATAAACCTCTACTCTTAGAAAAATGCAACCAATGCAGAAAAACAGATTTCTGGAGCATTCAGTAGAAAACCCTACCCTTATCTACCATGCAGATTCTCAGCCTACACACAATGGGAGAGAAAACTGCCAAGCCAGTGTATTATAAATACAATTCTCTACAGCCATGCAGAGAACTCACATTTGACTTGAATGGTGCCAGGTCATATCATGGCCCCATCCAAGGCTACCTACTATGGTTGCTTTCAGGTCACCACATGAATTCTATGAAGGTATTATTTTCATAGAAAGGTATCGCCAGATTGGCCTACGCCTATTCCCCATGATGAGGAACAAATTCAGACACTATAACATTTCCATTAAGTTACTCATGAACTTTGAATCTTAAATAAATCAGGATTAGGCGATAGAAATAATGGTAGCTAACGTCTAGTCACTGCTTGCTAAGGCAAGTCTTGTTTTACATACTTTACAAGTACTCAATCCACAACTGAAACACAATTAAGTTAGGGAACTTTGCCAGGGACATACAGCTTGTATTGTAGATGGTCGGGCTGGAATTCAAACCCTGTGAGACTGGCACTGGCTCCAGAGCCAACACTCTTGGCCACTATACTATGCTGCCCCATTAGAAACATAATCCATAACTCTTGTGGATTAAAAATTAAGAGAATTGCATTGCACCATAATGTAGTAGTTTTGCTGCAGATCTTATAATACAGAAAACAATTATTAAATCACTATCAAAGAAAATTAATGATAAGAGATTGTTGCTGTTACTTACTCAGGCATGTAATGTTTCAAAAGTGATTAACCACTCTAATCCCAGCTTTCTGGTTTTAATAATCCCCATTTTTCTGGGTATGAAAGTTGTTATGAAAAATAAATGATTTATGAATTCGTGAAATGTGTAACACTATCCCTGGCATGGAGTAAGCATCCCATAAATGTTAGCAATGTCTTATCATTATTGTTTTTGTAATAATGGATTAGCAGAACTGAAAATAGTTCAAATATAAATTTCATTTAAAGCTGGTTTCTAATTCATACTTACAATGTAAGCTGTTACGACACAGTTTATACCTCATGAAAAACCCTATAGATGTATTTCATTCTTTTGATATACCATTCTGTAAATGAAAATACTACTTTAATAAATATATATAAAATAACATGAAAGAAATCATCATATTTGGTATTCATGTGACAAAGGATATGTATAATATTTTTTTTAAAAAAAAAACCCCAAACTAAAAACTTCTTTCAGTATTCTGTTCAACTAGGCCACTGAAATCCATGTAGTAGAAGACAACAGAATCTTTTTTTTAGCACACATTTTTTAAAAATGTGGGTATAAAAACATAAGTTCAGTGTGAACGCTGCTGGAGGGAAACAGAAGCAAAACGCACAACAATGAAGTTAAACTGCTCATGAATGTTCACACTGGATTCTGTCCCAAAGTCTTAAACACTAATCCAGCTTCGGCAAAGTTCAAAATGTGTTTTATTCAAATAGGGAGTCAGAGTACCTATGATTAAAAATGCCTCATTTTTTCAGAGTAAGAAAATAGATGCTATTCTAGAAGTATTGGTGATAGGGAGTTTTAGCTGGGGCATTGAAAACCTTTATCTTAGGCCCACAGTTTACAGATCCGAGTGCAGCTTTTATACACATGTGGCTTTATCTCTAAGTCCTGGAAAATAATACAAATGAAAATATGTGCCTGTCTGAGTTTGTGAAATAAAAACATTAGCTAAAATATAGTTTGTTAATGAAGGGCCTTCTGGTATCCCTTTTTATTCCCTTTATTTAGGAGAAAGATACCTAAATAGTCACACATTCTTTTTCCTCAGGCTATCTTCCTCTGCAGTGTTAAGCCAAGTTGTTTATGATAACACCCACTATAGTAATGAAAAACAAACCAAATTTTTGATTCCATCTTTAAATACTAAAAGATCTGAAGTGATATATTTTTAAATGATAATAACAATGATAAAGTTTCAAGTGGTCCTTACTAAATTCTAAGTGCTTTACAAATGTTAACTCATTTAATCCCCACCACCCTATGAGATAAGTGACCGAAACAGGCCAAGAGATTAGGTATCAGGCCCAAGATTATACTACTGATGACTGGATTTGAGGCCAGGCAGTCCAGACCAAATGAACTCCAGTCTCTGAGTGTGAGTCTGGAGAATCAGATCGTTTTCAAAAACTCCCAGAGATTTTAATGAGCAGCCAGGGCTGAGAACCATTCATTAGCAAGTATTAGAACCATCTGGAAGGCTTATTAAACCACAGGTTGCTTGGCTCCGCCCCAGAGTTTCTGACTGTATGGTTTCCAGGGGATGCCAAAACAGTCAGTCTGGGGACCACCCCTTAAAGAACCACATACATAGGACACTTAAGACTCTGACTCCTAGTGCCTAGCTTTTTAAATTATACCATAGTACCTCCTTGCATGTGAAGAGAGAAACTATTGGCATCAAGAATGAAGTCTACTTTGCAGTGAAGAGGAATTTTCCACTCAAATGGTTAACTTTGTAATCAGCTCTCTGTTCTGCTTCTGTAGACATGCCTGCCACATAAGCTGAAGGACAGGGTGACCTCAAGATCAATTGAAGACTCACCCTCCCCTTTGCTTGTTCTGACTAGATAACAGATATATTGCCTGTCTGAAAATCTTATGCTCTGTAACTGCCTGTAGCCATAGCAACTTCCTCGCTCTGTAACCACCTGAGGACAAATTAACCAATCAGCCCATGCTAACTGTAACTGCATGGATACGTCCTATAAAAGTAAGGTTACCCTCGAGCTTGGGGCCCAGGTCTTCAGAGCGCTAGCTTTTCTGGGACTGCTGGCATAATAAACCTGGGTTCTCCAACTCTCCGAGTGGTGCTTGGTTTCTCGCCGGTCTGATTTTTCTGCAAAGGTAGTGCTTTATTCTTGCCTAATTGACCAACTGTCATTGTTGACATAGGCAATTGTACAATATATAAATAAAGAACTTCAGAACTTTGTTTTGAGGCCTCAGGCATTTCTTATGGAGAACAGGATTAATACCTATCTCACTGTTGTGATGATGTAATAATAAAATAATGCATGTAAGTATGTCTAATACCATTGCTTGGCACAAAAATGGTATCTAATTAATCTCATGGTTTTTTAACAAAAATATATTTTTAACAATTACAGCTTATTACTGTCTTCGAGTCATATATTTTATCAGAAAAAAAGCTAAGGTATACTTACCATGGAATTATCTTTTTCAGATTTATATGTTTTTATATCTGGAATGTTTTTCTCAAAAAATGCCAGAAGCCATCTTTTGGATTTTGACCAGTTTCTAATGGAGAGAAAAATATGTGTATATATTAATTTGAAAGTACTTTGGGAATAACAGGTAACACTATAAAGAGGAAATGTCTATGGAATTATAATCATTTCTCCTGTTGTAGCCGCCAGCCCCCGAAAGACACACGGACCACCAGAAATCAGTGAGTTATAGGAAATGCACTCTTTATTCAGCCAGCTGGGTCTGCCAGGGGTACACAGACCCCAAATTAAGCAGCCCCGAAATGTAGAGGTATAGGGTTTTTAAGCCCTAAATTCCATTCCTCATTCTGTCTGAACACAAAAGTCTATTTTTCTACTATTTACTGTCAACCCACAGGTAGGCTGTACAAGCGGAGGTACAGAAGCAGAAAGCTTATTGTTAGAATGTTGTTTCCATAGGTGATAACCTATGTTCCCATGGGCGATAGCCTATGTTCCCATGGGCGACAGCCAAGCAGTAATTTTCCAGCCAGCACACTCCAAGTTTCTTTTTCATTTTCAGCTAGAATTTCATAAGACCTCTACCTTCACTTATTAGTTCACAGGAAAATGGTGAGGGGGCAAGGCAGTCATACACACTTTAGTGTCTTTTGCTGATGAATGTTTGAATTCTTATAGGATTGGCACTGAATAAGAAAAGAGGGCCCACAATCTCTTGGTCTACTTTTACTCTGGCTGGTTGTCAGTTACAGAAGGATGAAAAACTAGCATGGGACCCACTGCTGGGTTAAGCCAAGTAAACCAAACTGGCTATTATCTTTTTAATCTTCTCGACCATTAACCATGTAGACCAACGGCCAAGAAATCAAAAAATCATGAGTTACTCTGCATTCAAGCCATTTTGTAAACAATTATCTGAGCTAACTTTGAGAAATGCATTTGACCACACCCACTTTTGTCTCAGAGAGAATTAGGACATCTGATTCTGAGACTAGCCACACTTGATTTAACACAGATCAAACCGTAGCAATGAATGTGACAAGTATGTAAATGGGATAAAAGGCCTCAAAATAAATTCATTTCATTCTCATATTTATGTTTTCTCCCCCCTGCACCCTCTCGTTTTTGCTCCTCGAATTTTTTTTTACAAAAAGGAAAACATGCATATCTCTTCTCCTGTTCCTCCCTCAATTAACACACACACCAAAAACAAACTGTTCATAAGGAACAGTTCTCTCTCTTTACTTAAACTGCTGTTATATCTACTTAGAATAGAGAAATGAGAGATGTATGAATTGCTGAGAGGAGCTTGGTCAATGAATTAATTCAGGAAACAACTACCTTAGGAGACATTCTGGCACCTGGGACCCATGCTCAAAACCTTCATCATAAGCTCGAAAATACTGATGGAACTCCATGATTTTCTTCTTGTTTGTGGGAAACAAACCTTTTTTAAAGAGCATATTCACACTGACTGGATAAAGGAGATGCCTACAAAGAGAGATACACATAAAAAGTCAGACCAAATGCTCAAAGAAGAATATAAAATCAGGATACAAGAGAAAGCATTTTTTAATAGCTATTTTTAAGGGGTAGATAACAGCACATGATAAAATCTTTTGGGAGAAGTCACTCTTAAGAGGTTTCAATATTTGCCTATTCTCAAAATGACTAAGGGGTAACTGAAATTATAGTATTTATCAAGTTTTACTGTAAGTGAATAAAATGATTACTGTGGCATACTTAAGTTAAAAAAAATCAATGATTGTTAATATACCCTAGATTAGTAACACCGAATACTGTTATTTCATTTTTATTTGCCATCCCTTTCTCTCCAGAAAATTTTTAGGATCTTCTTTCCTCCAAATTTCAAAAATATCTGAGAATTTTCTGCTTTGTTGTAGATTCTGGGCAAGCTAAGAGTTTGGCTGATTGGTTGTCTTTGTTCTTTTTTCTCTTTTTGGATCGCTAACGAAATATTAAATGTTGTTCTGTTTTATGAATCTAAACTGTCAAATCCTGCCTTCAGCACCCCAGTATCCCACTGAGATGGAAAAGTGCCTAAGGTAACTTCAATTTCCCACATCTCCTTATGCATGTGAGGAATTTTTCTCATGGCTCCCATGCCCAGGCCTTACCTTTGCCAGGAACCTTCATAACATGGCTTACATGTGCTACCTGGCTCCCTCTGCCACCCTTTCCTATCTCATCTGTCTCTCATCTCAGTACCTCCCCTCTAGGAGGACTCTGCGCTGAGGGCCACACTGATTTTGTCTCAGCCAACCTTTCGTGTCTCACAAATATCTCCTGGATGCTTGTCATCTACTTGTTGATTATATCCTTTCCCTTGTTCTCTCAATATCCACTTGGAATAATCACAAATTGCACTGAATGTCTTATCAAAATTCTGATGGATGCATGACAATTCTAAGATGTACATCTATATATATTCACAATCGTATGAATGACTAGGAAAAAATGGCTGTAAATGTATTAAAATGTATTGGTTTATTTGTTCACCATAAAATTATAGAGCTAAACTGAAACCTGACCATTAATTAGAATTTAAAATATTAACATACTCTCTCAATTACCTAGTTAGGTAGACTTCATTAACCGAACATATAATTTTTGAAATCCAATGTATAGGCTTCAACATTTTTTATTCCAAAAGAGCAAGATGAAATAATAGTAATGTATCTATTTACCTTACTAGGTTGTTCAGGTCTATTGTCCCATGAGTGCCTAAATTCTCCAGTTGTTCATGTAATTCTTCGGTTAGTTGTCCAGCGAATTGACATAGGTTGAAAGTCCCTAGTTTCCCTTTCATCACAATATAAAGTTTCTCATGTAGTGCAAAAAAGATATTCTTTGGGATTGATGCTATAAACAGAGAAAACCATTTTCAAAAGAAGCAATGATTCTTTGAAGCAAATAATGAAGCAACATACTTTTCTACTACTTTTTGGTTAGTAGGGAATACAGCTAAAGTTCATCAGATATATAAAATAACCTTCTGTGAATAAAACTAGATGAATATTCAACGTATGCTGTGAGATAGTAAAAGTCTGTAGGGTAATTTAAAGGATGATCTATAAGGCCTCTGGGAAACACAAATCTAGAGATCTTATTTCCATATTTAAAACCTTTCATTGGCTTCCTATCCTTAACAAAGTTTACAAGGCTTTCTACCAACTTCCTATCTCTCTAATGATATTTCCAGCTCTCCCAACCTCTAAATGTATATTTCAGGTATGTTGAAAACAGATACTTCTATATTTCCCAGTATTTTTATGAGCTGTTCTATCTGCTCAGAACATTCTTTGTTTGACTAATCTTACCCCACCCCATACACGCACACTTACAAGCCCTAAATGTCTCCTGCTAATTTCTACTTCTTCTTCAAGCATCTTCTTGGCTATTACTTCCACCAGGAGGCATTTCCTCATAGCATCAACCCCACTATTTTTTTTATATTAGTATTCATGATTCTTCCCTTTCGCAATACACACTCCTGGTTGTGTTGGGGTAGTGAAAGTATAAGTATTTTTTACTCATTCTTCCTTTACATTCCTCTTTAATCCTGTTTAATTTCTTCAAGGTGATTTCAAAAAATAATTTTAAAATTTTCTATTTCATCATCTTTTTATGTATAGGTTACATTTTATGTAGGTTCATTAATAATTTTTAGATACTCTGGAGCATTTATCCTCTCTGTATCAGGGGACTATATGAGAAGAATGAGAAGCTGTCTCAAGAGTAAATATTAACATATTTTTTTGTTGTTGTTAAATAGAAATATTTAAACATGAAAATCCCCAGGGGAAGGACAAGTATAAACACTGATAAATTCCACACACCTGACAGGTCAGTAAGTTGGTATACTTTTCTGAAGGGATATGTAGCCTTACAGATCAAGAGGCTTCAAAATATTTACATTCTTTTACCTGGAATTCCACAGTCCAAATATCAAGAAGTACTAAATAGTGAAAAATTTAACCCACATGTTGTGATTTTCATGCAAGCAAGAAGAAAATATAATCATGCTATTGATCACTTATAGCTTTTGAAATGTTTTTTGTCTTAATGTCAAAAAAATGCATGAGTCTATATGAAAAGAAACCTAAGAAAGCAGCAAAGAGAAGCAGCAAAGGGAAGCAAAGAGAAAAAAGCCACAGACAGTAGAAGCAAGCACAGATATTGTGAAAACAGAAAAAAAAACAGGCTCAAAAGGAAGCAGCTCTGTATTCTTACAAGGACAAATGGCCTCAGCACGCATATTTGTGGCCTGGGAAGAAATAGAAGCAGATAGTCACACTGGAAGCATGCTGACCAGTATAATCTGACAGCCTCTGAGGAAAGAGAATTGGCGAAAGGGCACTCACTTACCTTGATAGCCCTATGGAATATGTCAGGAAATGTCAATCGTAAAGGGCTTACTAAGCAGTGGAATTCTACTTTCAGGGAGCAGAGTAGCAACATGTGATCAAGCCAAGAGCTACAGCCTGTAGAACATTGTATACACAGTAGCAGAACAGTTAGTGGCGTCTTGGGAGCTGTAACAATACAGGTTCCAAATATTTCCCACAGAAAACTTCAGTGAGGTAACCTCATCTCTTACATGTCTAATTAAGGTCTAAATGTATTAGGCTGCCAATATTTTGACTTTCAGTGACTGAACTCATATACTCTTTTCTTCGTCTACTCCTAAAGAATAAAATAATGGGGACTTACCATTTTTGATAAAAGAGTGAGAATATAATTGTTACTTAAAACTAGTCTTGGATTCTAATGTTGTATTTCAAATGAACTATCTGAAAATATTCTTTACCTGTACGATAGATGGGATTTTGCACTGCCAGTTCAAAATTTACTTCTTTGGATTTTAGAAACACATTAATTCCCTCTTCTTCAGTAACAAAGGTCATTCGGGTTCCCATAGCAAAGACTGTAAATATCGGTCCATACTGAAAAAAACACATAAATACAGGTCATATAATTAAGCAATTCTGATAAGTTACAGGACCATGGGTTATGTTTAAGGCAGTGTTTCTCAAGAATCTCAATGCTGAAGTCATAAGTAAGAAAAACATTATCATTATGTATAGTAATTAATTCTAAATTTTGACTGATTTAGCCAACTATAAATTATGTAAATCCTAATTTATTCTGGCCTAATACTTAACCTTCCTTTTGATTGTGTTATTATTTACTTGTATCCTCTTTTCTCGTAATATGAATAATAATTAGAAATTATGTCAAACTGTGATATTTGAACATTGTTTTCAAGATTTAGTAGATTACAAGCAACCTATAGCTCAACTTTGTTCAAGAAAAAGATACAAAATTGCTGACTGCTTTTACCATAAATCAGTGGTCACTCAACAATGTCTTGCAATCCTAAAAAGTTCTCTAATGTGCTTACCTTCTCATTTTCCAAAATGACTATTTCACCTGTATAACTTGCCTAACTCTCTCCACTGTGAGATAGTGTTTCTGGTTTATAGCTCACTGGGAAAATGGAAGCAATCAAGTAAGAGCACTCTCAACTTCTCACCACCAAATCTTGCAAGGTACACACATTTATACCCATTCTCCATGCTACCTCTCTGGTTAACAGGTGGAGGGTCCTGTCCTGTGCAATGCCAACAGTCCTTTACTTGCGTTACAGATTCCACACTCTCTTACCTTCTCTTTGTTCTACATTTATGCCTCTTTCTCCTACATCATCAGTTTTGCCCTGTCTGTTAAATCACTCTTAGTTGCCTATAAACATAGTCTAGTAAGGGGCTTGATTTCAGGGAGTCCATGACTTCGTTGGGGTAAAAATAAATCATCATTTTCACTGACCTCTAATTGTAATTTAGCATTTTATTCTATTATGAATATAGACAATTCACCACAATCTCATCCATGAATCAATCATCAAAATAACCCATTATTCGAATCAACTATATTTTCTTAGATTCTGTGTCTATTGGCATCCATTCATCACAGAGCCAACTATATATTAGCTGTATTTTCTTTTTTGTTGATACTTTGGCGTTGACTGCCTCACTACCAGGGCTAGCCAATTATTAAAGACAGCAAAGGGCTCAACTAGCCAAGAGCATACCTTTCATAGGCAAAACAACCAATTTACCCCCAACTACCTCCTTATCTAAGTCTCAAATACCAAGCCAATATTTCTGTGGCCCTAAATCATCCCAGGGCCATATATCAGGCAATGAGAGACCATCCATATGGCCCAAAGCCCTCAGGAATTATTCAAACTAGCCAATCCTAAATTGTTTACTTTGCCCTCTCTTGCCTTTCTTAAGGAAACCCCAATAAGGGTTCTGACCTAGGCTTTTTCCTATCTTCTGATTCCTGACTGACACTGGCACTTTCTTCTGTGGCCTTGCATGGCATGCAGTGACCCCCTCAGACCTATGAGATTACTAAACTTCTTCCTTCCATGCTTCATTTTCATTTCCTCTGTGGCCACAGTGACTTTACCATACCACATCCAAGATATACATTCTTAGAATGATGACCTGTGTTTTTATATCCCATTACAGCCATTATAATTACCTCCAAATATCATTTACACTCATCGCTAATTCACTATTACAATAATTTCTAGGCCTGCCATGAAATGGCACAAGATCATTCCCATGACACACATTTGGGCACTATCAGGCAACTGTGGGCTCAATAATCACTGGGCCACCAAATAGTGAAGTCTCACTTTCTTTCACTAGTGATCCAGACATTTACAGTGCTTTCCAATATTCCTTCTCTACAATTGTTTGCCAATACTTAGAAAAAGATGAGTAATTTTCATCGTTCGTTAAAGTTTTGCCCAAATGAGAATTCTTACCTTTCCATGAGGAAAGTGTCCTTTTGTAACACATATAGGCACTCAGGCCACAGTGTACAACAGCCAAGTTCAAACCTACTGAATGATTGAGATAACTGCTGACAAGTGGTATTTAAAGTAATTTATTGCAAGATGACTGCACAGTGCGAATGACCGTGTGAAGTGCTATAAATTCTTTAACAATGAGTTTTTTGTTTTATTTGCTTTCCTTTTGTTCTCATTTTTTGCGCAATGTTAGCACTGAGTGTTATGATGTAAAGGCAAGCATGTGCAATATGTTGTAGAAGTGGTGCTTGTATTTTTTCCTTAAGCTTTTTATTTTGAGATAATTGTAGACTAACATGCAATTCTAAGAACTAATGCAGAGAGATCCCATGTACCCATTACTCTGTTCCCTCTAGTGTTAACACCTTGCAAAGCTATAGTTCATCATCATAATTAAGTTATTGACACTGATACAGTAAAGATACAGAACACTTCCATTACCACAAAGATACCACATATTTCCCTTTGATAGTCACAACCATTTCATTCTCACCCCCACCTCTTCCTTAACCCTCGTCAACTACTAATTTCTTCAATTACTATGATATTGAATTTCAAGAATATTGTATAAATAGAATCATATAGTATGGAAACCTTTGGGGTTGGCTTTTTTTCTCACGACATTATTCACTTGAGATCCATTCAGGCTGTCATATGTATGAACAGTTCATTCCTTTATATTCTGAGTAGTATTTCATGGTGGGGGTGAACCATAGTCTGTTTAAACACTGTTGAAGAACATTGGTATTCTTTTGTTTCAGGCTATTACACATAAAGTTTCTGTAAACATTCATGTGTGGGTTTTTATGTGAACATAAGTTTTCATTTGTCTAGTGTAAGTGCCCAAAAGTATAATTGCTGGGTCATATGAACCACTATTTCCATCAACAATTTTATCATTTTACATTTCACATTTCCATTAGCAATATGTGAATGATTTGGTTTCTCTGTATCCTTAACTAGCATTTGGGTACTGTCGCTATTTTTTACTTAGCCATTTTGATAAGTGTGTAGTGACTTTTATTTGTGGTTTTTATTCGACCATCCCTAATTGTAAATGATGTTAAACATTTTTTCATGTGTTCATTTACCAAGATATGAGGAGCTAGGCAATCTGCTACACTCAAAAGAAAAAGTGTTTATTGTTAAGTCCTTTTGCAAGGGTAACACAATAATATAAACAATTTAAATGTTCGTGTTCTCTGGACACTTCCACTTTTCGGAATTTACTCTGAGGAAACAATTAGATAAGTGCAAAAAGCACAACCACACAGTACATACACATACACACAAGAATGTTCATTGAAGCATTGGTTGCAATAAAGGAAAAAATTTGGCAGTATCCTCTATACTATTTTTGCAAGATATATTATATTTTAAAAATACTTTAAGGACAAAAACATCTACTACGACTATTAATCTCCTCAGTGTGCAGTGAAAATGGATTTCATCACCATTAAATAACACCAGCTGAAATTACAGTGCCAGCTAAATTTGTAAAGACCAAGTTTGTAAGCAGTTTTTACAACTACCTGGTGATAACAATGACTTGGATAAGAATTTATTGCACAGCTTCATAAACTGAAATTAACTGCATTATATTTCTTTCCCAATTATTGCAAGCATTTAGTTAATATGTATACACAGGATTTTTTAACCATGATGAAGTAACTAAGCACTTATAATCTTTGCTTCCAGATAGCCAGTTAGTTGCAAGCTGCTTTATATTTCATAACTGATAAAAATCTATCTCTTGAAAAACCTTGCATAAGATATAGTTGTTGACTGTTAGTTGAGAAATTCATACAAGGACAAGATCGTTTAGTTGAGGCAGCAAGTATGTTCCCTGTGTTCTAACATTACACTCAAGATCCGATGAAAGAAAATAAAGGAAACATTACCTTCTTCGGAAACCCCACAAGCTAAGGCCACATACCTTGATTCTTGCTTTCTCTATAAATTCTAGAGGGGCTTTCCCAAACTCAAATCCAGCTCCAATCCAAGGAATCCAGCCCCTTATGCACGGGGGCTCACGCAAGTTCTTCCACTGAAGTAATAACAAAAGAGCAACGCAACCTAAGATTATAATCACTGTTGGGAATATTAGTTCCATGTTTTTGTCCAGCGTCTTGGAGAATCAGAGAAGGAAAGTCCTGCTGCTACATGTAGCACTTGTTCCTTCCCACTGGAATAGGGAGCAATCACCGGACCTCTCAACCTTTCTGCGGCAACTTTCGTAGCTTCCTCGGCCTTCTAATTGCAGTCTCCTTTATCCGCCCCAATTTTTAGGTGACTTTTGCAGCATCGCTCCCTCCCACCGCCAATTCTCTTTCAAGTCTTGGCCTACCGGAACGGAATGCTGGGGCTGGAGGTAGTGCGAGAGTGAGGAGGGGCGAAGGTGGAAAGGGCTCGCGCTGTTGCCATGAAGGCTGAGAGCGGTGGCTCTGGGAGCGCCTCGCTCGCAGCCAATCAGAGAACGTGATCCGAGAGGCGCGGAGCACGAAGGACTACATTTCCCAGAATTCTCGTGGGCTCGCGTTGTTTTTCTGCCCTCAGTCCGCAGACCCTCTCAAGCGTGAGGCTACTAGGAAGGCTGCGGGTTCGCAGGCCCGCCTGGCCGAGCCGAGGGAAGGACATGGTGTCCGCCGCGCCATTCGTCGGTTGAAGAGGGGCCGCCCTGGCAGGGTGGCAGGCCAGCCGCGGCGCGAGGCGCCGGCCAGAAGGGTTGCATTGTCGTCCTGTCCTGTTGCTGAATGTCGGTCCCAGAGGATGAAGAGAGGCTTTTGCCGCTCGTCCAGAGATGGCCCCGAGCGAGCAAGTTCCTACTGTCCGGTTGCGCGGCTACGGTGGCGGAGCTAGGTATCCAAGCGCCCACCCCTGGGCCTCTCCGGCGAGTGGCTGAGGCGCCGCGCCGGGTGGTGGTTGCGGGGGCGGGGAGTAGTCGTGCGGGAGGGACCCGCAGATGGCTAGGTTCCCCGGTGTGTGCGCACGCGAGGTTGTGCCCTCTTTTCCACACATGTCCGGCGGATGTGGGAGCGACCTGGCAAGGCCAGGTTCGTGAGGAGGAGGGATTGGAGGTCACTAAGGTCTTTGCCTTCCAATTTCTTCTTCAGAGGTGTGCCATTGTGCCTGAACGTGTACTTTTAGAAGCTTCATAAGCTGCCATTCCTCAGTGGGAACAATTTTTTCTTTAGTGAGGATGCTGTTTTTAAAAACTCAGTCCACGTTTCATCTTTATTGCAATAATCTCTGTGATTTATATTCTTACAGAGCCTCACTATATCATTGTCTTTAGGGTCCAAATTGTGGACCCAACTTGTGGGACCCATCGTTTATTGAACATCTACTCAGCATCTTCCAGCTGACCTCTTTGAGCTTAATTCGTCTATACTGTATTTACCTTGCAAGATTATGAGCAGTCGATAATACATAAATGCTAACTCCAAGGCAGGGCAACCATTAATTGTGACATTATTATGACTGCTGGAGATATAGTTTAAAGACCCAGCCCTGACCTTCTTACAGGCTGGGAAATTGCAGAGACAGACATTTACATTGTGCTTATTATAATGGAGGTATTATTAAGTATCTTAAGAATATAGAGAGGGACAGTTACATCTCCATGAGCAAGTCAGACAAAACGTTAAGAGGATGATAATGACCTTGCATGAGCAGGTAGTGTTTCTTCCAAGGGTTTTGTGAGTAGAGTGCCTATGCATTCCTTGGGAAGCCTTCACTGTGCATTTGAAGATTACCCTTTCATTTTCTTGTCCACTTAAAACAAACAGCAACAGCTCTGATGTGTTATTTATAAATGTTTGTCCTCTTCTAAAATGAATTTATTTTGTATTTCCAGCAGAGCCCGCTTATGATCTGTTATTTTGCCCTTTGTGCTCCTCCATTCTTGCCCTTTGGACCCTCTGATTTTTTTCTTTCTCTCTCCTCCCAAATCTGAGAATTTTTTTATTCATTGTTTTTACTAAAATACAATTGACCAACTTAAAAAAAAAAAAACAGATTGCTGAATGATTAGGTATATTTCCAGTTTTGTTTTTTAAACCTTGATGTTTCCCCCTGTGACCAATGGCTTTTGTAAAGGAAAATTTCTTCTGTTAAAAATTTGTAGAGAATTGTGTGGGAGCTGTGATTCGAAGTGGGGGAATCAGAATATGAGATGATTTTGAGTGCAAAACAAGTTAGGATCAGAACCTGAAGCATTATTTAAGTAACTAGCAAGAAAACCCAAATTATTTCAAGAGGCATAACCTGTGCTAATATAGAGACTTTTATATCTTATGACTTTAGGTTTCATATTTCAATAAAGCATTGCTTGAATTCTCTGTATGTAAACTACTTCTGTTTTAGGGAAACTATCAGCAAGATATTTACATTTACAAAGACCTGTGGTAAGATTTACCGTTCTCTTCCAGTCACTCTGTTTTCTCTTGGAAAAAGGATAGCTATGGTTTTGTATGAGTTGGTAGTCATCGAAAAGACTTATGTAATGTCAATAATGGTCATGAACTTATCTGAATCTGGTTATTTCAATTATTCGGGACATTGCGTGTATAAAGTTAGGAGCTTGATCTTCCTAATGTGGTCCTGTTTCAAGGTAAAAGGTCTATCTCTAAAATGTAAACATTAGAAAAAAATTTTCAAGTACAGTCGGTACTTGTAAAGAGGCCATGCATAAAACTTATCAGTGCAGGAAAAACAATATGTGCCTTAATTGAAAGAATTTGAGCATGCCACCCTTGTGTATAAACGATGACATTATAAACTCCATATAGCATTTTCTATATCTCAAACATCCGGTCAATGATTCATCTGCATGTGAACATCACCCATGAAACTATAGAATTCAGCTTCATCCAGCATTTATTAATAGCCTACCTAGTATAAATAACACAGTATTCTAAAAGTCACATTGGATCTTAATCATGGTTGCAGTTAAGAGGACACCACAGAATATGAATACCTGAAATTATTCCAATTAGAAAGAAGGCAAAAATTATGGACAAAAGTAGATTTTAGACTGAAATTTCTGAATAAAAAGAACCCCAAAGTTGTCACTTTTTCCCCCCTGGTGATCTAGGGGTACTCTGGGACAGTGATTAATGAATTTGGGAGTGCATAAGCATCAACTGATTTCTGACTCCCCCAAACCCCATCAACCTACTAAGAATCCATCGGCCATGGGGCTAGGAAATTAGCAGCTCTTGACAATATCCCTAACTGATTCTGATGTATTATAAAATTTGAGAACCACCAATCTTGTGGTGACTAAAATATTAGTCTTATGATTTTAGAATTTTAGAATTTTTGTTTCTCTGAATATTGTGGGTTTCCCCCTCGTTTTGTTTCTTTGTTGTTGTTGTTAGCAACTTTTCCCCTGGATCTCACAAAAACTCGACTCCAAATGCAAGGAGAAGCTGCCCTTGCACGATTGGGAGACAGTGCAAGAGAATCTGCTCCCTATAGGGGCATGGTGCGCACAGCCCTAGGGATTGTCCAAGAGGAAGGCTTTCTAAAGCTTTGGCAAGGAGTGACACCCGCCATTTACAGACACGTAGGTATTTATCTTGATTCTGGCTGGTAAGTTTGTTATGAGTTCTGAGTTTGTCTCCTCTGCTTTTCTGTTTAGCTATATCCAAAAACCAGTTAGTTTTTTCTACTAATATGATAAATGAATATATAGTTTCTTAAGAAGAAGAAAACTAACTACCAATTGTAATTAAGGAATTATTGCCTTAAATTTTTAGAAATGCATACAGAAGTATTTAGAAATGAACTGTCTTGATGTCTGTAATGTACTTTAAAATATTAAGCAAAAGCAATGAAGCAAATATGGCAAAAATGTTAGCAATTGATAAATATCAAGTATAGATATAGAGGCAGTTATATTATTTTCTCTACTTTTCTGTGTTTGAAATTTTTTCTAATGTTTTAAGTTTAATAAAGAAAAAAATGCCTGATATTTTTCTCCATTTCAAAAACTTTAAACATAAAATTTTAATTTTTTATTTTTTTTTGAAAATTAAAATACAATGCCAAATCTCACCAGTCTCTGTCTCATCCGTTAGAGACTAGGATACTCTGAAAGAGAACAGGGATGACTATCTAATGCAACTCTGGCGATAGAGTAAATGCAAAGCAGGTGATTTTTTTTGTTTCAGTTCCCCAGGATACCTAACTACCTTTGTAGGCCTTTGGTTACTCTTAAAGAAAAATAGTTGTAACTACACTACAGCAAATGAGAATACTTTTTTGCTCTGCTTCCCAAGTGGCACTCACAAAGATAAGAGTTGTTAAGTTTTCAGCCTGTGCATAGGAGAACATAAATTCGGCTTCAAATGGTAGGACAGGTGTGGCATTTTTCTCCTTTACATTCATAGTGTTTCCACAAATATGAAGGGATTCTTGGTCGGAAAACTTTCAAGTACTAATATTTACTGTCTTATTTTTAAAACTTCGGTTCTTTAGATGAAGTTAGAGTGTATTCATCAAGAACTGTCTAGAAGTATTGTTTTAGTACTCTGTGTTTTTGGATATCTTAAAATACTTCATCAAACTTCTTAAATATAAAGAAAACCTCTATATGAATATCATGTAGTTATTTTAATAATTTTTATTTCTCACCTTTTTAAAATATTTTCTTTCTAGTTTTACCATTAAGATTAATTTCATATGTTTGACATTTGACTGAAAAATTACCGTACTATAATAAATTATCCTATGAAGTTATACATATTTATTAAATGGAAATGCCTGCTATGAAGCTCTCTACTAAGGCATATGGAGTAATGAAAACCTACCTTGAAAAGCTCATGGTCTGATGGAAAGAAAGTCAAGTTAATCTCTAATTAATATGATAAATGCCATGTTAGATGTATGCCTAAGTAGTTCTCGTGCAAAGGAAAGGACAGAGAGCACTTCTTGGAAAAGTAGTTCTCTTAATTGAGTTTTGAAAGACTAGGAGGAGTTAGCAAAGCAGAGAAAGGAGAATCCATTCAAGAAAGATCAGACAGCATGTGAGAAGGCCTGTGGCTGAAAAAGGCATACCACATGCAGAGAAACATCAAGAAGTGCATGTGTCAGAAGCATAGGGTACATGAGAGAAAGACACAGCTAGAGAGATCGGGTAGGCCAGGTCAGAATACTCTCTCGTTTTATTAAACATAGCTGAGTTCACCTTTTCAATCCGTTTGACACAGTGTATTCTGGAGGTCGAATGGTCACATATGAACATCTTCGTGAAGTTGTGTTTGGCAAAAGTGAAGATAAGCATTATCCCCTTTGGTAAGTCTTATTTTGAAAATATATGCTATTTCCCCTAAGGCTTTAATGTTTATTCATGAGATTTGTATAAATTGTGCATTTATACCAAAATTGCCTCATGTTAAAGGCTTAAAATAATAAGTATTTACAATATAAATTCAAACGATCGAGCATTTACTGCACATATATACAAACATACATGTACATATATATATATAAATTGTCTATATATTATTAATATTTTAACATTAGGAGAATTCTTATAGAATTCTATATTCCTTTTTATACTGAGAAATCCTGGGCTTTAGAGTCATACGGAGATGGGCTCGAATCAAATTCCTGGTCTACTACTATGTAACCTAGGTAAACCACTTCACCTTTTATATCTTTAGTTTTCTCAGATGTAGAAGTAATACCTACCATCAGGTATCTCTTTTTGTAGGATTAGATGCGATGATGAGTGTAAAGTGTGTATCACTTACAACATTTATATCAGAAACAGACAAAGAGGTTATATAAATAATGTAAATCTTTATTAGAGCTACATAGAACTGTAAATCAATAAAAACATATAAAGAACACAAAGGAAGTTCACAAAAGAAGAAATACAAATGTTCATTAAACATGTAAATCTTCAAACTCTCCAGTAATCATGGAAATTAATTAAAACTATTAACTATTAAACTGTTAATGGGAATGTAAGTTACTATAGCCTTTTGAAGCATAAAGTACTTATTAATTTTTTTTTTTTTTTTTGCCTACAGCATCTGGTATTCATAAGTGGTCTCCCATCCAAGAACTAACCAGGCCCAACCCTGCTTAGCTTCCGAGATCAGACGAGATCGGGCGTGTTCAGGGTGGCATGGCCGTAGACTTAAATACTCTGAAAGAGAACAGGGATGACTATCTAATGCATCTGGTATTCATAAGTGGTCTCCCATCCAAGAACTAACCAGGCCCAACCCTGCTTAGCTTCCGAGATCAGACGAGATCGGGCGTGTTCAGGGTGGCATGGCCGTAGACTTAAAATTTTTAAATTTGTAATTCTTTGACCCAGCAACTCTTTCTTTATGATTATAATTCAGAAATACTTGTACCTGGGCATAAAGCCATTTACATATACACAGATATTGAGTATAGCAGTGTTGGTAATAACAAATTTTTAAAAATTTACTAATAATTTGAAAGTAGTTAGATAAATTACGACATATACAGAGAAACAACACAGCTTTGCTAGAATAAGGAAAGTTTTATATGACTAACATATAAAGATATCTATAATATATTTTCTGGGCTAAAAAAATCCAAGTCACAATGATAAGGGCAATAAGCAAAATTTCACCTTCCAGGCAAAATCTCTTGGCCTTGTTTTTGAAAAATAGTAGTGTACTAAGCTATACAAATTGCTTTTCCAGAGTTAATGATGGAATATATTGCATTTTGTAATTCCCTCCAGAAAGGAAAGGATTAAGTAGTTCAAAGAAAATATTTTACTATGAAGTCAACTCTCATGGTATCTATCAGTTCATAGAGAGCTGCCTCGTTTAAAAAAAATCTCATGGTATCTTTTGACCCATTCAGAACAATTCATTCTGTCAGTAGGTATTTTTTGAATGATTATGGTATGGCAGTCTTATACTTAATATGGAGGCTGGAGTAATGAAAGACATATCCCTGCCATCATTGATCTCACAGTAATAGAGACAGATTCCTAAAGAATTAGAATTATGTAGCAATTACAGAGGAGATAGTGGTTATGCGATTCGCAAAGAGAAAAAAGCAATGACAACATACTGTGCTCATTACTGTGAAGAGAAACGGCATTCTCACAGGTTGTAAGAGTGTAGATTAATACAAGTTCCGTGGAAGGCAGTTTGATAGGGCCTAGCAATGTCATGTAAATCTTCAAATTTCTTGGCGAAAAGTTATGCTGGGCCTATGAATTATGGTGTATCCATAAAATTGAATGCTTTTAAACTATTTTTTTTTTAAATGAGGCAGCTCTCTATGAACTGATAGAGATAGCCTTCAAGATATACTCTTAGGAAAAAAATCAGAGTGCAAGACAGTATACGACCTGGCATTGTACATGTATACTTTTAAAAAGGAATATCTATACATGTATGTTTGTGTGCACAAACTGTCAGTTGTAACTTAGTGTTAAGACTTTGGGCTCTGCACTCAGGTAGCCTGGAATTACATCTTGGTTGTACCACTAAATTGTGTGATTGGAGCTGTTGTTTAACCACTGTATGCCCATTTCCTCATCTGTAAAGAGGAAATACAGTAGTAGTAATGTCATAGGGTTCATATGAGAAATAGATGAGGTTTTTAAAAATGCTTAGAACACTGCCTGACATAATAAGCATTCATTAAATGCATCCTTGTTATCTCTAGAAAGGCCTTAGAAACTAGTAATTGTGACTGCCTCAGAGGAAGAGGAAGGGAACTGGGGATAGGGACCTTTTTTTACTCTAAACCCATTTGAACCTCTTCAAATATTGTTTTGGAGTAAAAGGGAAAAAAAATGTCCTTTTCTCTCCAAGAGACTATTGCAGTAATCTCGATAAAAGATAATTGGGGCCTGAAATGGAGAGAAGAAGGGAGATTCAAAGCCTGTTCAAGTATAATAGTCTAGGCTTGATCACTG
>NW_006494614.1:38143174-38180485 GCF_000325575.1 Pteropus alecto | reverse complement strand
AGTTTCTTCAAAGAGAGGAAAGTTTTTACCCCTCACTCCCTGCCCAATATAGTAATTTGTAAAATTCGACTTACCAGCCTTTGTCTGCTAGACCAATTACTTCTATGCTGCTTTTATTCTGTGGTCAGAATTTAACTGCAATTAAATTTTAGTTCAGATGTTTATATCTCTGAAGTAACTGCCCTTCCTTTGCCTTTCAGGCCATGTAAGGCCTCTGAAATTTCAGATTTGAATTTCAACTGCTTAGGGTCCTTTAACCTTTCCATCTCTAAACAAACGAACCATCTATTTTCCTCTGTGATTTATTTGGGTCTCTTCCTTACTTTGTCTTAAATCTCATACATGGGCTGTACCAACTTGGTATTATTCACTACAAAATTTGTGACATTAATGATAGCCTTTAAAAATGTATCTGCTTTTATAATTAGGAAATCAGTGATTGGAGGGATGATGGCTGGTGTGGTTGGCCAATTTTTAGCCAACCCAACTGACCTAGTGAAGGTCCAGATGCAAATGGAAGGAAAACGGAAACTCGAAGGAAAACCATTGCGGTAAGTTCTCCCATCAACTGATACTTTTCCATTCCCCTTTGCCACCATCATATTTTGAACATTTACCTAATGGATGTATGCATTTTTGTAATTCAGCATTTGGTAAAGACATTAATTCTAACTCTTTTAATTTGAAAGTTATATTCATTAAGACGAGAGCTAAGATGGATCTTTTCTCTGTGATATGGTATGCATGTTCTTTATCAGATTATGTGTGTGCTCCTTTTCCCAGCCAAGGCTGCTTGATATAGAGTTTGATCATTGAAATTTTCCTTGGTGTGAATTTCAGTTTTGCCATTGTGCCTTGGTGTTGTGGAAGTCACTAAACATTTCTAGTCTCTGTTTCTTTGTCTTTAGAAGAGGACATCTCAAAAGTTTTGCAAGATAGACTGCCTGGCTCATAAGGTACCCAAAAGCTTGGTTTCTTTTCCTTTCTCTCCAGGAGAAGGGAAATAGCAAGGTTCATCTTGCAAATTGTTCCCACTTCCCTCTCTATTCCCGCTTCTCCTGTTTTCCCAAGTTTAAGTAAGTTTTAAAATTATGCCTTTGTGATATTAAAAACTCCTCTGTATTGGCATATATTATCAAAGTCTGCCTTCCTTCAAAGGGCTTCATGAGCAACAACTTTTAAGAATACTACTTAGTCATTTACGGCGGGAAAGGAGTACAATTGCGAAGACAGATAGACTCCTCCCAGGAGTAAAAGTACAGGATGCATTGTGCTGAGTATGTAGGGTCTAATCCTCTGAAGACTGCAGGTCTGCGGCTGAGCCAGAGATGGAGGAGGGTTTAGATCCTCTTTTGGGAGTTCACCATTGACCACTGCTCTTCACTCTGCTACTCCTCTACCTGACTCAGTAAATGAGGTTGGGCTGCAGCAGTCCAGGCTTCCCTTAAGCCTTTCAAACGGGAAAAGATTTTTTTTTAAAAGGGAACCAAACTGAATTAACCAAGTATTCAACAGAATCCTAGGGCCTATTTTGTCATTTTGTAACAATGTCTAATTACTAAATAGCAGAGAGAAGTATTGTTGCCTTGGTTGGATAAGGAGAGCCTTGGGGATTCTGGGATATCTGAATTTTTAACTTATTGCCTCAGTATTTTCCCTCTCTCTGTCTCTAATGTCAGAAATTTTTGTTTTGCTATAGTAAAAATCATTGACTGTCATTGTAAAGAACATGAACCTTGGGATCAGACAACCTGGGATTCAAATCATCTTTACCATATTTTAGCTCTGTAACTCTCATCAAATTCTTTAGCCTCTCTAAGGCTCAGTTTCCTCGGATGTAATTTGGAATCATAATATACACATCATAGACTTTTCAGAAATAAAATACATCTTATCTATATTAAAGAAGTCTGGTGTTTACTAAGTGCATGACATTTTAGCTGCATTGACCATCATTAATAGGCATAACTCCCTATGTAGCATAATAGCAATTATTCATGACCAATAAATATGTCATATGATCTTTTTGGGTGTAATACAGAGTGTAATTCCTGACAGAGTGTAATTCCTGAGTAAAAGCCACACAACTAGTAAGTGGTAGAAGTAGCATTTGACTCCAGGTATTTCTAACTACATAAAATCCAGACTTTTATATCAGAAGTTTCTGCATTTGTTTTATGGTTCAGCACCACTTTTTAAATCTGTGTACAGAAAAATGAGCAAAATAAGAATAAGATAGTAAATTTTCATAAAGGCAAAAGTGTTCAGTTTTAAAATTTCTCATGATAAAGCTGTCCTTCCTACTTTTTAATCTAAAAATATCATCTTTTATGAGATTATGTGAGGATCAATTTTTTTTTAATGTTACTTAGTGAAATGACAAAATTTGCAGGTCTCCCACCAAGTAAAATGAACCCAGAGGTCTGATAACCACTGTTCCCTCCTATAATTAATTTGTGCACTGATGATATAAGGTATCAAGAAGAATTTTAATCTGTTCAAAAATATGAGAAGAATATGATGCAGTTTATAAAGATTTTCATAAAAAATATTTAAACGTTGGCCATTTTCTGAAGGATTATTGTTTATCTAGAAATTAGATTTATGTGGATTGCTTGATAATTTCTAACAATCTGGATAATTATTTCTAATAATTAAGATGTTATTTTTACTCAAAATCGTAACAGCTATAGGTGAAGCTTACCCAATTGCATTCCGTACATAGGAATGCATAGTTTTTACATTTCATTATTATTTCCTTTAGATATCGTGGTGTACATCATGCATTTGCAAAAATCTTAGCTGAAGGAGGAATACGTGGGCTTTGGGCAGGCTGGGTACCCAATATACAAAGAGCAGCGCTGGTGAATATGGGAGGTAATGGAAACTTTATTGATTTCCGAGAAGCTTAATTGTCTTAATCATTATAAGTACTCACATTAGGGAAAATGAAAAACTCTCATTATTTTTAATAACATATATTGGCAGCAGTCTTTTATGTTGTCACATCATAATTGAGTAATTTCCCTAGAGCATTTTCACTCTTTCTACAGTGATGTGTGAAGGATTTCCACAAATAATTCAGTTGTGACAGTAATGAGACCAAACTATTTCTAAGGTGTCCTCTCCACCCCACACCTTCTTTTAAGATTCAAAAGATATTCATTGTTGAATAAATAAACATTTAAGCCTTCTTTTTCTTTCTGTTCCCAGATTTAACCACTTACGATACAGTGAAACACTACTTGGTATTGAATACACCACTCGAGGACAATATCATGACTCACAGTTTATCTAGGTAAGTGATTGTTTTAGTTTTAGGCTCTATTTTTTTTTTTTTCTCTATATCACCGTTTTCATATTTGGCACACATTCTAACTTTTTATCTCTTTTGATTGGGAATCTAGTGATTACACACTTAGAGAAAGGTGATACATTTATAGAGAGCAATTTTCTTAAAGTTTGCTGAAGTTAAAATAGGAAGATAAAAACAAAGTTGTAGAATGTTGCAGATTAAACGTCCCCAAATATTTGTACCTTGGTGAGACCCTCCCAGGGTCACATTCTGATGGTGGATTCTCCAACTCAGTTCAGTAGATATTTGAAGATCTTTTATGTTAAAGACACTGTGCAGGGCCTTGTAACTGGTACAAAAGTTTACCAAGTCAGAAATCAAGACAGTTGTAAAAACAGTGGACAGTAAATGCTGAAAGAAAGTGACTAGTTAATGTAGAGTTCAGAGGAAGGAGAAAACTAACCACTTAGAAGGTCCTACAAAGGAGATAGAATTAGACGTATGTTTTGAAGGGCTGTTTGTGGCTCTTTACAGAGAAAGGAAGATGAGCATTTCAGGCAGGAACAGTATGTGCTTTAATCTCTTTACAACACAATTTCACATATCCATTGGAGTGAGTTATTTTATAGATGTCTAGTATCTTTAACATTATAGCGATTTTATTTAGCTTCTGATCTTGTTTCCAGATTCTAGAACCCATTACGCTATTTAGACAACCCCAAACTATATTAATAGTGTCAAACCAGTGATATTTGGAGATACACAGATATAGATGTAATTATGCCGAATTCAGGTTCGCCTTAGCTTAATATTCCTAGAGTGGTTTTCTGTCATCCTTCCTTTTTAAAAATAAGTATTATCTTAGCGTTGCTAGGGCAATACTTTTGTTTGTCTTTGCTCCTGTTCTTTCCCATTCCAAATTCCCACTGAGGTGTGATCACAATCTACACCGTACTTTTTCTATCCAATAGTCTAGCCTCCTCTTTCATAGAGAAAACTGAGGATTTTAGCCTTTCTTCCATTTTTACCTCCATCCCTATAAACATATTTATTATATCTTTAGTCACTTTTACCTTCTTTCTGCCATTGTCTTCATGTGTGCTATTTGTTCTGCCTGTGAGACTTTCTTCCCAGTCACTACCTGTCAAGTCATCTTGTGAAACTTTTCTATCTTTTAAGATGCTTGTCTGTTCCATTGTTATGTTCTACTCCAGGAGCAGGTTATATTCAAGTCTGCTTGAAATTCCCACAGTGATATCTGTTTCTTTGTCATTGTCTTTCTATCCAGATGGTCTTTGAAATCCCACACTTTGAACCTACAATTCATGAATTTCTCAGCAGGTGTAAGTCTACTTAATGTACACTACTCCACTTAACAGATATGTCATTTTTAGAAAGACCTAAGATTTCCATCAGTATATATTCCAGCCCTAATCTGAAATAACTTACCCTTATTCTTCTCTAATTCAGTTTTTGAGAAAATGAAATGATTGGTATTTGGTTCATTTTTGAGCTCCACCCACTGGATTAGGTTTTTAAATAGATTGGTGTATTATGAGGCAGCTCAGAAGTTGCTAACTATGAACTATAAGTAGGTACAGAGTGCTATGTGATCTTAAAGTTCTGGATGTTGTGTCGTAGAATACAGTGAATGCTCATGGAGGCTTGAAGGGGATTGCAGCTATACAGAGAGCTTTATACAAGCTGTCAACATCTGAAGAAAAGAGAGTTTGATATGAAGAAGAAGAATAGGAATGGTGTAAGCACTGAACTATGCGATTAAACGTAGTGAAAATGGTATATTGTATGCTGTGTATGTTTTAGCACAATTTTAAAAAATAGTATGACTAAAATGAAGTCCTGGGGTAAGGCAGGAACAGTAGAAAACTATGGCCAGGATTTTAGTGAGATTGGAAGGCAGGTGGCAAGGTATGTTAATAAAGGAAGCAGAGAAAAGTTGAGTTGAATTAATGGTTGGAAAATTATATAGAACAAGAAGACTAGGATAATCCCCTTTTTTAAATCTTGAGACTGTTGAGAGGTAAAACTGTAAAAGGTCAGCCCACACTGTGTGAAGATTATACATAAGCATGATTATTTAGTTGATCCTGAAGAGTATTGCTGATTCTGATACAGTGCTGATGGAATATTTTAAACTAGTCTTGTAGATAGCCATTTGGTCTCCTGGAAAGAACAAAAGATTTGCCAGTCACTCTCTGTCCATTACCTCTTTAGCTGTGTCCTGGGCCTCATTTTGGTGTATTACTAGCAAGGAGTGATAAAGGTCAATAGCAACAATGGCAACACCCATTACAAGTAGCTTGGCAAAATCGATGTCCCTGTTACTGCTGTGTCTTCTCCCTTTGACTCTAGATGCCGTCTTATTTGAGACCTTTTAAATACATTATTTGCTCTCTTTTTTCAATATTTATTTAAATTAATATTATTTAAATAAGATTTAAATAAATAATCTCTAATAATCTCTAATATTTAATTTTTAAAAACGTCTAGCCAGATCATACTATGGCCTCAAAACAATTTGATAAGAAGAGGATGAGGCCATTGGCAGCTGTGTCCTAAAGTCTCTATGTGACAGGTAGGGCCCACAGTTGCTGAAGGGGGTCCTTGACGTGGTTCATATGCAGGTAAAAAAAAAAAAAATCCTCTAATAATCAATTACAAGGGCTACCCACATTTTAAAAAGAGTTTATTAATATTATACTCTGATAGAAATAGTTTCCACTCTTGCCACTTAGGTATAGCTGAGCTGGCAACCAGCATCTCTGAAGTAGATGAATAAGTCAGAATGTACTGTTTCCTTCCAGTCTATCAAGCAAAGAGGGAGAAGCGGTGTATCTGTTTTTTACCCTGCATCTTTTCTGTTCCTTACCTCTTGATTAGTTTTGTGTGTTTTTTTTAGTAGATAGCTTTAGAACTTAGGTGAATTTTGTGTTAGTTGAGATGTTTTTATGTGAAAATATGAAGGTATGTTAAAATTAATGATATTGAACTTTGAGTTTCAAAGAAGCTGAACAAATAGGAAATAATGTAAAAAGAGCATTAGTTTGTATTATTAGAATATATGTGGCAAAACAATACATTCTTTCTGTATAGGTAATGCCTGCCATGTGATCAGAGACCCAAGGAAAGTTATATGCATAGTTGGGTCATTTGCTGGAACATGTAAATAGGTTATATGGGTTCCTTCTCTTGAATTCAAGTAGTTCTAGAGTGATTTTTCCTTTGAATTTTAAATCTTGACCTGAAAGAGGTAGAAAGAGTCTAGGTACTTTCTGATATGACAATTTAGAGTAAGAGAGTATGAAGATTCCTAATACAGCTTCAACTTTCCTACCACAGAGCCTTCAGAGATTTCAAAAGCCTTGGCACAGAATTCAATGGTCCTTATCTTTGTGAGGTATTTGATGTGCCAGAAGAACATGAAAGCTTTATGCAGTTTTTCTTTCTAGCTTTCCATTAGCCAAACATAAGCTCTTCTTCAGACTCCCATGACCCCAGCTTCTGGCACTTAGACCTTCTTCTGTTTTCCATGATTCAGGTTAACTACCCCTCTTCTCATCACATGCCTTTCTCCTGAAAAAGTTTAAAGTAATTAATGAGTTTCCTGTTTATGGAATTTTGATCACATTCCCATATTGCTTCTCTCATGCCTACATAATGAACTGCTAGTGGTTTTTAAACCTTTCAGTTATTCTTTTAGACACTCTTGATTTATTCTGCAGTAGGTTGACCACATCCATTTTGTCTCTTTTGTGTAATGGACAAGAAGCCTTTTTCAAGAAAGTGATTAGCCTTGTTGAGTAAAGAAAGGGGGATGACCAAACACTCATCAGACTCTGTGCCTGAGCATGGATTGAAAGAAGAAAAGGAATTTTCCATTATCTGGGGCATAGGACATTCCAAATGAAAATTAAAAGCACGGCGGTGTTAGCATGGTGTATAGAGAACTACACTTAGTTATATTGTTAGAGCATAATGGGCAAAGAGAGAATATCTAAAATAAAATCAGACTCCTTAAATAGCCTTCATGGGCTGATCTCTGCCTACTTCTTTAGTGTTTCATCTGGCTTGACTCTCACTCCTTCAGGATACTGCAGCCATGCTGGTTGCTTTCCCTGTCTTAAACACACCAAGAGCATTCTGAGCTTGCTCTTCTGCTTATAATACTCTTTCTCCAGTTCTTCACATAGATGCTTCCTTCTTGCCAGGTGTCAGTTCTGCTGTCACCCCAAAAGACTTTCTATTACTGCCTGTCACCCAGTTACTCCCTATCGCATTACCCCATTTTATTTTTTTCATACCACTTATCAGCATCTGAAATTATTCATTTCTCCTCTGCTTCTGCCCAAATAGAGTGTAAATGCCTTGAGCACAGGATCTTATCTGTCTTGCTCTCCCTCTAGAAGAGTACCTACCACCAGTAGGTGTTCAATGTATATTTATTGACTGATATTCTTTTGTTTTTCTTTTGATCTACCTCTTTAATGAATTAATTTAGCATTGATTTTAAGCTAAAAGAGCATTATTATAAAGAATATTATAGTAATATATTGTGTTCTATTTTTTCTAAATATTAAATTCCCTTTTCTTAAAATCGAGCAACTGCTACATATTCTCTTTCAATTCACTTATTTGTATCTACAGTTTATGTTCTGGACTGGTAGCTTCTATTCTGGGAACACCAGCTGATGTCATCAAAAGCCGAATAATGAATCAACCACGAGATAAGCAAGGAAGGTAGATAGAAAGTCTTCAGTATCCGTGTGTCTGAATGTCTATAATAACATTGTTCTTTAAAGATGTTTCCCCTATTTATTCTTAATAGAAATGTATTTATGTGTTTATGTGTTCAACCAGGAAATTATTTTTATGCAATTACCTGCTCTTTGATGAAAATGCACTGTGCCTTTGGGGAAGTAAGCTAATTTAATAATCATTTAGTCACAAGATATTTATTGTGACTTTATTGTTTTCAAAGAGTTTTGAAAACAGACTCTGCTGAGAATTTACAAAGCATTTTCTTCAGAAGCTCATGACTTGCATAACATGGAAAATTTGATTTGATATAAAACAGCGTGTTCTCCCTGGAAGCAATCAGGTAGAGTGAATTCTAAGTATAAGACCAAGGGTGGGATGAATCAGAAGAGTCAACCTTGAAAATATCTTTAAAGTCAGAAGAGGTAATAATGTCATTTTGTTCGTCATTTCCTTATAACGTTGATGAGATAAAATAGGAACTTAACTCTTGTTTATATCAATTAGCCTATGGTAAAATTGGTTTTATTATATACATCATTTTGCGTGAAGTTGCAGAACCTATCGATGACATTAAGTGAGGACTTACTGTATGTAGAACCACAAATATTATTTGCCCTAAACTAGCAGAAAATATTTAATTTATAGTAAGCTTCCTTCGGCTATTTTTTTTAATTAATATTTTATTTATACATCTATTTACACACAAGAAATTTAACAAAATTGTCTTCTTTCCTTTTTAGGGGACTTTTGTATAAATCATCAACTGACTGCTTGATTCAAGCTGTTCAAGGGGAAGGATTCATGAGTCTGTACAAAGGCTTTTTACCATCTTGGCTGCGAATGGTAAAGTTAGGTCTTTCCTTCTTTTGTTTTTGTTTGTACTGAAGTTACTTTTAATATGTAAATACTTTCCCTTTTTTCTTCTCGTTTTTTGGCATGGTCCGGTTCCCAAACCTCAATTCTGTCTTTCTTTTTTATATTTCTTTTCTGTTTCCTTTTTACCTTTCCTCAGAGTTCTATTACCTTCTTTGGTAGATTAAGGTAAAGTAATTCATTTACATCCAGAAGTGAATAAGTTGATATTCTGTTATTATAAAGTCAATAGATAGATTTTCTGCAATGTAAAGCTTTTAGTAGTCTATTTAGCCAAAATATCATAATTCCAGACAGGTATACAGGTTATATACTAGAGACCATTCCTATGAAAATGTTACCGTTTCAAACAAAATTTGTTACCTTGATGGCAAATGTCGCATTACACATTAATACTTATTACCACAAAGCTCTGCTTAGTAAGAAAGCATTATGTCATTTTTATTTAGTTTGAATGCTTTTACTGAAGTGAACTAAGATGTAGAATTAAACTTATTTAAGCAAAATAACAAAATAAAAACAAAGTACTCAAGTATTTTGTAAGTTAAAAAATATTTTTAAAAAATGAATGAGTTGTGGGTTTAGAAATTCAAACAATCAGTACTTTATACAATATAATAGAATATTAGTTGAGCACCTACACCATGCAAAGTGTTGTACTCAATGCCTGCCTTGGTGCTAAAGCTTCTAGTCTAGGTGAAGACACACATTGAATAAGAAACTCGAAGTGATGACTGGGAGGGGGAATATGCATGGTAATATGGAAATATATAGCAAGCAAGTACAGCCTAGGCTGAGATATTAAGAAAATCTTCTTGAAGAACAGACTTTTGAATTGAGATTTGAAGAATGAGTAGGACTTAGCCTCATAAAAAGAGTAGAAAAGAACATTCTTGGTAGAAGGAATAGTTGGAATGGACAGAGAACATAATGAATTCGAGGAAATGAAGGAAGCCCAGTAGGCAGGCCAAACACAAACACAGAAGAGAACAGCACAGGGTGAGGTCAGAGAGAGACAGGGACCAGATCAGGAAGGGCCATATGACCCATAAAAGTGAGGGCCCTGATATGTTTAGGGAACTACAGAAAATTCATTGTGGCTAGAGAGAAAATAGGGCCTCAGAGGAGGGTGCTGGAGAGAATTCTAGAGAAGTACTTAAGAACTCATTTGAGAAGGACCTGGTGAGCCAAGTTTCATAGTTCATGTGTAACCCTATGTTTAGCAAACAGCTGCTTAAACATGGGAACAATGTGCTAAGATTTGTTTGGCGACAAGATTACTTTGGCAGCAATATAGAAGATACATTAAAAGCTAAGATACAAGAAAGGAAGTTTTGACAGTGGTCTAGCCAGGAGATGATTGTAGATATGGAGAGAAGATAGATTCTAGGGACATTGATGGTTAACTCCACAGGACTTAGTAACTGATCTAGAATGTGAGAGAGAAAAAGAAGGAAGTGTGACTGTTAGGTTTCTAGTATGGGAGACTATATGGATGGGCGAAACTATTGATGAAAAACAAAATCAGGGTCAGGAGGAGTGATGGGCAAGGAGAATATCCAAAGACAAAGGAATACTGAGACCACTTAAACTGACCCATTTTCTACAATTACAAAAAATATGAGTACTTAATGTGTAACAACCATAGGACTAAGCTCTTTACACATGTAAATTATTTTTTAAAATCTTACAAAAACCTCATAAAACAGGTAGTGTTATTCTTATTTTTCAGATGAGAAAACCATGGCTTAACATATAAGAAACTTACTCAAGTTCATATATCTAGTATATGGCAGAGCTAAGAATTGACTACAGATCTGTTCATCTTTAAATTCATATTCCTAAATAATGCAGTATACTGAGTTTCTCAAGACCCTACAGCTAGTTATAGAAGTTTTAAAAGAAAAGAGTGTGTAGTGATGATGAGATGTTACCAGAGAAAGGCTGGGTAAACAACCAGAGATCATTGCCTTGTTGATTTGCCATAGTGCATGACCCTGATCTTAGAAATCTGACTCATGAGCATTTCCAAGTATATTGGCCTTACAAATACAGATTCATTTCAGCTGAACTCATTGAAATTGATAAGCAGAGCACTGTATCACCTCATTCACATTGAGAAACACACTTGACAAGTGATCCAGATGCTGAAGTCCTCTGGACAGAATTCTTCTAAATCTGTGCTGTATGGGGAGCCAAGTTTAATCAGAAGGTTGCTTGCTGAACACAGGAAAATAACAGGAAGAGCTTATTTGAAAAATTAATACTTAAGAATATTAAACCAAGAGCCCTTACGTGTCTAGCTCCACATTAATAGGCATATGCTTGGCTCACTTCATTTGTGGTTACAAGAATATGGTATCATCACAGCTTCACATTCTTTATTTTGTCCATGTCTTCATACATTTAACTCACCAAGATGTGATCTCCACTAGTAAATTCTTAGTCTACCAACATAACATGCTTAATATTTTCAAACATATATGATACACATATTGTTTTACAAACTCTCTAGCCAAATATGTTTTACATTCTAATTGCTTAAGCCTATTTCTCTAGGATGATCGAGTTTCTCTCTGGTCAGTATTACCCATCACCTACGAACCAAACCAGACAGGAATTGGATCCAAGACACTGTTTCTCTGATAGTTGCTTCCAGTGTTTACTCTGTGATATCCCTCTGTGTGTTTAGCATTTAAATCTTCTGTTGACGAATAACTCTCATCTCTTTATATATAATTCCCTTTGGTACAGTTATACCTTCATTCAAGTTAAGTGTTTTTGAGCTGGAAATTCTTCTCTCTCTTTGATGTGAATTTTTATATCCATTTTGTGATATAGCAGGTGTTGGTTTTGTGACCTAACTCCCAGAGGATAACTTTTCATCTTCACTTTGAAGTTCTTAAGTGCCTCCTTCTCATGGTCTATACACAAACGACATGTAGAGGAGTCCAGCCTAGGATTCAGGCATGCTGAGTCCGAGCCTTTTAGCCAGTAATGTTCAGTAAAAGAACCCTGGGATGGAAGCCAGAAGCCAACGGTCTAGATCCACAACATGTAAAAGGCGTTTGATTGTTAAGCCTCAGTGTCCTTATTCATCAAAAAAGGGATATCAATACCTTTCTCTCCTACTTTAAATTGTTCAGAGAAATCTGTGAGAAATATAAGACATGAAAAATACCAAAATGTTTGTTTTCAGCCTAGGCGTATTCAAAATGACTTCGTCATTCAAAGATGTGTATGCATATATGTAGAATATTAATAATTTATTTGAAATATGCACTAACTTCTTTGGTTAATCTTTCAGACCCCTTGGTCACTGGTGTTCTGGCTTACTTATGAAAAAATCAGAGAGATGAGTGGAGTCAGTCCATTTTAAGCCCTTAAAGATGCAGCCCTTAAAGATACAGTGTTCAGTATCATTGAAATATGGGCATCTACAACACCACCCCCCTATTATTTCTACCTCTTTAGGAAGACACCTTATTCTACAGAGACTGTGATTTATAGGGGGCAGCACTTTATTTTTCTCTGGAAACCCAAGTTCTCTTTGACTCCTCTCTTTGTTCAAAAGCAATCTGGTTGGATCACACATGGCCACCCGATTAGACCCAGCAGAGCATTTTCCAAAGAAGAATGGAATCCTGACCACTTACCTTGAGAGATCTGACCTTTGAAATGTTATTCTATGATGAAGAGCCTGCTTAGAGGAGAAGTGCCCGAAGGGAGACAGCATCTCAGACCTGAAGTAGACAATAGGAATGGGAAAGACTACATACATACATGCATACATACATACATACATACATACATACATACAAAATAGTGACTAAGATATATACTGAATCTATTATGTCAGTATTTTCATTTGAAATTTGATATTTCACTTTTCTGTTGTTTAAGTGCACATATTGTAAATTAAAGATAGGTGAATGAAAATTTATGAATAAACATTTTGAATTTTCCTAGTTTTGAAGGAAGTTGATGTATCTTTTCTTCCCAGGTGGATGAAAAAAAATCAAATTGAGATGATGTTTGGATTTCAAGGAAAGAAGCTGCTTTCTGTCAGTGCTGTTAGTTAGATTTGTGTTAATTGGTTAGCATTCCACTGCACATGCTAAGGACTAACTGACAGCCACAGATTTTGAATCTTGGTGAAAACAAACAGTATTTACTTTATTATATATCCTGTTACAACTTGGATTTATTGCTAGCTCTCAAGAATCATCAATATATTAAGAATGCAACTTGCCGGATTAAAGCTCAGGTGGATAGGTCTTTTTTATAAAGCAACTTCTGTTATAAGCCTTTTAGTGGCATTTTAAAAGCAAAGCTGAGATGAAGTCATCCTTTCTTTCTTGTCTCCCCCTTTCCTAACACAGAGAGAGAAAGAGAGAACTCAGAAATCATACTAAAGCTGTCTCTAGCCTGAAACTTATTCAGTTTGGCAAAGCTTCCTGCCTAAAAAATAATAAGTATAAACTGCCTGTCGTATACAGTTATACCTCCAATCCCCAAATCACATCAATTTTCTAATTCTAGAAGGGTGAGAGATTTCTTCAGATTTACCTATATACCACCTGCTCCCCAACCTCAGACAGTAGGCATTTCTGGATGGATGGCTACGTTTATGAGTAGAGGCTGTAACTGTCAAAATAGGCAAACTCAGAAAGCTTATCTAGGAAGGACCATGGAGCTGACCCAACAATTTGTTATCACAGACATGGATGATGTTAATCAGAAAAAAGTTTACAAGTGCTTTGTGGTTGTACTAATGCATAATCACTGCCATTTAAGAGGGGAAATATACTTTAAAATATATTTTAATGTGATATACTAATCTGCAGTGGCTTATTGTTTTTCCATAGAGTTGTATAATGTAGAATTTAATCTCTTAAAATCGTTAGGTGGACTGCTTTTCCATTGCATTTGTCAATCTGTATGAATTGAGTTGTTAACTGTATTTAAAATAATGTTATGTACTTAAATTCCCAAGTGTTCTGCATTGGAACCACTCGAAGAACTTTTGATTTTTTTATGTTTTATAATATTTAAAATTAAGTAAAAACTGGATCAAAAGAACTATATGCCAACTGGACTGTAAAAAAAATTCCTTAGCCTTATTCTTTGAGGGACTTGGGGTGGGAAAACATTGCTTAAGTACTGAGACTCTTTCTTGGTATCTGGATTCATCAAGAATAACTGGATTTTTTAACCTGAAATGATTATCTGGTTTAACTCTTTCATTTTACATGTTAGGAAACTAAGGTCCAGAGAAGTAGAGTTGTTCATATTCATAAGTTACTTAGTAGCAGAACCAGGATAAAAATACACATCTCCTAATTATAACTGACAGCTATTGTACAGATTTTTCTTTATGACATTTTCCTGCTTTTACATGTTAAATGAATTGAATTGCCTTTAGCATAAATTTTAGAATGGAGTTACCATACTTTACCTTGACCATTAGACCCTCCATAATCTGATCAAATCCTGTATATTCAACATATATATCCCATCATATTCATACTTTTTCAGTGAAATCATATTTATTAATGTATCTTGGGACTTAATTTTAGTTTTACCAATGTGAAATTATCTTGTTCCTCTTCAAAATAATCAACATTTAATAAAAAGGAATAAAAATTTCAGGAATTTTGTGTCCATACTGAAAGACTTAACCATTTCAATCTCACTTTCTCATACTACTACTATTATATAAGGTATTTATCTTCAGCTCAGTGTTGGTAACACTTAATATCTAAGTTTCTTTTGCTTAAGCTCCCAATTTTTTCTCTTCTCAAATGGTTTTCTTCTCATCGAAAAATATATCCTTATTTTTTAATTATACAGTTATTTGTTCTTTGTATGTATAAGTGAATTAGCATAATTATCTAAATAAAGAGATTACATTTCCTAAATTTGCTTTTAGCAAGGAATAATGTGTCTTTATCAAGAGCTCCAAATCCTATTTGATTATAAGTGACTAGTGGTAAGACTATGTCTTGTTTTTATAAAAATTTCTACTCTCATTAGTAGCATTTCTTTGCTGTTAGGTACTCAACAGAAGTTGATTACAGATATATATAACATAAATCAATTAAGTCTGTCTTCATTATTTTAAGAATATGACAGTTATAAGACTAGTCTAAATTTTTTTCCACTTTGCTAAGAAAAAGACAAATTCAGGGAGGTTTTAAATGTAAAAATAAAAATTTGCTGTTTTGTCATTTTTGAAGTTTTATGCACAATCATTTATTTACAATTGAAATAGTTATGTATGTTCTTCTCTGTTGATGAAAATAGATTCCCTCAGGACCTCTTTGGGAAAAAATGTTTAATACTTGTGGTTAAAAAAAGGGGGGGAGGGGTAAAAAAATACTCAATTATCCCCAATTAAACCAGGACTCATTAAAATGATTACCAAGTGAATATATATATTATTATTAAATGCCAGATAATATGGAAAAAAGACAATATGGGTTCTAAAGATCTTTATCCTATTTTGGGTTCTACTTCTGACAAAGTAGTATAACTATGATCAAGTCTCTTCACATCTCATGATTTCTGTTTATAAGATGAACTGATTGAACTCTGGAATCTTAAATAGCATATACTTGGAGGGGGCCATTATACTGATGCCATGTGTGAAAAATAGGATTAAAAAAGCTTATTGGGATTTTTTTTCCCTAGACTTAACTAATTTCTCGTATTTAAAGGTTGAGAAAGCTTTATTCAGACCTTAAAGTATAATTTTATTACTCTAATCTTTATATTACTGGCCTTTCTCACCCAGAAATCCACAGAGTAGCAGTCATCTTCCTTCAGACAGCTCTGGGTATGTCACCCCATGTTCTTCAATCAGTCCTTCATACACACACAATAAAAATCTTTAATACTATACTCAAGTACCTCTCAATCTGACTCCAACCCATTTTTCTAACCTTTGCATTTTACTGCATAACTATTCTACCTCCTTTTAAATGCATTGCTCACATATTTCTCTGGAGATGCTCTTGGCTGCTTCTCATGCGGTGTTCATACTGTGCTCTCCACCTAACTTTCCTTCCATCACCACCACCCATTCCTCTTCACTTCCATTGGTTAAATCTCACTTTACTATCTAGAATGATCTCTGAAGACTTCAATATCTTCAACACTCCATTCTCCCATTACTTCTCCTACTCTGGATATATGTCTATGTATTGATGTATCCTGCTTCCTCTATACAGAATGAACTGCTTGCAAGCAAGGACCATCTGCTACATCTGTTTCTCTTTATACAATTCAAATAGGCGCCAATTAGAAGGTATTTGTTGAATTCAGAGATGTTTGGGGGGGTGGAAAGAGAAAAACATTTATGTACCCATGATTTAATTCATGTTGTTTTCCTCCTATCTTCAGAATAATTATGTTGGGTCAGTAACACTTGACTTCATGAGATTCTTTATTAAGTGCTTCGCTGCATTTTCAAAAGATTCTATGTATTTAAACATAATTATCATATTTAAGAAGTATTTATCAGTTTAATAGCTATTCCATAAAAATCTAGAATTTGATAGTTTTAAGTAATACAAAATATTTGATTAGTTGATTAATAGTTAATAAATATGTGATAAGTTTATATTATTCTTCATTTTAGAGTGTATACAAAAATATCACTGTTTTGGCCTTTATTGATACCATACAAATGCACATTTTACCCACTCAAGTGTTTCATTATTTCTGAATTTTGAGGAATACATGTTTATTTTTCTCCCCCCATACTTTACCCCCAACAGGCTGCTGTGATTGTCAACAGCAGCAGGATCCACTTTGAAGGTTTGATGAAAGTAGATGAAGATGCCTAAAGATGTCTGTTTGCTGAAATGTCTGGTGACAAACAGGAGTATATGTGAGTAAATATAGTGCACTCTAATTTTTAAAATGTTTTAAGATGCCTAATTGGCTGTTAAGGGTTTTGTTTTGTTCTGGTATGCTTTTTAGTTAAGATGATAATAAAATTAGAGATGATTTTTAAATCTTAATCTTTACTTCTCACAAGTGAAATAGAAACTGGCTTAATTTAGGATGTTAGATTTGAAATATTTATATTAGCACAAAGGATGCTCATACCCTGTCACTATATATTTAACTTATAATAAATCCAGTTCAGCTATTAATCCAGTTCTCCCTATTAATCTAGTTCTGCTCTGAATAAAGCAGATGGATAACTCATAATTAGAATGATGGACATGCTCACTGGCTGAGGATAAAAGAGGAAAATAAAATTGGAATTATTTTAAACATTGGATAATTAGTCCCTTCTTTTTGACACCATGTTCCTACTTTGATTTCCATGAACTTATTCCCTCCTGTCACTTATATTTTTCATTACTACCTTTCAGTCTATATTGGCTGTTTCTTTGCTGCCAAGTCCTTAAACTTTGGTTCTCATGGTTCTGTTCTTGGCCCTCTTCTCAATTTTACTCTCTCTCTAGGAAGAGCTATGTGTTTCTGTGATTTAAGCTACCACCCTTAGGCTAGTTAATTCTCAAACACATAATAGGCACTCAAATGGTACCTATGTTTCTAGTCCTTACTTCTCAAGCTTCAGTCATGTTTTCTTAGTTGCCAATTATACATCTATACCACAAAGGCCCACAGTCCTTGTGAGCTCTACTTTTCCAATATTAAATCACTCTTTTTGTACAACTCCTTCTTCCCTGACCTTTAAAATCTGCATTTCCTCCAGGATACTCTGTTGCAATACACAGCCAGCACTGCAGCCAAGAAACCTCAGGACATCCTTAACTTCTCATTTGTTTTCTTTACTTATTGTCCAAAGTGCTTAAATCCATTTATAAAACAGAAAACTACAGGTCAAAGTCTCTTATGAACATAGATGCAAAAATCTATAAGTACCACTTTACACCTATGTGGATGCTTATTATAAAAACAAAACAAAACACAGCAAATAACAAGTGTTAGCAATGAGGTGGAGAAATTGGAAACTTTATGCTTTGCTGGTGATAATGTAGAATGGTACAACTGCTATACAAAACAATATGAGAGGGTCCTCAAAAATTAAGAGTTATCATTTAATCCAGCAATTCCACTTCTAGGTATATACCCAAAGGAAATGAATGGGACTTGAACGGGTATCTGTACACTAATGTTCATAGCAGCATTTTTCAAATAGCCAAATGGTGGAAAAAGTCCAAAGTTCCCTTGCTGGATGAATGGATAAACAAAATATGTGTGTGTATGTGTGTGTATATACATATATATATAGATATCTACACATACATATATATGTATATACACACACATACATATTCCATTGTATGTGTATATATATATACCATTGTATGTGTGTATATATGTACATTTCATTGTATGTATATATATGTGTGTGTGTGTGTGTATATATATATAATATTCCATTGTACATATACATAGATATACACATATCATTGTACATATACATAGATATACACAATGGAATATTATACACACACACACACACACACACATATATATGTGTATGTACAATGGAATATTATTCAGCCTTAAAAAGGAAGTTCTGAGACATACTACAACATGGATGAATCTGGAAAACATTATGCTGAGTGAAATAAGCCAGACACAAATGGGCACATATTGTATGATTCTACTTTTATGAGATAACTAGAGTAATCAAATTTATAGAAACAGAAAGTAGAATAGTGGTTTCAAGGGGTTGGAGTGGGGAAGAATGAGAAGTTAGTGTTTAATGGATATATAGTTTCAGTTCAGGATGATGAAATAGTTCTGGAAATGGATAGTGGTGATGATTGCACGACAATGTGAATGTACTTATTGCCACTGAACTGTACATTTAGAAATGGTTAAAATGGTAAGTTTTTTGTTATGTATATTTTTATACAATTCAGATGTAAAAATATATTAGCAGATTTAATTCAGCATTATAAAAAGGATAATAACATCATATCTCAGTGGGGTTTATCCCAGGAATACAAGGTTAGTGCAACATTCAAAAAAATCAATGAATATAATTCACCTTGTTAACAAAAAAAGGAAAAAAAAACTTAATAGAATGTAAAAAAGTTTATAAAATGAGAAAATCCAATGTCTTTTCATGATAAAAGTTCTCAACAATCTAGCCAAAGAAAGGAATTTCCTCAACTCGATAAAGGGATCTAAGTAAAACCTATAGCTAACATCACACTGGTGAAGACTGAAGGTGTTCTCCCTAAATCAGGAACAAGACAAGAATGTCTATTCTCCCCATATCTATTCAAAACGTACTGGAGGTCTTAGTCATTACAGTGAGGCAAGAAAGAGAAATAAAAGGCATGTCTTCATTGGAAAAGAAGACATAAAAACTGTCTTCATTCATAAATGATATAACTATGTAGGAAATCCTAAGGACTATTTTTTAAAAAGCTACTAGAAATAATAAGTGATCCTTTGCAAAGTGATAAAATATTAGGTCAATATACAAAAATAAAGATATTGCTGTAGCAGTGAAAAATTAGAAACTAAAATTTTTTTTAGTTAATATTTATAATGACATCAAAAACATGAAGAACTTAGGGATAAATCTATCAAAATGTATGTAAGACTTGTTCACTGAAAACTCAAAACATTTCCTGAGAGAAAGTAAAGACTTCAGTTAATGGAGATAAACTGTGTCTATGGATTGAAAAACTCAATAGTCAGTTCTCAAATTCATCTCTTTCTACGATGCAATCCTAATAAAAATTCTGACAGGTTTTTTTTTTTTTTTTTTTGCAGAATTTGACAAGTGTGTTCTAAAATATGTATGGAAAAGCAAAGACCTTGTATAGACAAAACAATTTTGAGGAAATAGAACAAAGTTGAAGGATTCATATTACCTAATTTCAAAATTGACTTTTAAGCAGTTTGTATAATAATTAAGATAGTGTGCTACTGGCATAAAGACACACACACACACACACACACACACAAAATACAGAGTCAAGGAATAAACTCACTTACATCTGGTCATCTAATTCTTGGCAAAGGTGCCAAAGTAATTTAATCAGGAAAATATAGTCTTTGCTACAAATGGCACTATAACAGTTGGATATCCATGTGCAAAAATAAAACAAAGCCCTCAGTCCTCTCACAACATTTACAAAAATTAATTCAGAATGGATCATAGACCTTAATACAAGAGCTAAAATGATAAAACATATAAGAAAACTGAAAGTCTTTTAAATCTTGGTTTAGGCAAAGATTTCTTGGGACACAAAAACTAATGTATGTGAATGTTTACAGCAGCTATATTAATAATCACCTAAAATTGGAAATAACCTGAACATCATCATCCAGTGAATAAATTGTGTCTATACAATTGAAAACTATTCAACAATAAAACTATCGATATAGACAACATGGATGAATTCCAAGGCATTATGCTAAGTGATGGAAGTCAAACACAAGAGGCTACAAACTATGGTTCCTTTTTATATGACATTCTGGAAAAGGCAAAACTATAGACAGAGGTTGCCAGGAACTGTGATTGTCAGGGACAGCTCAAGAAGGAGGGAGGGAATAGAATGCAGAGACATCGGGGTACTATTTGGATAATGCAAATGTTTTATATTTTAGCTGTCATATACATTTACAACTATACATTTGTATATTTGTGGTGATGTGCACTTACATTATATACAACTGCATACTGTATACAAATGTTTAACTTTACATTTGTCAAAACATCCACCTGCACAAAAGGGTGAATTTTGCTGTATGTAAATTATGCATCAATAAACCTGATTTTTAAAAAAATCTAAGATTTTTTTAATCTTTAAAAGAACAAGAAAGTGTTTTAAATTTTTATTTTATTTACTGTTACTAATAACTATATTATATGTCTACTGTGCTGGGCCCTTTACCTATTTTGGATCATTTAATCTTCACAATAAAGTAAAATTCTATTTTTATAGATGAAGAAACTAAATCAGAAAAGTTCATTATCCATGTCGCCCTGAGATGAAAACCAGAGACTTTCAAAATCTGATGCCTTTGCTTTTTCTACTGTTTTTTTGCATCTCAAAAATTTATTTAATGCAAACACATTAACTGTACTTACATTAATTCATACTTCAGAACCATCCTATATGGTATGTCCCCTTATACCCATTTTCAGATGTGGAAATGAGGATAGATAAATAATCTTGGCTTGCTCTTTCTATTCTAATTATCTCCCTATATTAGCATGGTCTTGAATTATTTGTGTGTGTATGTGTGTGTGTGGAGTCTAATAAAACTTCAGTTGTGGACACTAAAATCTGAATATCTTAGAATTTAAAAAAACTTTTTATTTAAAAATATTAGATTCACATAAAGTTGCAAAAGATATACAGGGAAATCCAATGAACCTTTCATCTGGTCCTCCCCAATGGTAACATTGTACATAATTGTAGTACGTAATCAAAACTAGCAAAGTGATATTGGTATAATCTAGTTTCAGATTTTACTAGTTTTACAAGTTTTATAAGCACACACATGTGTGAGTGTGTGTCTAGTTCTCGGCAATGTATCACCTTTGTGATCTTCATTTAAACACCACATTCAAGATATAGAAGTTTCATCACAAGGCTCTCTCATGCTACCCCTTTTATAGCCACTTATCCCTTCTCCCCTCATCCCTAACTCCTGGCAATTAATCTATTCTCTATTTCTATGTTTTTAAGTCAAAAACATTATATAAATGGAATCATACAGTATGAGACATTTGGGGATTTTTTTTCACTCAGCATAATTCCCTTGAGAACGTTCCAAATTGTTACATGTATCTACAGTTCATTTCCTTTTTATTGATGAATTGTATCACATGGCATGGATAGACCATAGTCTATTTAACCATTTACCCATTGAAGACTATTTGGGTTGTTTCCAGTTTTTGGCTAATAGGAATATAGCTGCTATAAACATTGATGTACAGGTTTCTGTATGAACGTATTTTCATTTCTCTGGGATAAATGCCCAAGATTGCAATTGCAAGGTCATACAGCAAGTACCTACTGAGTTTTTACAAAGTACATTTACATTACCATTTTACATTCCTACCAGCAATACGAGGGTTTCAGTTTTTCCACATTCTGGTCAGTGTTGATGTTATCACTATTTTCCAGTCATTATCATAGATTTATAGTGATACTTGATTGTGATTTTGTTTTTCCTTAATGGCTAATGATGTTGAACATCATTTCATGTTCTTCTTTGCCATCTGTATGTCCTCTTCCGTGAAATGTCTCCATATCTTTTGCCCATTTTCAAACTGTATTTTTTTTCACTGTCGAGTTTCAAGAGTATTTTACATATTGTAGATACAAATCCGGTGTCAGACATGTGGTTTGCAAATATTTTATCCTCTCATTCTCTTTACAGGGTATTTTTCACTTGAATAATTAAAAAATATTTATTGAACAATAATTTTCTAAGCATCTTTAAACAGGGCTAATTAGTGGTGTGGAAACTATAGACTTTAAAGTGTACTGTGTTTCTGCTGGAGTTCTCTATATAGGGAGGTCTAAGCTAGCACAGAACAAATATGACTTATCTGTTTTGCCCAAGTTCCCTGCATCTTGTTTTCATAAAAATATTGAAATAACTCATAATATAGTGTCCCACTACCTCTTAAACACATTCCTTCACCTTATCCTTTTCGCTTTTAACTCTTAAATATTTGTATTAGAATAAAATTATTCCTTTACCATTTCTGAAGCCAAGGGCCTCTGAAGCCTAATAGGAGGGAAGTTTTTTTATTATTTTTTTTAATTTTCTGTGTAACTCAAGATATTTTGCTTAATAAAATGTGGGAAATATTTAGCAGGAGCTTAATCTTCACAGTGCAATCTTCTGATTTTGTTTAGTTCCCTGTCCAGAAGCAGAGGAAGACAGAGCAAAGTAAAGATACCTACCCCAAATACAAAAGAGGTGGGACATTGGAAATATCTGGAAGGATGAGAGGAAAGGGCTCTGTCTGACCAGGCCATAATAGCCACATGATACACCTCGACATCTAGGCTTATAGGGCCTGAGCCATGAAAAGAGTTTGGAGACAAGTTAAATAGAAAACAGATAATATAAAAGGTATGTAAAACTAGGAAATAATTCTGCCTGGGTGTATAGTAGAGTTATGAGGAAGAAACATTTCAGCTAGATCTTGCTAGATGTTTTTAAATCAAATGCTTATTTTTTTTCCCATCATGAATAGGAAAAATTAGAGATAATTTGGAAAATAGAATTAAAATTTTAAGGATGAGTTTGTCAAGTAAAAGTCCTTTTAGAGAAATCAAATTCATTCTTGCATTTATTCATTCAGCAAGTATTTATTGCCTTAGCCCCATGCTAGATTCCAGGAATGCAAGAAGCGGTTTTTGCCAAATGGAGCTTTTAAGCTAGTGGGATGACAAGGTGATCAAAGGTAATCTCAACACACTGTGAAAAATAAACTAAGCACAGGAGCCCTTGGAAGCTCATGGTAGTGTCTAATCTGGATAGACTGAAAACACAGATTTATACTGTTAGGCCAGGGTTATATTAAGTACTGCCTTGGTTTTATCTATACTTTATTTGATACTTCAAAATGCGAAGGCATGAAATGGAAAAGTGTGAGAAACTATGAGAAACTCCGATGAACAGAGATCTAATGTAGAGATATTTCTGGGAGCTACTCATAGTTTGCCTCCATTTTTCCATTCCACTCCCTCAGCCCTGACAAAGAGAGTCTTCTAAGGGTTACTTTGGTAAGATTTAGGTGAGGGGACTAAAACAAGAGTCCAGCCAATAGGCCCTATGCCACAGTAGATACAGGAAGAATTTGAAGTCATGTTTCTTTCATTCTTCGACCTCCTTTCATGAGTCTGTTTCTGTCCTAGATTTCTGAGTAAATGAATAAATGCCTGCAAAGGTGGCGTGCTACAGTTAGTAAAACAAAACGGCAAAAGAACTCCCAAGTAATTGTGGGGAAAGAAGCATAAAACAGCCTCCATATACTCTCATACTTTAACTAATAACTCTTATCAATTCAGGTGATCAAACAGGTTCACCTTAGAGAGGGTCAGCAACTTGCTCGAGAGCAAAACACTGAGTGAGCACTGTGAACCCTCTGCCCTGCGGAGAGCAAGCGCATTGCACCCCTCAGCCTGGGACCTTCTGAAACCTCTGGCCCTAACGCCCAGGGAACCTGCCGTTGCCTCCTGCCCATTTCCCCACGGGCTAACATTGCGCCTGGCTCACTAGGCTCATCAGTATTAGCCGGATAAACGAATAGGAAGTACCTTTCTAGCTTGCGCCTCCCCACGGCCCAGCCCTCGGCCAGGCCTTCACGCTGCGTCCTCCAGAGTTGAAGATGCTCTGAGGAGAAACCGATTATGTCCCAGTCCTGCCTCCTTTGGCTTCCTGAACGGCCCTGGAAGCCCCTTTTGGCCTCACGCCACCCCTCGTCCCACCTCTCGGCTGCCACCGCACCCCAGCTGGGCTCCCCTCCGCCGCCCACACAGGCCCGCGGCCGGAAGCGGGGGCGCCACGCGCGGCAAATGCCTGAGCGGCCGCGCAACCGTGGGCCCAACCGTGGGCGGTTGGTCCGGCCGCCGGGTCTTACCAGTAGGCGCGAGTGCTGGGGACCCCGCGTCGGGTGCGTTTTGGAGGGGGCGCCTCAGGAGCCCTTCCCAGTCCCTCTGTCTTTTGAGCCTGGTTGGTGGTGAGCGCCTTACAGCGGCGCTGGGGGTTTCGGTGGGCGGTGGCCTGGCCGCGCCGAGCCACGGAGATGTGCTCGACGCCCGGGCTGCCGACGCCGGGGGCCTCGCTGGTTCTGCGGGTGTCTTTCGTGGACGTGCATCCCGAGGTGATCCCCGTGCAGCTATGGGGGCTGGTGGGCGAACGGAGGGACGAGTACCTGAGGCTGAGCCGGGAGATCCAGGAAGCAGCGGCCACGCGCGGCCCGTGGGCTCTGGGCGGTGCCTCGGCCTCGCCGGGTGAGCTCTGCCTGGTGCAGGTGGGGCTCTTGTGGCACCGCGGCCGCGTAGTCAGCCGGCAGGCGCAGGAGAGCCGCATCTTCCTGCTGGACGAGGGCCGCACCATCACGGCCGGCGCGGGCTCGCTGGTGCCTGGGCGCAGCGAGTTCTTCCACCTGCCTTCGGAGGTGCTGGGCTGCGTGCTGGCCGGCCTGGTGCCGGCGGGCGGCGGCGGCGCGGGCGGGGGCGAGCCCCAGCACTGGCCGGCCAGCGCCATGGACTTTCTTAGCAACCTGCAGGGCAAAGAGGTGCACGGGCGGGTCCTGGACGTGCTGCTCCTCCACCGCCTGGTCCTTCTGGAGGTGCCTTCTCTGTTCCAGCAGATGCAGGAGCTTGGCCTGGCCCGGCAGGTACCCCACAGTCTCTTCCGCTCGCTGCTCAAGCGTTATCTCTCAGCGGCCACTGGTGACATGGGCTCCGGGACTCCAGTCTTCCAGCGAGTCCTGCCCAAGCAAGAGCAGCCTGGTCTGGATTACTTCTATCCCCAGCTGCAGCTGGGCGTGACGGAGCCCGTAGTGGTGACCCAAGTGTGCCATCCCCACCGCATTCACTGCCAGCTCCGGAGCTTCTCGCAGGAGATCCACCGCCTCTCCGAGAGCATGGCCCACATATACCGGGGCTCCCCGGGGAAAGGGGGTGAGAACTCCACCAGTGCCACCTGGGAAGAGAGGGAAGAGAGCCCGGACAAGCCTGGCTCTCCGTGCGCATCATGTGGATTGGATGGACATTGGTACAGGGCTCTCCTGCTTGAGACTTTTCGGCCTCAGCGCTGTGCCCAAGTGCTTCACGTAGACTTTGGCAGGAAGGAGTTAGTGAGTTGCAGTAGCCTGCGCTACTTGCTGCCTGAATATTTTCGAATGCCTGTGGTGACCTACCCTTGTGCTTTGTATGGACTCTGGGACGGTGGCAGAGGCTGGTCTCGGTCACAGGTCGGTGACCTGAAGGCACTGATACTGGGTCAGTCTGTGAATGCAAAGATTGAATTTTACTGTTCCTTTGAGCATGTGTATTATGTCACCCTGTATGGTGAAGATGGGACTAATCTTAACTGTGTATTCGGAGTACAGTCCTGTTGCTTGGCTGACCGATTCCTTCAGAGCCAGGGAGTAGAGGAGGAGGAGGAAGAAGAACCAAAAACAGCTCCATAGAAGTGGATGAAGAGCTTTCACCCCCAACCTTAAGGTCTATTGGGTTAAAGATGAATGCATTCTATGATGCCCAGGTAGAGTTTGTTAAAAATCCTTCTGAGTTTTGGATTAGGTTGAGGAAACACAGTGGCACCTTTAGCAAGTTGATGAGGAGAATGTGCAGTTTCTATTCCTCTGCTAGTAAGCTGGATGGTGTCGTTCTGAAGCCGGAACCTGATGACCTGTGCTGTGTCAAATGGAAAGAAAATGGCTATTATCGGGCTATGGTCACCAGATTAGATGACAAGAGTGTGGATGTATTCTTAGTTGATCGAGGTAATTCAGAAAATGTGGACTGGTATGACGTAAGGATGCTGCTTCCTCAGTTTAGACGGCTACCGATATTGGCTCTGAGGTGTACTCTGGCCGATATTTGGCCTTTGGCAGAAACTTGGAGCCAGGAGGCAATTTCGTTTTTTAAAAAGACTGTGCTCCACAAAGAATTAGTTATCCATGTCCTTGATAAGCAGGATAATCAATATGTTATTGAGATTCTTGATGAATCAAGAACAGGGGAAGAAAACATTAGTAAGGTAATTGCTCAAGCTGGATATGCCAAGTATCAGGAATTTGAAACAAGGGAAAATATTTCTGGATGTGCCCACTCCCCAGGGCATGTTTCAAACCATTTTACTGCAGGGAATAACAAAATATCTTCTGCCAAGAAGGTAGAAGTAGAACAGGAAGCCAAGAGAGAGAATAAAGCATCTGTTTCAGAAGCTTTGACTGACACAACAGTTGTTGCAAATGTTTCAGCTGGATTAGTTATACAGAAAAATGAGAAAAGAGTGTCTGTTTATCCTCCTCTTATACAGAATTTTTTGGAAATTAAACCAGGCTCTTCTTGTAAAGGAGAAGTAGAAGTTGGAAGTACAGTAGAAGTCAAAGTGTCATATGTTGAAAATCCTGGCTATTTCTGGTGCCAGCTGACCAGGAACATGCAAGGATTTAAAACCCTAATGTGTGATATTCAGGACTATTGCAATGATGCCCCTACTCCTTACCAAGGAGCTACTACCCCTGCTTGTTTGGCACTACGAACAGTAAATGGAAAATGGGCCAGAGCTCTAATCAGTGGGGCGCAATCACCAGAGCATGTCAAAGTAGTATTTGTGGATTATGGAGATGAAGATATGGTATCTATGAAGAATATTTATTCAATTAGGGAAGAGTTTCTCAAAGTTAAGGCGCAGGCTTTTAGGTGCAGTCTTTATAATTTAATTCAACCAACTGGTCAAAATCCTTTCGTTTGGGATGAAAAGGCGATACAGGCTTTCAGTGAATTTGTAGATAATGCATGGGAAGACAATCTAGAATTAAAATGCACAATATTTGCTTTGGCATCAATACATGATGAAGAACTGTTTAATGTCGTGGATTTGCTAACGCCCTTTCAGAGCGCATGCCATTTTTTGGTAGAAAAGGGACTTGCGAGACCAGTTAAACTTCAGAAGCCTCTGGAGTCCTCTGTTCAGCTACATTCTTACTACTATTCTACTCATGATATGAAAATTGGAAGTGAAGAGTCAGTATATATAACACATGTTGATGACCCTTGGACATTTTATTGCCAGTTGGGAAGAAATGCAAATATATTAGAACAGTTGTCATGTAATATTACACAACTAAGTAAAGTTTTGCCAAATTTAAAAACGTCTCCTTTGATCCGTGGAACTTTGTGCCTTGCCAAGTATACTGATGGAAATTGGTATAGGGGGATAATTATAGAAAAAGAACCAAATAAAGTCTTCTTTGTTGATTTTGGGAACATTTATGTGGTAACAAATGATGATCTGCTTCCAATACCTAGTGATGCATATGATGTCTTACTTTTGCCCATGCAAGCTGTTAAATGTTCATTATCTGATGTTCCTGATCGTATACCAGAAGAAATTACAACATGGTTTCAGGAGACGGTTTTAGATAAGTCATTGAAGGCTTTGGTTGTAGCAAAAGATCCAGATGGGAGACTGATTATAGAACTATATGATGACAGTATTCAAATTAATGCTAACATTAATGAGAAACTAGGGCTACTTGGTTACAAAGGTGGGGCAAGAAAAAAAGTAAGTGAAGTACTCTCTAGAGTAGAAACTCTTGAAGTAAAAAAGGAAAATATAAACTTGTCACCTAAGGAGTATTTAAGTAAATCAGTAGAGAACAAATTATGCAATATGGAGATCTTAGGAGAGTCATACAAACCTAAGATCAGTTCAGCATGTAAAGAGCTCAAACTTTTGCAGAGTTCAACAAAGACAAACTTTGTCACTCAACATCAGGAATCTACGGGAAATAAAAACAATCAAGTGTCTTCATTAACAACAACAAAAAAAGAAGAAAGTTTTGCTGACCCACCACCTTTGAAAGCTACAAAACTAGAACCCACTCTTTCAGAAAGGAAAACAGGAGATTCATGTAACAAAGATTTGCCTCTAAAATTTTCTGAGTTCCCTCAGAAGACTATAATGCCTGGCTTTAAGACAATTGTATATGTTTCTCATATAAATGACCTTTCAGACTTTTATGTTCAACTAGCAGAAGATGAAGCCGAACTTAATCATCTTTCAGAGAAATTAAATAATGTTAGTAGAAGGCCTGAATGTTTTGCAGGTCCACGTTTGCAAAAAGGAGATATAATATGTGCGACTTTTCCAGAAGATAATTTATGGTATCGTGCTGTGGTCAAGGAACAACAACCAAATGACCTCCTCTCTGTACAATTTATAGATTATGGCAACGTTTCTGTGGTTCATACTAACAAAGTAGGTAAACTTGACCTTATTAATGCAGTGTTACCAAGATTGTGTATTCACTGCTCCTTAAAGGGACTTTGGGTTCCTGAGATTTTAAACTGTAAAGAAATGATGCATTATTTTTCCCGAAGGACAGATGAGGCTCAAATAAAATGTGAATTTGTTAAATTTCAAGACAAATGGGAAGTTATTCTTGCTGATGACCATGGTATCATAGCAGAAGATATGATTAGCAGATTTGCTGTCAGTGAAAAATCTGAAATAGGACTTTCTACCCAAATAATTAAAGGTACCTTTTCAAAGTCTGTCAGCAAGACAGACATCGACACTTCAGTATTCCTTAACTGGTATAATCCAAAGATGAAACTGATAAGAGCTTATGCCACCGTGATAGATGGGCCTGAATATTTTTGGTGTCAGTTTGCCGATACTGAGCAACTTCAGTACTTAGAAGTAGAAGTACAGACTGCTGGAGAACAGGTAACAGATTGGAGAAGTTGTCCTCGTATTGGAGACCCTTGCATTGTGAGATACAGAGAAGATGGGCATTATTATAGGGCACTTATCACCAGTATTTGTGAAGATTATCTTGTATCCGTCAGGCTTGTGGACTTCGGAAACGTTGAAGACTGTGTGGACCCAAAAGCACTCTGCAACATTCCCTCTGAACTTCTGATGGTTCCCATGCAAGCCTTTCCGTGCTGCCTCTCAGGATTTAATATTTCAGAGGGTGTGTGCCCTCAAGAGGGAAATGACTATTTTTATGAAATAGTAACAGAAGATGTGTTGGAGATAACAATATTAGAAATCAAAAAGGATGTTTGTGATATCCCTTTAGCAGTTGTTGACTTGAAAAGCAAAGGCAAAAGTATTAACGAGAAAATGAAGAAATATTCTAAGATTGATATTAAGAACAGTGATCTGCCCTATGAAAAAAATGGCCCAGAGATAAAGGGGGCTCTTGGGTCTCCTAGTTCTGATGTTGGACTTAAGAAACCAAGTAGTAAAACTGGACAAGAGAAAAGACTATATGTGGAAGCACAGACAGATGAGCTCTCCGAAAGAATTGAAAAAGACTTAAATATTATTGAAACCAAACCAAATAAATTCTACAACTCTGAAATTGATAACATTTTTGAAGCTTTTGAAAACCCACACAAAGATAAAATTGGCCCTGAGGTACTGGAAGGTAAAGTAGAGTGCCATTTGGTTGACAAAGCGAAGTTTGATAACAAATACCAAATTACAGGGTTTAATACATTATTACCACAAGCTTGTGAAACAAAAGAGATATTAGAACTTAATTCACTTGAGGTGGCACTTTCTCCTGATGAATCAAAAGAATTCTTGGAAATAGAATCCATTGAGCTACAGCATTCTCTAGTTGGGGATGAAGAAAATGAAGAGCCAGTCCTCGAGTCTCCGATGGTGTCTCTCCCCCAAAGCTGTGACACAGAAGCCACCTTACAGCCATTTACAGTGCAACTTCCCCTCACCTGTGAAGCTGAGAAACAGCCAGAACTAGAATTACCTACAGCCCAGGTGTGTCTAGATGACAAAATAAAATCTTTGTCTTTAAGAGTTAGCCAGAAAGCCCAAGAATCCATGTTTGCTGAGGACACAAGAAAGTCCAGTTGTGTGGAATGTTTTGATGACCAGCATAGATTGCCATTGCATCTACATGGACAGGATTGTGATCCCAAAATGCAGATTGAAATGAATATATATAAAGAAGAATTCACAGAATATAAAAACAGAGATGCCATTTCATCGTTGACTTCTTTGTTCCCTGAAGATGAATCCAGAGATGGAAGGAAACACAGCAATGCTCTACCAGCTTATGTCTCAGGTATTTGTATTTTTTTTCTTTCACTTTCATTTAAAGTTTACTTAGTGTCTTTCAAGATTACTTATTTGTCTTAAAGAAAAGAATAATTCTTACTTGAATTTTTTTTAATTAATGTTTTTTTTTTTTTTGCAGAAAAGATTAAAACCTGAAAAGAGAATTAGATTTGGATGATATTGAGAATATAGGGACCTTAACTTGTGGAATCAATGTAAAATACTACTTTATATGCTGCGTAAAATGCTGAATTGTTTTGTGTTTAAAATAGAATGCTTAAAATTTGTCTTAATCACGTTAAAATGTTAACAGAGTATCTTTAAAATCAAGAGGCTATGTTTTTTTTTTTGTTTTTTGTTTTTTGGTTTTTTTTATAAAACAAAACAAAATAAAACAAGTATTCCTTTGCCAAGCACTACTGTATGCATGAATTTACAGTAGGGATCATTTTAGCAGTTTTCAAATTTAACTGTTTTGTTTCATGCATATACCCTGCCATTCATTTAGAATCCTTTAAACAAAAAATAGGTTAACTAAAACAGTTAACAGCCATGAGTAAATACTGGAGAACTTTTATTGTCATTAACTTTTCTATAAATTATTTTTACTGCTATTTTTTTTTTTGGCTACTTAATAAGATTTAAAAGTTACATAAAAATAGCTAACTTTTAGGTTTTTTATAATCAATGTTAGACTTTTTAAATGTCGATTTTTATATTATTAAATTTGAGTCATTGTACGAAATAGAGGAAACATTAGACTAAGGAGAATGAAAATCACCATAATCCTACCACCAAGAAATGAGCACGGTCAATGCCGTGGTGGACTCCCTTTCTGCTGTCTTTCACCCTCTGTGTGTGTGTATTTACATACAGTTTAAAAAACTAAATAGAGATTATACCGTCTTATAGTGTTCAATGCTGCATTTTAATCCCTTAAGTATGTTTTCAAAATATTTTGATTCCATAGTATGCCATTCTGTGGATACATGATAATTTATTTAAATATTATGCTAGATTTTTAGTCCTTATATATTTCAACGATAAGTAATAGCTTTGTGATAAGAGTGTCTGCTCACTTGCAATATGCTGCTGCTTCACTATAGAAATAGTTGTTGTGACCATACACCACACCACATGTAGCGATAATAACTGGCTTTTAGTAGTAATTTTTAATGTTACAAGCAGATTCACATCCTTAAAAAACACATCACACATGGTGGTGTTTTTTGAGGAAAGTTTTGAGGAATTGTATGGGGAGGGGACCCTGGAAGAATTTAAAATAAAATTGAAGAAAGGTGACAGACTTAGAACATGTCATGCTGTGCATGATACTGATTATATAGAAATAGTAAAGGCAGATTAGGAAAATGCTTTGTTTGTGTATCTATCATTAAGAGGTGTGCATTGAGTCCTTATTCAATTTGGCAGCTCAACAAGAGAACACCTATACTCTGAAAGGATTTACTGTTGGATCCAAATGTGTTGTGTGGTCAAGTCTAAGGAACACATGGTCTAAATGTGAGATTTTGGAAATAGCTGAAGAAGGCACAAGGGTAAGTAAAGTTGAAGTACTTTATCACAAAATAGACTTGCAGACTGTTAAGGAAATTTTATCAGATGAGGAAATGCAATTAAACAAATGTTTTCCCTGTTCATTTCCCTTGATGTATTGATGCAGTGCAAAAACTGTTTTATTCATTCATTCATTTATTCATTCATTCATTTATTTATTTAAATTAAATTTATTAGGGAGACATTGGTTAATAAAATTATACAGGTTTCAAGTGTACAATTCAATGATATGTCATATGTATATTAATTGCATTGTGTGTTCACCACCCAAAGTTAAATTTCCTTTCATCACCGTATATTTGACCCTCTTTACCCTTATCTACCTCCCCACTCTCTCCCCTTTTTCCTCTGGTAACCACTGAACTGTTGTCTGTGTCTATGCGTCTCTGTTTGTCTTGTTCATTTGTTGCTTTCAGTTTTTTTTATCCCACATACGAGTGAAACAATATGGTTCTCAACATTTTGTGTCTGACTTATTTCACTTAGCATGATCATCTCTAGATCCATTCATGTTGTCGCAAATGGCACTATTTCATCTTTTCTTATAGCCGAGTAATATTCCATTGTATCGTTTTAAAAGCGTCCTAGCAAGAAATCATCATAAGCTCTTTCATCTCCCTTACCACTGAAATCTTATCAGTCACCAAGTTCCACACTTTCCACTTCTTACCTCAGTTAAAATTTTTTATATCTAATGCCACTGCCTTCGTTAAGTTCCTTGTTTCACAATCAGATTACTCTAATAACCTTCTATTTAGTTTACTTTTTCCAGTCTTTCTTCAATTCATTCTCCACACTGCCAGTGAGAAATTTATTAAATGCAAATCTGACTACATCATTCCTGTGTGTAAAACTTCTTGGGGACTTTCAGTGGACTGTGTTTCTCCTGTGATCCGGAAACCACCTGTATCAGAATCACCTAGTGTGTTACCTAAATATTAGATTTCTAGGCTATGCCCTGGCTGACTGATTCAGAATTTCTGGGGATAGGAGCAAGGCTGTGCATTCTTATACCATTAAAATCTGAGGCCTGCTGGTCTAGAATAGAAAAGTCAAGCTCATTAAAGATTTAAAGGTCCTCCAAGATTTAAGTGTCAGTGTACCTCTCTAGCCTTAGGTCTTACTCCTTTGTGTTTTGTGCCTTATATCAGATGAACATCGAAGTGCTTGATTTCTCTTATATATACTATTTTGCTTGGGTTTTTTTTGTTTTTTTTTTTTTTATGTATTTAATAATGTAGTTCTGTTTGCCTGTATTCTGTCCCCTTCACAAAATGGTTCATTTCTACTTATCTTTAAAAGACTTTTCTTCAGTCGTTGCTTCTTCCAGGAAACATTCCTTAGCATTATATTCTAAATCTCTCCATTTCTTCTCCCCAACCCCCCCAAAAAAGCTGTATTCCTACTTGTATATTTATATCTCTGGCTGCAGAAGTCTGTATTTCCTACGTCGTATTGTATTTATCTGCTTAGAGGTCTGTTTTTCCACTAAATTTTGAACTTCTTGAGATCTAAATTATATTTATCTTTGATCTCTAGGCAAGCTCAAGACATGTTTTTTGAACTAAAGTACTATTGAGTTGAAACATAAGATTGAGATTTAATAAAAAATCATTTTCATTGCCTTTTAAAGCATTTCATTTTAAAAGTGATTGCTATAAGTACAAAAATCAGTTAAATATTTGAAAACTACCAATGTTTATGAAAATTTTTTTCTTTGGTAGGTTTTGGACCTTTCAAATGGTATAGAGGAGATAGTGAACCCTGAGAATGTCTGGAATGGCATACCCAAATTGGATAAGAGTCCATCTGAGGTATGGAATTATATAAATAGTAATTAATGAGAGCATTGTCCTTCATTTTGAAAGGTGGCGAACTATTTCCAAAGCCATTGTGTTCAGAATAATGGAGAGGAAAAAAAAAACTAATATTGTAATAATAACAATGAAAAACGATAACAAAATCAATGTTTCTGGATTTAATGCTTGTATCCCTTTGAGCAAACAAGTTATTAATGTTCTACTCCTTAATTTTCATTTTGGGATTTCAAAAATGAAAATTGTTTGGTGTTCATGACCTTTGTAAAATACATTTGATGCAGAAAATCTAGGAAATGACAAAGTTAAAAAGGAGAAAGTATCAATCACCTGTAACACATTCACCCAAAGATAAACAGATTGATTAGTTTGGTTTTATTTTAAAGTTTTTCAGTTTATATGGAATATAAATACATCATCTACATCTTTTGAACATAGTTCATTTCACTCTACATATTCTGTGTTTTATATTCTGTGTTCTTCATTCAAGATTATAAGGTGGGCAGTTTTCCGTGCCAATGTGATATGTCTGGGTGTTTGAGTTTATCCTCTATGGAGTTTGTTGAACTTCTTGCTTCAAAATCTGTGTCTGATAGTTCTAATATCTGATCATCTCAGGATTTGCTTCTGATCGTCTTGAGAAATGATTAGCTTTTCTTGGTTCTTTTTATGTTGAGTAATTTTGTATTATACCCAGAATGTTTTGAATATTATGTTGGAAGACTTAAAATCTTCTAGAAAATTTTTTTGTTTTAGCAGGCGATCAACCCAGTTAGATTCATACCACAAGTTCTGTCTCTTCTGTGTTTGTGGTTCTAATGTCAGTTTAGTTTTCAAAGACTTTGCTGTGATGTTCAGATCTGCCCAGGACATAAGCCACTTGAGTTACTCTGGAACTCGGGCAGTGGTTTGTATAGTAGTCCAGGTGTTAAAGACCACTACTTCACCTACTTGGTTCTCTTCTGTATATGCACAGTTCAGGGGTAACCTTGGGACTTGTATCAGTTCACATACAGTAGTAGGTGTTCAAATTTTCCAATTCCTTTCCTCTCTGATATTTCCTCAACACTTTTAGACTCCAAGGGTCCTTTTTAATCCAGCCCTGGCCAGGAGACCCTTTTCCTGGTCTCTTGGCCAGGAAGCATGTTTCTAGCCAGGTTTTCCCTCTGAGCTGCCATTAGGTCTGTTTGAGCCTGCTTTTGGAGTGAAGCAGTTAGAGAAAAGAGGAAAAAACAATCTCCCTGCATTCTTTAAATAACAGAGGGCCCTTTTCCTGGCTCCACAGCCAGAGTTTTCTCTTAGATTTTTAGGTGCCTGCACTGTGACTGCTGTCCTCAGGCAGTGACTGCAGCTGTTCTCAGGACAGGGCCAAGAGGGGAAAAGATAAAGGAATTTTTTTTTTTTTTGAAGTGATTTCTCATCCACTCCCCACTTGCTAGCAGTCAGGGGCCTCTTTTCCCAATCCACTGGCTAGAAATAAGAGATTTCTTTCAGAGTTTTGCTGTCTACTCTATCTGGACAGCTCTGATCTGGTCCATCCTGAGGTCAAAACTAAGATACAAAGCACGAAAAAAGAAAGGGGGAAAAAAGAAACCTGTGTAACTCACCCTGCTACAAGTGATTATTCAAGTTTTTAGTTCAGTCCTCATTCTGCCTGTTCCTGTTTACTTTTCAGAGTCCACCAGTAGTTGATTTTGTATTCTTTACAGAGCTTTTAGTTCTAATAAATATAAGAGAGAAGCTATAGTTGGCTTACTCCATCTTGGTTGCAGCTAGAAAGCCAAAAATGCATAATATTATGTGACATTAATGATCAGTAATTTATTAAACCATTTGGACATAAAGGTCATTTGAAATTTTTCACTATAAAAAATCATTGAACATCTCCCTTCATGTTCTCATTTTAATTCCAATTTTTGTTTTCTTGTCAAAAATAACAACCAGCTTTACTTGCGTTGCATTAGTATTTACTAAAACTTTTCCGTTCTGACCATTTTCATTTATTAATTTTTAAGACTCCATAGACAAATACATAGATCTATACATATAGTATTCTATTTGGGTAAACTATACCTGCCAAATAAAAGAGAGCCATTTAAGCTGATTTAAAGTGTTCATAAAATAATGTAGACACAACTACCTCTGGCTTTAAACTAATTAGCAAATATAGAACCTACCTAACAAGAAAAGCTTTACATTTTTATTTAGTTCTTAATGAGATTTAAGTGATCCTTTCTTCAAATTTTTTAAAGAACCTTTGATTGATTGATTGATTGATTGATTAATCAAATTTTTATTTATTTATTTATTTATTTAACATTTTATTTCTTTTTTCCCCTCTCCTACCCTCCCCTCTGGCAACCACTAGTCTACCGTCCATGTCCATGAGTCTCTGTTTGTTTGTCCTGTTCATTTGTTGCTTTTAAGTTTATATCCCACATATAAGTGATAATTATGTGATTTTCAATCTTATCTGTCTGGCTTATTTTGCTTAGTATGATTATTTCAAGATCCATCCATGTTGTTGCAAATGGCAGTATTTCATTTCTTCTTATGACTGAGTAACATTCCATTGTATATATGTACCACAGCTCCTTTAACCAATCATCTGTCATAGGATACGGTTGTTTCTATGTCATGGCCACTGTGAATAATGCTGCTATGAACATCAGTGTGCAAATATATTTTTGGATATGGGTTTTCAAGTCTTTGCAGTAAATACCCAGTAGAGAGATTGCTGGATCATATGGTAGATCAATTTCTTTTTGAGGAAGCTCCATACTGTTTTCCAAAGTGGCTGTACTAATTTGCAGTCCCACCAGCAGTGTATGAGGGTTCCTTTTTCTCTGCATCCTCTCCAAAATTTGTTTTACTTGTCCTGTTGATTATAGCCATTCTAACAGGTGTGAGATGATATCTCACTGTGGTTTTGATTTGCATTTCCCTAATAGCTAGCGATGTTGAGCATCTTTTCACATATTTGTTGGCCATTTGTATGTCCTCTAGGGAGAAGTGTCTGTTCAGGTCCTCTGACCATTTTTTGATTGGATCATTTTTGTTGTTGTTGTTGTTATTGAGTCATATGAGTTCTTTGTATATTTTGGATATTAGGCCCTTATTGGGGGTGTTGCTTGCAAATATATTTTTCCATTCGGT